>NW_006408562.1:6684603-6701577 GCF_000296735.1 Chrysochloris asiatica | reverse complement strand
TTTTCTTCTAATTTTATAGTGTTGTGATCTGAGAAGATGTTTTGTAGTATTTCCATATTTTAAATTTTATTGAGGCTTGCTCTGTGGCCTAATATATTGTCTATTCTGGAGAATGTTCCTTGTGCATTGGAAAATATGTGTATTGTGGTGTTGCTGAGTGCTCTGTGTAAGTCTATGAGGTCAAGTTGGTTGATTGTGTTGTTAGTTATGTGTCTTTGCTGAGTTTCTTCTTCCATCTAAAATGGTGTATTAAACTATCCTACTATCCTTGTATCATCTATTTCTTTCTTAAATTCTCTTAAGACTTTGATTTTTATATTTTGAGGCTCTTTCATTGAAAGCATAGAGATTTATTATGGTTATGTCCTCTTGTTCAATTATCCTTAATCACAATATAAGGCCTTTCTTTGTCTCTTATGCTGGGTTTTGTCTTAAAATATATTTTATGAGAAATTAATATTGCCAGTATTGTTGTGATTATCAGTAGCTTGATATATTTTTTCCAGCCTTTGATTTTTAGTCTATTTGTGAGTTTGTATGTAAGGTGTCTCTCCTAGACTGCACTTTAAGGATTCTGCTGTCTCTCTTTCTTTACTGGTTCATTGAATCCATTTACATTCAGTATATTTATTGATAGGTATGAATTGACTGCTGTCATTTTGTTTTGTCTTTTTTTTTTTTTATGGTGCTGCTGGGTTTTTTGCTTCCCATAATTTTCTGTGCTAATTTTACTTTGCTTGTGGGTTTTCTTGTCAACATTTTCTTTGTTACTGTTTTAATGTTTACCAAAACTGTAATGTTTTCCTTTTCTTTAATTTGCTGAAAATGTGTATTCATATTCTTTGCGATTACTCTTTCTATTCAGTTTAAAACAATTTGTTTTATTTTTGATATTTATTTAGCTTTCTTACCATTTGGCAGTTATATAGCTACACTATTCCCTCTTTTTGCTTTGTAGTTGTCTTCCTTGTAAACTGATCTTTAGTACCCTATTTTCAGTCTTGTAGACTTGTTTTACTTTGCATAGTTCTATATCTGGATAGAGTGCTGAGTGGTGTTGTTGTGCATGTTAATCTCAGCTTGTTTTCTGCTGTTGTTGGTTCTCAGTCCAAAGAACACCTTTTAGTTTAGTTTTTTTTTTTTTTAACTGATCTGGTTATCAGAAATCACTTTAATATATGTTTATCTGGAAATGTACTAAATTTGCTATCATATTTGAGGGACAGCTTTGCTGTGTATATAATTATTGGTTGGGAAGTTTTTTATTATTATTTTTCTTTCAGAATTTTGTATATGTTATTCCAGTGCCTTTTTGCCTACATGGTTTCTCCTGAGAAATCATTTACCTCTATTCACTTTTAACACTTTCTTTCTTCCCTGTTTTTCCTACTACCTTCATCTTTCCTCAGCCAACTTCCCTATAATTGCATGTTGCCTACCAACACCCATGTTGACATGTGTCTACCCTCTAACCTGTGATTCATTTTCCCTCCATGCCCCAGCCCCTGATTAGCAATCATGAAATGTTTCTTTTAGTATGAAAACATTTTCTTAAATTTTCACAATGGTCTCATCCAATGTTTGTCCTTTAGTGATTAACTAATTTCACTCAGCATAGTGTCCTCTAGGTTCACCCATGTTTTGAGATTCTCTGCAGATTCATCATTATTCTTCATTGTTGCGTTGTATTCCATTGTGTGTATGTACTAAAGTCTGTTTAGCCATTCTTCCACGGATGGACATTTGGGCTGTCTCCACCTTTCCCTATTGTGAGTAGTAGTACAGGGAGCATAGCTGTGCATGGATCTAGTCATATCTCGGCTCTTATTTTTTAAGGCTATATACCAAGTAGGTCATACAGTATTTCTCATCTTTTTGAGAAAGCAGTGGTTGCATCATTTATAGTCCCACCAGCAGTTAGGAGGGTCCCAGCCTTTCTACAGTTTTGCTAGCATTTGTTGGTTTCTTGAACTTTGCTATTAATACTGGAGTAAGATAGTATCTCATTGTTATTGTTGTTGTTTTTTCTGATCCAAGCTTTATTAACAGAAAGTCAGTAGTCTGGAGGATGGAGAGAATAATTTCTCAAGACTGTCCTGTCCATTATGAAGAGTGGGCACATTATGTAGGGTAAGGAGCTCTGGTAGCATAGTAGTTACAAATCGGGCTGTGAACTGCAAGGTCAGCAGTTTGAAACTACCAGCTGTTCCGCAGGAGAAAGATAAGGCTTTCTGCTCCCGTAAAGATTTACAGCCTTGGAAACCTTATACAAAGTTGCTATGAGTTGGAACTGACTCCACGGCACATAACCACCACCACCATTGTAAAGGCAAGTGTGTTGATGACCAAATTTAGGATCAAGACCATAGCAAGCATTACAAAAAGGGGTAGGGTCCCATGCTTAGCTGGACTGAACAGATGTAGATTGATACAGAAGTCAAGTGGGGGGAGCACTAGCGATGAGGTCTATCAGTCAGGTCCTGTCTCTGGGGTAGGAAGGTGGTGAGTCTTCCAAATGTCCAGGGCCTCTCTTACCCCCATCCTGTCTCAGTAAAGCTAGCAGACGTAGAAGGCCTTAGTTCCACAGAGGAAAAACTACCATGCTGGAGTTGTTATAGAAATAATAACTCCAATAAGACAGGAGGTAAAGAATTGTTCAACATACAGTCCCCCTTCAAACAAAAACCAGATGCCTTCATTACATGCTTTCCCAGAGATATTAAACATTTTCATCCCTATGATAGGGGATTAGACCTGAGTGTCCAACCTATAGTAGGAGAAAGAAGTTTAATATAGTTTCATCACAGCTTGAGGTCGGGGGGAAAATTCATGACCCATTATTGTCTAGGATTTTTCTTGACTCATATGGTGAGTCTAGGTTTTGAGGTCAGTAAGTTTGAGAGCAGTGGGGTTGGTTAGCAGGATCTTCCAAGACTCAGTTCACATCTCCTCTAACTGGGAGTCAGGTCCATCTTTCCGCATTTTGAGCAGAACATGATCTCTCCAGGCTGGAAAGGGTCAGATTAGGGTGTGGTGCTGTGGGCTAATGTGCCAGACTGTAAAGTCATTTGAACTGCAAGGTTGGTGGTTCAAGCTCATCAGCTACTCCTTGGAAACCCTACACAGGGTCGCTATGGGTTGGAATCGACTCGATGGCAAACAAACAAAGTAGCAACTTTTTCTTTAACTGACATATACAATTTTCATGCTATTTCCTTCTGGAACCAGCAGGTTTCATCAATGTTAAAGTTTTGTTTAGGAGTGATTCTACCATCGTTTACTTGTGTTTTGAATTCAATAAGGAATATTTCAATAAATTCTGTCAGGACAACTCAATTGGTTAATACGATGTTGGCCCAATAGTTGGGGATAGAAGCTGAGGTGGGAATGGATGACTGAGGGAAAACTAATGTTATATGTTGTTGTTGTTGTTAAGCCAGTTCCTACCTACAGTGACCCTGTATAGGATTCCAGGGAGCAGTTGGTAAGCTTGAACTGTCAACCTTGTGGTTCGAACCGACTTTGTAGTCCAGCACATTAACCCATAGTGCTATGTAGTCAGTTCATTAATCAGATTTGTTTTTCATATTCTGATTTTTGCTTTCCTGAAACTATGCGATTTTTTTTTTCATGAATGTACGAACCCCTTTTTGTCCTCAACCTTTTGTTCTATCTGTGCATATTTCCAAATTTGGGACCACAGTGCATACACTGTTGTTGTTAAGTGCTGTAGACTTGGTTCCAACTTACAGAGGCCCTGTTGGGCTTCCGAGGAGTGGCTGGTGTGTTTGAACTGCCCACCTAGTTTTTCAAATTGACCTTGTTCATTATCTTACAGTGCCACACCAGGACTGTTAGCCACATTTATATGTGTTTTGATGTTTATATTATTGTGAACTGTTCCTTTTTATCTCTAGTACAACTCCCTGACTTGAAGTCTATTTTTATCTGATAATGTAGTTACCACTCTAGCTTTTTCACATTTACTGTTTGCATGGAATCTTTTACTTTCAACTATTTGTATCTTTGTATTGTAACAGGGGGAGCTCAGCTCTCAGGTACAGGAAAATTGGCATCTGAGCACTTTATACCTGGCACAGGATAGAATTAAGCTCTGCCTGGCTAGAGTTGCTTGTAGGCAAAGGTCCTTCTGCTTTCATGCTCTCCTGTGGTCCAGTGCACTATTCCACAGTGCCACACCAGGACTTCCCTATAACAATGTTGTTGTTGTTGTTAAGTGCCGTCGAGTCGGTTCTGACCCATAGCGACCCTGTATAGGGTTTCCGAGGGTGTAATTCCTTATGGGAGTAGAAAGCCTCATCTTTCTCCCGCTGAGCGGCTGGTAGTTTCGAACCACTGACCTTAAGGTTCACAGCCCGATTCGTAACCACTACGCTACCAGAGCTCCATCCGTATAACAATACAAAGACACAAATAGTTGACTGTAAAAGATGGAAAAATATTCCATGAAAACAATAAACATTAGAAAACTAAAGTGGTAACTCTAATATCAGATAAAAATAGACTATGAAGTACTTGGGGTAACTCAGTGAAAGTATAAGTAAGTGGAAGGTTTGGAGCTGTTAAATAATCAGAACGAATTGAAATTTGGATACAAAGTTTAACGTTTATTCTGAACAGTTGTTCTATACGTACATGGTGGTGATGGTATGCCATGGAGTCGGTTCTGATTCATAGTGACCCTCCATAGGGTTTCTGAGGCTATAAATCTTTGCAGGAGCAGAAAGCCTCATCTTTCTCCCACGGATAAGCTAGTGGTTTCGAACTGCTGACCTTGAGGTTAGCAGCCTGACTTGTAACCACTACGCTACCAGAGCAGTGATTCAAACCCACCAACTGCTCCTAGGAAAACTTATCAAAGCTGACTCCATAGCACTTAACTTTGGCAGTTTGGGTCAAGCTTCTTACAGGTCATGTTTGGCTTCAAAGAGAAGAACAACCTTAAAATCCAAGTAGACGTCTGTTAACGATTCTCCTATTCAACAGAACTAAATATCTTTGCTAAAACTCAAATTATGAACCATACTGTTATCTGTTCATCTAAGGCTGATGCTGTTCAGGGAGACATGGATTACATAAATAACCAAATGTGGATTACATAAATAGCCTTTCTTCTATGCCGCTCTCTTTGTCTTTAGATACTTTTGTCTTTCTTTAATCCTTTTCACCTACACTGCAGGATCAGGGTGGGTAAACCTGATTCATCTAGTTCTTTCCTTCTCCATTGTTCTCCATACTTAGTTCCAATTAGCATGAACTTGTGTAAACATAAGTATGCCAGTAAGACCTGGAGAACAGAGTTTTGGAAGGAGAGCATCTAACCTCCGACCTATGCTTGGGGGAAAGTCTCCTACTGTATAGAACTTGAGTTAGCAGAGAAGGCATTCTCTCAAAAAATACAATGATTGCTTCTTTGCTAACCCAGGCATTTTAAAGAATCTTAGCTCTGGTAGCGTAGTGGTTACGAATTGAGCTGCGAACCACAAGGTCAGCAGTTGAAACTACCAGCTGTTACGTGGGAGAAAGATGAGGCTTTGTGCTCCTGTAAAGGTTTAGAGCCTCGGAAACCCTGTACAGGGTTGCTATGTGTTGGAACCAACTCCATGACACATAACCACCAACCACCATTTTACTTGAGAAGCTGTTTGATACAACAAGACTTTTTTACAAAAACGAAATGTATTGTTCTTTGTTCTCCTTTCCAGAATCATCTCTTGACTGAAATTTTACCTATTTGTTGCTGTTAAACATTGTTGAGTCAGTTCTGACCCATAGCTAGCCCATAGAGGGTTTTCCGGGAGTGGTTGATTGGTTTGAACTGTTGTCCACACAGGTCCAGTGCTTATTCTACAGTGCCACCCCAGAACTCCATTAGAGAATAGAATTCTCTCTGTGAAAGGACACTATAAAACTGAGGTGCTTGACATAACTGGCATTTGTAATACAGATCTGAAGCAAACTTTATTTTGTCCCAGGAGAGGGGGGTCTTTCTTCTGCTCTTTAGAGTATGTGACCCATGACTATAGGCTTGATCAAAATAACTTGTTATGCAACATTCTGAGGCTGCCCATCCTGATGTTTGCAGGAACCAAGTCTGGAACACAGGAAACTATGGCTAATGTTGGAAACCCTGCATCCAATAGGAATTCTTGATAAATGAGTCATAGACTATGTTGAACATCAATCAATCAAATGTACCCACATACTCCTTCCCCATGCAGTACAAAGTTCTGATAACAAGTCTTGCAAACACACTTTGTTTGTAATGCCATTTTGAACTTTTAGTTAGGTACTTCCCAATTTGCAAGTCTTTGAATCTGAATAGAACTCTTATTTTACAGAAACACTGTTTCATTGTTAACATGTGTGGCTCTGTAGGATAAGCACTGCACCACAAGGTTGGTTTAAGTGGCAAAGTCAGCGGTTCAAACCCACCAGCAGCTCGCTGGAAACCCTATACAGGAAACCAACTCTGTGGCACTTAAGAATAATTGCAAAAAGAATAAAGAAATGGAAGGAAAGAGCAAGTGAAGGGAAAAAAGAGAAAAGAAAGACAGAAGCAGGGAATGCGAAAGTGGACTAGAGGGGAAATGAGAGGGGTTTCAGGGAAGGGGGTGGGGTTGGGGTGGGGCTATTCAAATCACCAACCTCCCTCTTCTGAGTCATATCAGTTGCCATCCCATAAGTAAAACCCTTGATGTGATCTAAGTTTTAGAATTTCATCTCCAAGTTTTTCATTTTTTATCTTTGTATCTGTCAGAGAAAGAATTGGCAAGACTAGGGGTGACTCATCTAATGGTAATTTTACTAGACTTTTATTATTTCCCTGGCAATATGAACATCAGGGGTGTTCTGACTGGGCGTAGCGTCTCCCTTTATGACCATTTGTTAATATTTCTAGTAAACTTGATATACCCAGAATTCATATCACGAGTGGATGCCAGTCAACAGGGATCCTCTGGGAGCCATGAAAGAATGGCAGTGTTGTCTCCTTAGCGGGCCATTCTCCTGAAGGCTGAAAAAGTTAACCTAGATACAAAGATGAATCACCAAACTAATTAGAAACAGAAACTGTGGGTTTGAATGGAACCTGCAGACTGCTAATCCAGAATTCAATAATGTAAATCATATCGGAGATAGTCTCACTGCTTACATTCAGACTCCAAATGGATAATGTCGACCTGGTAAGAAATATGTTTTTTTTTCCCCTTCTTTTTCATGTTTGGCAGTTTTCTTAAAGTCTATCCAACTAGAGCTTTTCAAAACCATCACTGGTCATTGTCTGTGATAAAACATTTAAGAGTTATGCTGCAGTTCTTAAAAAGAAGTTTATTAAATTAACTGAGATTAGATCTATCTTTTTTGAGCTCTATGAGCTGTGGGATCCATCCTCCTCTTGTTTCTGTTCATTGTTGTCCAGCCACTCCCAACCCAAGGCAACCCACATGCAACAGGATTGGGCCCTTGTGAGCTGTAGGGTTTTCATTGATTTTCTTCAGAAATAGATAGGTCTTTCTTCCTAGTCTGTCTGTCTTTGGATGATCCATTGAAACTTGTTCAGCATCATTGTTATTGTTGTTGTTAGGAACTATCGTGTTAGTACTGACTCATAACGACCCTATGCACAACAGAATGAAACACTGCCCAATCCTGGGTCAACCTCACAATCATTGCTACATTTGAGCTCATTGCTGCTGCCACTGTGTCAATCCACCTCACTGGGGGTCTTCTTATTTTTCTCTGACCCTCCACTTCACCAAACATGATATCCTTTCCAGTGACTGGTTCCTCCTGCCAATATGTCCAAAGTATGAGAGATGAAGTCTGGCCATCCTGGACTCCAAGGAGCACTCTGGCTGTACTTCTTCCAATACAGATCTATTTATTCTTTTGGCAGTCCATGGTACTTTCAATATTCTCCTCTAACCCCACAACTCAAAAGCACCAATTCTTATATGGTCTTCCTTATTCATGGTCCAGCTTTCACATGCATGTGAGGTTATTGAAAATACCATGGCTTGGGTCAGGCACACCTTAGTCCTCAAGCTGACATCTTTGCTCAACACTTTAAAGAGGTCTTGTGCAGCAGAGTTACATAATGCATTATGTCATTTGATTTCTTGACTGCAGCTTCCATGAGTGTTGATGGTTGATATGAGCAAAGTGAAGTCTTTGACAACTTCAAACTTCTCTCCATTGATGAGCCTTCAGATAAATGGTGGTTGTGCTAATATGCAATGACTGGGAATCTGACCTCTCTCTCCTGCATGAAAGACAAGAATTTTGCTACTGCATCTTCACTGCCCTCTAACTTTCTTCTAGTACTTGGTTAATAAAAACAGAAACAGTGAGATAGCCCAATACTACTAATCAAATAAGTAAAGAAAAGTATAGTTTGACTATCACGAATTTCATTCTTGAAAAGCTTACTACTACCACCAGTAAGCACATCTCTCACCCAAGCCAAGGCTGCCATGATTTTCCTGCATTTGTAGATTCTTCAGACATTTCACTGGTGAATAATGCATGATGGTGTTGTTATTGTTAACTGCCGTAGAGTTGCTTCCAACTCATAGTGACCCTGTATAGAGTTTCCGAGGAGTAGCTGGTGAATTTCAACTGCCAACCTTACAGTTCATACCGACACCAGGGCCTGCTACCAGAATAGGAACAGGTAGTACAAAGAACCAATGCTACCCTTAAATTTTTTGATAAAAGACTATTTAAATCTAAAAAAACATTTGTCCCATAGGTAAGTCTACAGAGCCATCACCATGACAACCCACAACCTTGGACAAATTTCCAGGTGATAACATATGAAAAGGAGTCCTGGTGTGGTGTTGTGGGGTAAAGCACTGGACCCCAAGGTTGGTTTGAACTACAAGGTTGGTGGTTCAAACTTACCAGCTGCTCCTTGGAAACCCTGTACAGGGTCACTATCAGCTGTAAGTGACTCCCAGTACTTAACAACAACAACAACATACAAAAATATCTTTATGACCTTGAAATAGGCAACAATTTCTTAAGCAACAGCCAAGTCACAGTGACTTTAACTGGATTACATTAAAACAATCTAATACACGACCAGGAGTCCTGATGTGGCACTGTAGGATAAGCACTTGACCACAAAGTAGGTTTGAATTGCAAGGTCGGCAGTTCAAGCTCACCAGGCACTCCTCAGAAACCCTATAAAGCATTGCTCTGGATCAGAACCGACTTGGCAGGACTTAACAACAACAATACATGATTACTGATGTTGTCATCAAGGTGACTCTAACTCAATGCCACCCCAGAGGGGTGTCATGGTAGAACTGTTCCACAGAAGCTGATCACCAGGTATGTCTTCTGAGGTGTCTATGGGTGACTTTGAACCTCTAACCTTTTGGTTAGCAGTCCAGTGTTTAACCATGTGTATTACCAGGGAGTCCTGGTGTGGCACTGTATGTTGATGCGCCAGACTGCAAAGCTGTTTGAACTGCAAGGTAGGTGGTTCAAGCTCACCAGCTGCTCCTCGGAAATCCTGTACAGGGTCGTTATGGGTCAGCATCGACTCACCAGCACTTCACAACAGCAACAACCACCCAGGGAAGACAGAAAGTTTGAGCTTGGTACGACTTTACTTCCATTTTGAGATATGTATGCACAAAAGTTTTCCCCAGTCTGCTTATGATCTTGTTGTCTTTTGGAATCTTGTCGTTAGGCCCCAGATGGCCCTATCCAGTAGGAGACACCAAAAAAGATTACCAGGACTCAAGTTCGATGCAACAGCAAGAGGTTTATTTGCCAACGCGCTGGGGTCCACCTTCACTCACCAAAGCAGAGACAAAGGCGACCCCCCTTTACAGTACAAGCCAGTTTTTATAAGGTTTTAGGGGCATAATTGTGCAGTACCATAGATACAATTTCTGATTGGTTAACAATTGGCAAAGTATGAGATGTTACAGTTTAATTGGTCAGTACTGGTGGTCTTTGTTCTTAGGCTAGGGTAAAGGAAAACATCTGGCATTTGGCCTTGGGTCCTGTCTATTCTTTATCTAGTTCCCGCTGTTGCTAGGGGTGAAAGGATATTCTAATGCAGCATGAGCTGATTTAGCACATTCCTGGAACAGGAGGATGTGTTCAGGCTAATGTACAGAATGGAGATTGACCTCGTCTCTGGAGGGAACTAAAAACTGAGGCCTTGTCTATTTAAAATGCTTTCCTGAGCCTGACTAGAGTTTAGTCAAGCAGTCTCTAGGTAGGCAAAATCAGGTAAAATCAGTTAGGTCCTTACATTGTGACCTGTAGTCCTGAGAAATATCCAGGGGCTCTAGAAAGGCTTGCTGAGAAATATCCAGGGGCTCTAGAAAGGCTTGCACAAAGTCATCCTATGTGTCCTTTTTGGGTCCAGCATCAGTGTATCAGTGAACTGCCCCAATCAGATAAAATCCAGTGACTCCAAAGACTGTTACTCTGCAAAGTGTATTCATTGTGACCAGGGACAGACAGAAGTGGGAAAGGACAGCGTATACTCCAGAGAGCACAGAACTTAAGGGTGATGGAAAATAATGGACTCGGAAAAGGTCATGATGCTAATTATTTCACTGAACTGGACATAAGAAGGTTGTTGATATGACTGATATTTTGCTATATATGTATATACCATACTCTCACACACAAAATAAATAGTTTGGTTGACAGGCAGACTGGTCTTAATATAAGTTCTGTTACTTGGAAACCGTGTAAATAACCTTGGTTGTTGTTGTTAAGTGCTGTTGAGTCCGTTCCAATGCATAGTCACCCTGTATGGGATTTCCAAAGAGCAACTGGTGTGTTTCAACTGCAGTTCAGTTCTTATCCTACAGCACCATACTAGGACTCCAAATAACCAAATAACCTTGGACAAGGTACTTAACAAATTCTCTGTGTTTCAGTTTCCTAGTCTGTAAATTAGCAACAATAATTTGTTGCTGTTAGGTGCCATTAAGTTGGTTCTAACTCACAGCGACCCTACGCACAACAGAATGAAATATTGTCTGTTCTGGCACCACCCTCACAGCTATTGTATTATTTGAGAATATTGTTGTTGCCACTGTATTTCATGGCGGGGGGGGTCTTCCTCTTTTTCACTAACCCATCACTTAACCAAGCATAATGTCCTTCCTTCTCCAGGTACTGGTACCTCCTGATAACATATCTAAAGTATAAGAGCCACCATCCCTGCTTCTAAGGAGTATTCTGGCTGGACTTCTTCCAAGAGAGCTTTGTTTATTCTTCTGGCTGTCCATAGTACCTTCAATATTCTTCATCAACACCATAATTCAAATGCATCAATTCTTCTATGGTCTTCCTTATTCATTGTCCAACTTTCACATGCATATGAGGCGATTGAAAACACCATGGCCCTTGCATCACAGTTAATGTTATACTTGAGTTCCAAAGCATGGGTTGTCAACAATGCCAAACTGCAGATCTCTGGATCAGCTGTCAGATTCTTGGGTGTTATGTGGTCAGATGACTGGAAGCCAGGTTGTACATGAAAATCAACAAACTGCAACTAGAGATAGTTGGAGCTATGGTTCTATCACCTGTGACAGTATCTCAAGGTTTTGAGTCAACTGCTGCTATTCTGTAAGTAACAGTGTCCTTCCAGCTAAAATCCAGGTTTTTACTCTCCTCCTACCCCTTCTTCACACCAAGCCTAGATCCCCTATCTCTAGACCTTCAGATTGCCAAAGATAAAAACTATGTTGTTGTTAGGTGCCATCAAGTTGATATTAACTCATAGGGACCCTGTGCACAGCAGAATGAAACACTGTCTGGTCCTACCAACGTCACAAATGCCTGAGCCCATGGCCACTGCCATTCTGCCAATCCATCTTGTTGGGGGGGCTTCCTCTTTTTCTCTAACCCTCTGCTATACTAAACATGATATCCTTTTCCGGGAACTGGTGCCTCCTGATAATATATCGGAAGTATGAGAGACCAAATCTGACCATCCTGGCTTCCAAGGAGCAGTCTGGCTGTACTTCTTCCAACACAGATTGGTTTGTTCTTTTGGCAGTCCATAATACTTTTAATATTCTCCTCCAACACCATAGCTCAAATACATAAATTCTTCTACAGTCTTCCTTATTCACTACCCAACTTTCACATGCATATGAGGTTAAAATTATTGAACATAATTCATGAAAATTACTAAAAAAAATAATTGAAAATACCATGGTTTGGATCAGGTGCACCTTAGTCCTCAAACCAATATCTTTGCTCTTCAGCACTTTGAAAAGGTGTTGTGTGGCAGATTTGCCTGATGCGATACGTCATTTGATTTCTTGACTGCTGCTTCCATGAGTGAGTTGTTTGTTGATCCAAGCAAAATGAAGTCTTTGACAACTGCAGTCTTTTCTCTATTCATATGGATGTTGTTTATTGGTCCAGGGGATAAAAAGTACAGCTCCTATTATATTGTTCGTGATGACCCAGTAGTAAACTTCCTTCTGGACCCTATTTACGTTGAAGTCTCTATCCTCCATAGAACAGACCCCGACCTAAGTTTATTCCTTCATCTGTGTTGGGCCACACCCAGCACAAACCAATTATATGAACCACAGTGGTCCGTATAGGTGAATGGATGAGTGGCTCTTAAAAGCACCTGTGCCAGACCTTCAAAGGAGAGTCTACCCTGACTGCCATATCCTTGTGCTTATTTGCCCTTACACTGGAGACAATTATTAGACCCAACCAGGAAACTTTGGACCTTCCATTTCCTTCTCACTACGAGTGCTTCCTCACCTTCGCCTTTGTGGCTCTGAAGCAAGCAGGTGCTTAGGGGACCAGTAGGATGCTTTTCCCCATGTTCCCCAGTGTGTCTTGAATCCCCTAAATTAGAGCTGTGTCCATGTCCTACCATTTCTCACCCAAATTAGTACTTTAATGTTGGTTGTTGATACTGCCTAAGAACAACCCTTGCTACCAAGGACACAAGTGATATCCAACTATAAATTCTAGTCCTTCAGTGATCTCAGCTTGGCCTATTTATGTCCTGATAAATTTCTTGACTTCTCCATGCAAGGATAATGCAGGTTTGAAAAGACTTATGACATGGCTTTATAACATGGCTCTAGTTCTTTTGGCTCCTAGGTATATCTGCATTGCAGGGCATTATTACGCTGACTTGCTGGCATGCCATGCTATATGGTGACCAGTCCTGTTGCCAGCCATGAGTGCTAAAGTTATTTGAAGGGTGAATACGAATAAGTTTTAAATCCCAGTTTTAATCCCTTGTGGATTTTGGACACATGACTCAAATTGACTCCTATTTATTAGTTTGGCTTCTTTAACTAGAACACAAAGATGATTCCCCCATGTAGAATCCCAGGTCTACTAAAGATAAGCTGTAAAATCTCAAAAAAAAAAAAAAAGAAAAAGAAAAAGGAAAAAAAAAATGGATCAGGTGCACCTTAGTCCTTAAATGGACATCTTTACTCTGGAACATTTTAAAGAGAGGTCTTTTGCAGTAGATTTGCTGAATGCAAATACATTACTTGGCTTATTGACTACTGCATTCATAAGCATTGATTGTGAATCCAAGAAAATGAAGTATGTGACAACTTCAGTCTTCTCTCTGTTTATAATGAAATTATTTTTGTTCCAGTAGTGAGGATTTTTTTTTTCTTTATGTTGAAGTGCAATCCGTACTGAAGGCTGTACTCTGATCTTCATCAGTAAGTATTTTAAATCCTCTTAGCATCTAGCAAGCAAGGTTGTATCATCTGTACATCATAGGTTGCTAATAAATCTTCCTCCAATCCTGATGCCACATTCTTCTTCATATAATTCAGGTTTTCAGATTATTTGCTCAGCATACAGACTGAATAAGTATGGTGAAAGGATACAATCCTGGTACATACCTTTCCTGTTTTTAAACCATTCATTATCCCCTTGCTCTGTTTGAATGACTACTTCTTGGTATATATATAGACTTCTCATGAGTACAATAAAGTGTTCTGGAATACTCATTTTTTTGCAATGTGACCTATAGTTTGTTATGATCCACACCGTCAAATGCCTTTGCAGAATCAAAAAAAGCACATATAAGCATGTCTCTAGTATTCCCTATTTTCAGCCAAAATGTATCTATCAATAATGATATCCTTCATTCCACATCCTCTTCTGATTCTGGCTTGAATTTCTAGCAGTTCTTTGTTGATGTAGTGCTGCAACTGTTTTTGAATGATCTTCTGCAAATTTTTACTTGGATGTGATATTAACAATTTGTTTGATGATTTCTGCATTTTTTTGGTCACCTTTCTTTGGAATTGGCACAAATATGAATCTTTTCCAATGGGTTGGCCAAGTGGATGTTTTCCAAATTTCTTTGCATAGATGAGTGAGTGTCTTCAGCATGTATCAGTTTGTTGAACCATTTAAATTTATATTCTGTAAGTTCCTGGAACCTTGCTTTTCATCAATACCTTCAGTAAGTACAGCTTAAACTTTTCCCTTCAGTATCATTGGTTCTTGATCATGTGAGAGAGGTCTTAGCTTATAATAATTACTCAACAAATGGTAGTTATTTGATATATGGAATTGTTTCTATCATTCTCAGACATTACACCAATCCACATTTTAATGTGGTCCAGTAATGTCACCACCACTCATCTGTCAGTTTGTCGGACTGTGGTGGCTGCATGCTTCTGTGATGCTGGAAGCTATATCACAAGTATTTTAAATACCAGCAAAGTCATCCATGAATATCAGGTTTCAGCTGAGCTTCTAGACTAATACAGACCAGGGAGAAGAGGTGGACCACTTCTGAGTATTTAACCACTGAAAACTTTATGAATAGCAGTGGACCATTGTCAGATATAGTACCAGAAGATGAGCCCCTCGGGGTGGAAGTCACTTAAAATATGACTGGGGAATTGCTGCCTCCTCAAAGTAGAGTTGACTATCATGATGACACAAATGGAGTAAAGCTTTGGGGATCTTTATCTGCTGATGGGGCACTAAACAAAATGAGAAGAAACAGTGTAAGCATCCATTAATAATCAGAACATGGGATATACAGAGCATGAATCTAGGAAACTTGGAAGTTAAAAATGAAATGGGATTCATAAAGAGAGATATCTTAGGCATTAGTGAGCTGAAATGGACTGGTATTGGCCATTTTGAATCTGACAATTATATGGTTTACTATGCCAGGAACGACAAAATGAAGAGGAATGGCATCGCATTCAGATTTAAAAGAATATTACACACTCTATCTTGAAGAACATTGCTGTATGCCTACAAGGAAGACCAGTTAATACCACTATCATTCAGATTTACTCACCAACCACTAAAGCCAGGGATAATGAACTTGAAGAATTCTACCAATTTCTTTAGTCTTAAATTGATCAACATGTAATCAAGATGTATTGAGTGATTGGAATGCAAAGGTTGGAAACAAAGAGGAAGGATCAGTAATTGGAAAATATGGCCTTGGTGACAGAACTGATGCTGGAGCTCACATGATAGATTTTACAAGGCCAATGACTTATACTTTTTAAACAACATAAAAGATGATTGTGCACATGGACCTCACCAGATGGAATACACTGAAATCAAATTGACTATGGTGGATAAGCTCAGTATCATAAGTCAAAACAAGGCCAGAGTTCTACTGCGGAACAAACCATCAATTGCTCATACGCAAGTTCCGACTGGAGTTGAAGAAAATTATAACAAGTCCATGAGAGCCAAATTTGACGTTGACCATATCTTACCTTAATTTATAGACCATCCCAATAACAGATTTGATAAATTAGATACTAATGATTGAAGATCAGAAGAGTTGTGGGATGACATCAAGAACATTATATAGAAAGAAAGTCAAAGGTCATGAAACAGGCAGGAAAGAGAGAACAAACCAAAATGGATGTCAGAAGAGACTCTAAAATTTGAGCTTGTTGTTGTTAAGTACCATCAAGTCAGTTCCTACTCAGCAACCCTGTATAGGGCTTCTAAGGAGTAGGTGGTGAGTTTGAACTGCCAACTTTATGGTTCAAACCAACCTTGAGCTTCAGTGCTTTATCTCACAGTGCCACACCAGGAGTCCACTCTTGAGCACAAAGAAGCTAAATTGAATGGAAGAAATTGGAAAGTCAAAGAGCTAAACAGAAAATTTCAAAGGGCAGCTCAAATGTTCTCAATAAAGTTTTATGGCTAGCTCTGTAGAGTTCTTGCATTCCTTTTTTTCTTTTTTTTTTTAAGTTTTTATTGTAAATTATGTGTTCTTTTACATGGGAGAACATGAGCTTTACATTCGTCCTCTCATATTTCATTTCATTGCAATGATTACAATCCCCTCCATTCATCATCAAACAACCAAAGGCTATACCCTGCAAGCCTACCCCCTGGCCATCCGCACACAGCCCTTCTCCCTCCCTGAGTCCAGAGTCCCTAGACACTCCATCTCTCCATGTCATCATCTCTATCTCCATTTCTGGCATCACTGCTTCTCTGGGTAGGGTCCCGCTCTCCGCTCTTCTCCCTTGATGGTTCCAGGGACCTCCACTCCTGGACTGCAAAATCAACCACTCCCCTCCTTTTGTTATAAAACATCTATCTTTACATTTCCAACCCTCACAGTCAGTCATGATAGTCTTGCATGTCTTTTATTAGATTTATTCTTATTTGAGATTTTATCCTATTGTTTCTAATTATTTGTCATTGCTAAGTACAAACACAATTGACATATGAATCACCACGTAATAGAGGGAGATATTTGTAGTACATCTGAAAAAACCACGTGGGGGCCATGCCTGACTTCCTCTAGCTTCACAAGAGGGAAGGAGAATCAATTCAAAATCAGCCAAGGGCTGATGCCTATGAAGTGGCAGTCAGACATATCTCTATCCTAAAATCAGGAATGACTTTCTCTGCTATATTTTAGGCATACCTCTCAGTCCTGTGACCCCTTTGCCTCTGCTC
>NW_006408562.1:6663603-6683856 GCF_000296735.1 Chrysochloris asiatica | reverse complement strand
TACTTTGGACATATTGTCAGGAGGGACCAATTGCTGGAGAAGGATATCATGTTTGGTAAGGTGGCGGGTCAGAGAAAAAGAGGAAGAACCCCCAACGAGATGGATTGGCCAAGTGGCAGCATCGATGGACTCAAGGGTGGGGACAGTAGTGAGGTTGGCTCAGGATTGGGCAGTGTTTCGTTCTGCTGTGCATAAGGTCGCTATGAGTCGGTATTGACTCGATGGCACCTAACAATAGCAACAACAAATCAACCCAGTACTCTGAAGAGACAATCATGTTCCTAGATCTGAAGAATCTTCCATTCTGGTTGGAACTTTGAGCAATTCGAGTCCATCAAATCATAGACATTTACACCTGGTCACAGCATCAAACATCTTTGTCTTCATCTGGTTAGGTACTGGTCAAGTCAGCTCTAGCCACCCAAGCTAGGTCAAATGGGTACTAGCTGCAAGTTTGAGAGTTCACACACATCTCCCTTCACTTCAGACCAGCTGGGCCCCTTCTCTCTCTCTCAGATGTTAGGTCCATGCCCATAGGCTCAGGAGTTCCCACAACTCCCTAAATTTCAGACCAGCCAGCCTTTCTTCTCTCTCATGTCTAGTCACTGTGGACCAGATCAACAAGTGCCGATGGAACACGCCCAAACTCAGCCCACCACTTCTTCATTGCTGTGTTTCCCCCACTTCCACTCAACAAGTAGACGCAGGTGGTCACCAGTGAGCATACTAGACTGTCTGCTGCTTCTCCACTCCCTTTAACTTTCAGTCCTGAGCTAATTCTGACTCATAACAACCCTGTGCAGGGTTTTCAAGGAGCAGCTGGTGAGTTTGAACTGCCGACCTTGCGGCTCAAACTGACATTTCTTGTAGTGCCACACCAGCCCTTGAAGAGGATTTTCTCTGATGGGCACAGACTTTTCTTGCCTTGATACCTACAAGGCAAATAGCTTGCTTGAAACTCAAAAGCCTAACAGTCATTCCCCCAACCCTCTGCAATTCTCTTTCAATCATAAATTCCCTTTTCTCTCATCAGATCGGGATAGGTCTTTTCAATGTAAGTCTTGCAACTCTAGAGGTCCTGGGTGAGGCTCAGGATTCCATTTAAAGTCCCATACTCTACACAAACTTATAATAAAAATGTATTTCTTCTGGAAAAATTCCAATTCCCTCATTAGCAAATCCAATCAAGTATAGGGTGAAGGTGGACTTACAAATTCTCTGTAATCATAATTCCCAGTATTCACTTCCATCACACATGTATGTCTGTTGTACAGTGCTGCTGTTCTTGTTAAGTGCTACTGAGTTGGTCCAATTCATAGCGACCCTGTATAGGGTTTCTAAGAAACAGCTACTGAGTTTGAACTACCTACCTTGCAGTTTAAACTGGCCTTGAGGTAAATGTTTATCCTATGACTTCACATCATAGGTAGGCAGGAAAACCCAATATCCATAAGACAGCTAAACACATAAATATTTCTAAAACACTAAATTTCAATCTTTTCTTTTTCATTCCTGGATTATTCCCATATCCTGGTGTGGCGCTGTGTGCTAATGCATCAGACTGCAAAGTTGTTTGAACTGTAAGGTCTGTGGTTCAAGCTCACCAGCTGCTTCTTGGAAACCCTATACAGGGTTGCTATAGGTTGGAATTGACTTGACATCATTTAACAACAACAAATGGCCTTTGGCCTCTGGCAAGGTGGCTTCAGTAGGCCCTAGCCCTCTATCAGCCATCTTGTTTACCCAGCATGACTTCTGCTCCTAGTAAATCCAGAAGCAGCTAAAACAGGTAACAAAATCTGAAATAACCGCCTAAAAATCAAAAGTTGAACTCCCATGTGTCTTTGTCCTTTCTCATAAAACCTCATGATTTCATGAATCTGAAGCCAGTGCAATGAGTCCTGATTTTGATGCCTGGAAGTGAACAGGGTACAACTCAGGATGCAGCAGTTTTATAATCAGGAATGCCTCTTCTCTGCCATACTGCAGACATACCTTGCTCTTGTCTTTGGCCTCTAAGCTTTGGTCTCTGCTGTGCTTGGGCAAGTGTTCCAAAGCTCTTCTAGCTAGTCTGTAAATGTCCAAAGGGCACATTCTGCAAGTCTGCCTCCCGCCTATAGTCACTCAGCTTTACTCGGTCCATGCCCACACAGCTCTGTCTCTCCGTGCCACCACCTCTGACGCTGTCTCTGTTGTCAGCATTTTTCTAGGCAAGGATCTGACACTCCACTCAAGCTCTTCCTCCTTGATAGTCCTGGGGTTCTCTGTCCCTGCTTCTGAGATGGCTCCCATTAAACCTAGTGGGTGGTAAAACAAACCAATCCCAGTATTAAGTGCCCTGTTCACCTACCTGCATGGTCCCACCGAATCATTTGGTGGGAATTATGAAGATTGGGATAGAAAAGTCATATCAAGTAAATGCAAGGTACATCTAACAGACAAACGGCTCATAACAAGAACATAGATAGAACTTTTATTTTAAACATAAAGACAACCTGATAGAAAAATACTTGAAAAAAAAAAAAGGATATCAAAGTGATTACTAAACACATGAAAAGTGGTCAATTATTATCAGTTCTCAGAAAATTGCAAATTAAAATTAAACAATTAGATTCCATTGCACACCCAGCAAAAATATAAAATATTAAGGATTTCAATACTAAGTGCTGACAAGGATGTGAAATAAAATCCCATACACAAAGTGGAAATCGCGATCATGTCTTCGGAAAACTTTGTTGTGACTACTAAGTTGGACTTTACACGTACCCGCTGAGCCACAATTCCATTACCAGGTATTTGTTGTTGTTGTTAGGTGCCATTGAGTCAATTTGGACTCCATAGAGATTTCTTGGCTGTAATCTTTATAGGAACAGATTGTCTGAAGAACTGCTATATGGACTTGACCCACCAACCTTTCAGTTAGCTTGATTACTACCAGCATTCCTACAAGGTCTTCATACAACAGAAATTGATGCATGTACCAAAAGACATGTGTAGGAACATTCATAGCAGAAGATTAATAAGGTCCCAAACTGGAAACAAACAAAATTTACATCAATTTTAGAATGAATAAAAATAGTTTAGCCATGGTAGTGGTAGTGTGCCCGTGGAGTTGGTTCTGACTCATAGCAACCCTGTATCAGGATTCTGAGGCTATAAATCTTCATGGAAGCAGAAAGCTTCATTCTCCTGCAGAACAACTGGTAGTTTTGAACTGCTGACCTTGAGGTTAGCAGCCCAACTCATAACCACTATGCTACCAGAGCCATGGTGGTAGGCAGAAAAATGGTTCTCCAAAGATGGAGTCCTGGTGTGGTGCTGGACTGCAAGGTTGGTTTGAACTGCAAGGTTGGTGGTTCAAACTCACCAGCTTCTCCTTGGAAACCCTATAAAGGGTCGCTATGAGTCGGAACTGACTTGACGGCACTTAACAACAACAAAGATATCAGGTCCTAATCTCTGGATTCTGTACATAGTTCCTTACTTGGAGAAGGGTAAGTCCCACCATGTGTGGGGTAACCATGAAACTGGAGGCTGACTTGGACCCTAACTGTAGCTGTAACTAGAGGAACAAGCTGTCTTTGTAGATCCCTGGAAGTGTACTTGTAAAATAGGACATTAAGTCTCCAGTCTGCCTGCCTTCAGAATGGAAATTCATTCTACACTAGTATACTAATAAGGTGCAACTACTTTTTCATGTTTTTTGGTCATTTGCAATTCTTTTATGTCAAGAAGATTCATTTTCTCATTGTCTTTGTCTCTAAGGAAAACTAATACAGGGCTGCCCTGCTTAACAGTATGATTTGGCTCAAGCTACATAAAATTATTTCATAAATATTTGGATTCCTTAGAGTAGTTGGAAAATTAAACTTACATTTTCCAGGTACTTCTGCTGGAGGTGAATTCGTTCTGCCAGTGAGATGCAGCAGCATAAAATTTAGATGGGAGAAATGAGAAATTAGAAAACGTATCCATTTTCCTGTTGCTAGACATTTGGATTGTTAGCAGTCTAGGGGTTTTGTGAATCTAGCTGCGACAAACCTTCTTGTGTGGGGATTAGACTGATCTGACTGCTAACTCTTGCTTTGCGGCATTGGGTATCCATTCTTCTTTCTCTTGCTGTGTGTTGTCACCCAGAACAGTAGTGTCCTGACAGTGGTACAGCAGTAGCAGGGTTCTCCTCTTCTGGCAGCTGCAGAAGTGACATCGTCCACAGCAAAGAGTACTGATATTTCCAGACATCACTGCAAGAGGCCTTGAAACCATTCCTTTAGTTCTTCCCCCAATTCCCACATGAAATATCTTGTTAATTAAAGTGAACTAGAGCGGTTTGTGTACCTTGCACTAAGTCCTGAATGATAAATACAGCGATTCCAAAGCTTTAGCTGGGTCTATGTACAGGCAGAGCGTGACAAACAAGCAGCAAAGCATTCTGTTGCTTAAAAATTTATGGTAATGAATTTTGTTTCCTAGGACTGCAAGGTTTTGCATTTGGTCTGAAAGTGGAAGGATGATTATAGGGGAAATTAACGGTTTGCATATTGTAGGCATTTGTCTATACAGATTCTTTTGTATTTCGGAAATGATTTTTCTTCCCCAATATAAGCTCACACAACAAAGTCTCTGAAAAATTAATGTTTGTAATATAATGCAAGGAAAACCAAGATTCAAAAGACAGCCAAGCATGTTAACATTAGTCTCCCTTTGTCCCCATTCTAAGCATGTCTCAATCTCTGTATCCCAGAGCCCTGTTGTTCCAAGGTTGTGCATACATCATTATTTACCTCTGTCCCACTAGGCCATGCAAACCTGCCTAATTGTTCTTCCATCTGCTTTGTTCTTCCATTCCCCTCTCCCTTCTTGTATATTGCCCCCCTCCCCAGCACCCAAACTATCCTGTGTCCATTCCCTGTCCTGTGATCCACCTTCCCCTCTCTCCCATCACCCACCCCTCCACATCCCAGCAACCAGCAAAGAATCCACCATCCCCCCTTTTAGTATGGGTTCTTTTTCTTAGTCTTTTATAGGAGTGGTCCTATGCAGTATTTCTCCTTTTGTGACTTGTAGCTTCCTTGTTATTCTTCAAGGTAGCATGATATTCCATTGTGTGTATGTACCACAGTTTATCCATTCTTCAGTTGATGGGCACTTGGGCTGCCTCCATCTTTTTGCTATTGTAAATAGTGCTGCTATGAACATCGGTGTGCATATATCTTCTCGTGTTATGGATCATATTTCTTGTGGGTAAATACCAAGTAGAGGAATTGTTGGATCATAAGCTATTTCTATTTCCAAACTTGTGAGGAAGCACCATATTTCTTTCCAGAGAGGTTGGACCATTTTGCAATCCCACCAGTAATGCAGGAGTCTCTCTACATCCTCGCCAGCATTTATTGTCCTCTACTTTTTTTTATCTTTGCTGTTATTGCTGGTGTGAGATGATATCTCATTGTCGTTTTGATTTGCATCTCTCTATTGGCTAGTAATCATGAACACTTCTTCATATGTTTTTTGGCTGCCTGGATCTCCTTCTTGGTGAAGTGTCTGTTCATGTCCTGTGCCCATTTTTTAATTGGGTTATTTGTCTTTTTCTTGTAGAGTTCATTCTTTTTATGTGTGTTTTTTTCTCATCAATTTCTTTATAGTTTTAGTGTTTACACAATCTTTATGGATTTTCCTTTTCTTGATTTGATGTGATTATTATGTTTATTATGTGATTATAATGTGCATTATGTTTCTCGGAGGTTATCCAGGAATTTATTCATTTCTTCCCCAAATTAAAACAATCTGTTTAATCTTAAAATTTACTCAACTTCCTATCCATTTGGTATGCTGTAATTATACTTTCCCCTCTTTTTGCTTTGTAGTCATCGCCATTCTAGATTGATCTATCTGATCCCCTACCTTCAGTCTTAAAGTTTTGTTTTACTCTTGATAATCCTATATCTGGGTTGAATTCTGGGTGGTTCTATCATGTATTTCAATCTAGAGTTGTTGTTGATTCTCAGTCCAAATGACTTCCTTTAATATTTTTTTGTAAAGTTGGGTTGATTTTTACAAATTAGTATATCTGGAAATGTTTTAATTTCTCCTTTGTATATGAAGGACAGTTTTGCTGGGTATATGATTCTTGGTTGGCAGTTGTTTTCGTTCACTGTTTTGTATATGTCTCCCATTGCCTTCTTTCCTCCATGGTTTATGCTGAGAAGTCAGAACTTAATTTTATTGGTTTTCCTTTGTTGTTAACCTTTTGGTTTTTCCTGAACTGATTTTAGGATTCTTTGATTTTGGAGAGTTTGATTATGATATGTCTTTGTAATTTTCTTTTGGGGTCTATCCTGCTTGGGGTTTGGTCAGCTTCTTGAATACTTATCATCTCATCTTTCATGATGTTAGGTACATTTTCCTCCAGCAGTTCTTCAACTATCTTTTCTGTGGTTTTCTTAGGCTTTTCCTGCTCTGGAATTCTGATTACCCATAGGTTATTACTCTTCACGTTGTCCCACATGAATCTTAGGCTTTCTTCAGATTTTTTCATTCTTTTTTTCTGATTATTGTTCTATTTTACTAGTATGGAAAGATTTATCTTCAAACACTAATTCTGGTTTCCATTAATTCAGCTCTACTCCTTTGTTCTTTTAGTATGTTGTTCATTTCTGATGATCTTCTGCATTTCTATTTTCAGGTTTTGTGTTGTATCCAATGGGTTATCTATTTTGTTTGAATATTACTGTAGTTCTTTTCTGAATTCTTTCTTGTTTTCCTTGACCTTTCTGTGAAACATTTGGATGTAGCTCAATATCATTCTCCTGGATTCTTTTTCAGTAGTTCCAGTGTATCTTCTACCTCAAAAGCATTTTCTAGCTTTGCCTCTTTGTCATTTTTTTCAGCTACTCTGTCTTTTTTCTTCATGTGAACAGATATTTTCTGCTGCCTTCTAGGCATTGTGGTGTTGTATTTGCATTAGGTTGAGGAATGTATGTTGGTGTATTCTTAGGTACTCACCAATTGCCTCATGGTGGATGTGATCAGGAGATTAGCTTCTCTGTTCATTGTTCATACAGTTCAACTCAGAGTGTATTTAACAATTGTTGGTTGTAGTTGCTGTTCTGGTGTGGAGCAGCTGGTTTTGGCCCTTGCCCCATTGGTGGGGTGGTAGAGGGTATGGCTGTTGCTTGGCTGTATGGCTGCAGTTGTTGTTTCCTGTTGTGTGATGCAAGAAGAAGGAAAACAAAAAAGAAAAAAACAGCCCACACAGAGAAAAGTGAAAGTTAATGGCTTTCTCTCTGCCTAAAAGCAGTACGTTACATCACCTACTGACCTCTTACCTTCACTGCCACCTGAGAAATTTCAAAATGGCCATGCTGCAACTGACAGGTCTGTCTCATCTTGTTTTTTGTATCTTTGCTGCAGTGAGTCCATACAGCCTTTCTGTCTAGTGTGCCATCTTTCTCCTTCTCCCGTATTTATTTAATTTTTAAATTTATCTAGCACCTTATATTTTATCTAGCAGCCTTAGTCCATACAAAACTTTTCACTTTTTCAATTTTCAAATTGTAACTCTCTTGTCAAAAGAGTCAAGAGAGACCACATATGAGTCAACACAATCTAATAGATTATGAAGAAAAATGAAATATACTCTTAGTTGATAATGGGGGAGAGAGAGCTACATTTTTCTTCTTAAATATTTAAAAAATAACTTCTCAGATGACCTGTTTGCTCTCCATTTCACATATGTTGCCAACTTGCATTATTTCATCAAATTACATTACATTTTATTCTTGAGAAGGTAGTGAATAATATCTGTAAAGTAAGTTAATCACAGTAGCTTACAGCACAGTATCAGGGCCACACAGTGTACTGTTAAGTTCTATCCTTTGAAACCTACATTAAATGTACACAAAAGAGAGAAAAAGCAGTACACAGGGACACCTGGATGGGGACACTTCAAGTCCCTGCTTGAATGATCATGATGAAACAGTCAGGTGGGTATCAGGGACATATTTGAAATGTTAAAACCAGCTACCATCAAATTGGTTCTGGTTAATGGTGGGCTCTCCCATCTACTGTGTGTCATAGTAGAACTGTTCTCCATACTTTGTTTGTTTGTTTGTTTTTAATATTTTATTGTGTTTTTGATGAATGTTTACACAGCAAAGCAGGTTCCAATTTGACAATTTAAACATAAATTGTTCAGTGACATTAGTTATATTTTCCACAATGTATCAACATTCTCTTCAATTCTGTTCTGGTTGCTCCAATTCATACAGCGGATTTGTTGTTACTGTTTTTCAGAATAAATAGATCAAAAACATGCACAAATTCAATCATTTCCACATGTAAAATTTTGTGAAGCCCTTGATTACATTCTTCCAGCTGTGAAACCAATCTCACTCTCCTTTTCTGAATAATATAACTCACTGCCCCCACAACGTTTCCTATCTTTTGAGGTGCTGTTGTCAATTTGATCCTCTACCGATAATTCTTAAAAGAGCATACTGCTCTAGGAAGACTTAAACAAAACAAAACAAAACAAAACAAAAAAACTAGTGAAGCTAAAATGTTTTTTATTTTAAGATGAATTCAAGAAATATTATGGTTTAAGGTTTAAAGATGACCTCAGGGCAACAGTTTTAGGGATTTATCCAATGCTTCAATGCTCCAGAAATTCTAGAGTCCATGAGAATTTGAGACTACATTCTGCATTTTTCTTCTTTTCATCAGGATTTGTCTATGAAAAATTTTTAACCAAAATATTCAGCAATGTTAGTCAGACACCATTCAGTTCTGGTCTCCTAGCAAAGAAAGCATTTGTTCATGGAACCACACACATTCTACATTCTTCTCCTATTCCTGAATCTTTCTTCTTCTACTGTTCAATGAACACCAATTGTGCCTTGGATTTCCACATGCATAAAAATGTAACAGGGTCCATGCCTCGTATCATTCACAAAAACAAATTCAGAATGGATTAAAGACCTACAGGTGCAAATTAAAACCATAAAATTATTAGAAGAAAAGACAGGGACAATGCTGCCAGACCAAGTTTTAATATTAGATGATCTAACATAGTAACAAAAGCACAAACAGGAGAAGACAAAGTAAATAAATGATATCTCATAAAAGCTCAAAACTTTTATTCATTTAAGGACTTTACCTGTCCCCCTCCCCCCCAAAAAAGACAAGCTGTCAACTGGCAGAATATCTTTGGAAAAGATTCTGACAAGAATCTAACAACCCAAAAATATCTAAAACGTATCAACTTAACAGCAAAAAGACAAATAACACAAACATAAACTGAGCAAAGGAATTGAATACACATTTCACCAAAAAGATATTCAAATGACCACCAAATAGGAAAAAAATTGCTCAGCATCATTAGCTATAAGAGAGATTCAAATCAAAGAAAGTTACAATGAGATACCATCATACATCCCACTGAGATGGCCAAGAAAACAAAATAGTAAATATTGGCAAAGATGTGGAGAAACTGGAAGCCTTATATATACTGCTTACAGGAATGCAAAATTATATAGCCATTGTGGAAAACAGTGTGCCAGTTCCCTCAAAAACCAATACCAGATATGACTCAGCAATTCCACCTCCAGGTATACACTCAAAAAGAGATTTTTACAACAATGTTCACTGTAACACTATTTCCAATCATCAAAAGGTGGAAACAACCTAAAAGTCCATCAAAAGATGAAATGATCAGCAAAATGAGATTTGTACATACAATGGAAACACCTCAGGCAGTATGAGAAACAAAGTCTTGACACAGCTACAGCATGGATGACGCTTGAAAACATGTTGAGTGAAATAAGCCATTCACAAAAGGACAACAAACAATTTTATGATCTCACTTACATAAAAGAACAACAACAACAAAAGGCAAACGTATAGAGACCGATATTTGTTAGTGATTTTCAGGAGTGGGAGGGAGGGGAAAAAAGGGGTAACTGGTGATGGGAAAGTTGCAGAGGTTCCAGGAGGCTTGTACAATTCATTATTTCAATTGCTATAAATAAGTTGTTGTTAGGTGCCATCGAGTCGGTACCGACTCATAACGACCTTATGTACAGCAGAACGAAACAGTGCCCAATCCTGGGCCAACCTCACTACTCTTGCCACACTTGAGTCCATCGATGCTGCCACTTGGCCAATCCATCTCATTGGGGGTCTTCCTCTTTTTCTCTGACCCTCCACCTTACCAAACATGAGATCTTTGTCCAGAGACTGATTCCTCCTGACAATATGTCCGAAGTATGAGAGACGAAGTTTGGCCATCTTGGCCTCCAAGAAGCACTCTGGCTGCACTTCTTCCAAAACGGAACCATTGGTTCTTTTGGCAGCCCATGGCAATTTCAATATTCTCCTCCAACACCATAACTCAAAAGCATCAATTCTTCTACAGTCTTCCTTATTCACCATCCAGCTTTCGCATGCATATGAGGTTATTGAAAATACCATGACTTGGCTCAGTCGTACCTTAGTCCTCAAGCTGACATCTTTGCTCTTCAACACTTTAAAAAGGTCTTGTGCAGCAGATTTGCCGAATGTAATACGTCATTTAATTTCTTGACTGCTGCTTCCATGGTGTTAATAGTTGATCCAAGAAGAATGAAGTCCTTGACAACTTCAATCTTTTCTCCATCAATAAGAATGCTGTTTATTGGTCCAGTGGTGAGGATTTTTCTTTTCTTTACATTGAGTTGTAATCCATACCAAAGGCTATGCTCTTTGATCTTCATCGGTAAATAATTTAAGTTGTCTTCACTTTCAGCAAGCAAAGTTGTATCATCTGCATATCCCAGGTTGTTAATGAGTCTTCCTCCAATCCTGATGCCTTGTTTTTCTTCATATAACCCAGCTCCTTGGATTATTTGCTCAAAAAGTTGAATTGGCAAAAATTGTGTTGTAAGGACCCAACTGATCATGCCTAACTAGAGATCACTTGACTAAACTTTAGTCAGGCTTCAGAAAACATTTTGGATAGACAAGGCCTCAGATTTTAGTTCCCTCCAGAGACAAGGTCATTCAGTCAGCCCTCAAAACCTCAATATCAAAATAATCCTTGAGAAACTCATAATGGTCAGGCTGACCCAGACAGATGGGAATATTCCAACCACACACTAGCAATGAACTGTTTTATCCCTTGCCAAAGCCAATCAGTTTATAGGTCAAAAAGCTTGCTTCATGCCAAGACCAATAAAGGTATAGAGTAAGAATATCTAACCAATCAGAAACTGTATCTATAGTACTGTACAATTATGCCCCCTAAAACCTTATAAAAACTGGTATGTAAAACAATGCGAGGTCGCCTTCAGCTCCTGGTTTTAGGAGTCTATGTGAGGGTGGACCCCAGCGTGCTGGCAAATAAACAATAAATCTCTTGCTGTTGCATCAAACTCGAGTCCTGATAATCTTTTTGGGGTCTCCTAATTGGAGAGGCCACAGACGGGGCCTAACAGTGTGATAGACATATTTATAACAACAACAACAAACTGCTGTGGCTGTTAATGTACAACCAAACACCTTATGGAATTTGGTTCTCGGTTTGGAGGTTTAGGGTCCTGGTTTAATGGGATATTCCCAGTGATTAGCCTATTTAATGGTTAGTGTTTCTGTCCTATACTCTAGCTAATTACATCGTGCCTAGGGTTTGCATAGGACAAACAAGGGTCTCTCTTAGAAGTCTGGGGTCAGCTGATGAGTGGAGTCTTTCACCTGCTTGTCTCCCCACACCTCCAGTCCACCTTTTCTCATCCAACTCGAATTATTACCTTGAATTCCCTATTTTGATGAATTGTCCCATATTTACTCAAATACTCACCATAACCTGGTGTTGTGTTCCCTGCTGCTCGAGTCAACAGCTATCTGATAGTATTCCCTCTTCTCACCACTGCACACAGAGAAGTCTTTCTCAGAAAAAATCCTTCAAATTCACCCTGTTGACATTTTCACGTTTTCTGGTGAAGGCCTCATTTCAACAGTTTTCTGGTTTCTGATAGATCATGCTGTTTCCTGCAGCACAGTTTTCTTTCTTTTTTTACAGTTGTTTTTCCGTTTCCTTTTTTATCTTGATCTAGTTTATTTTAAATCAACCTTTAAGAATCCATTTGAGTGTCCGTTTCTTTGGGAAGCTATCCTTCATCTTTCTCACCAGTTTGATCTACTTGTCTTTCTGGGTGCGTCTATGAATAACTACCATAGTGTTTCTGTGGGTTAATGTGCCAGACTGCAAAGCCATTTGAACTGCAAGGTCGGTGGTTCAAGCTCACCAGCTGCTCCTCGAAAACCCTATACAGGGTAGCTATGGGTTGGAACTGACTCGAGGGCACTTCACAACAACATCAACAACAATAGGAGTCCTGGTGTGGTGCTGTGGGCTCATGCATGAGACTGCAAAGTCATTTGAATTGCAAGGTCATTGGTTCAAGCTTACCTGTTGCTCCTTTGAAACCCTATACAGGGTCACTGTGGGTCGGAATCGACTCGTCGGCACTTCACAACACCAATGACTACAATTATGGATCTGTTTGTCAGTCCTCTTTCTACACTGTAAACTCTTGGAAGACAGAAACCATATCTCATTTGTCTTTGTATTCTCTCAGAGGTCTTACAAAAGCACTGTCAACTCTACATATACAAAATAAAGTGTATTTTGTCTTTAATTCTGGTCTTCCTTCTGTATTTTCTATCAGTGAGAGGCCATGCCATCCACTCAGTACCTTAAGTCAGAGTTATCCCAGACTCCCTTGCTCTTCATTCCTATTAAAATCTATGACTAAGTTCTTTTGGCTGCAGCTCCAAGATTTATCTTAAGTCTGTCCTCGTCTCTTTGCCTCACTTGCCATCCCTCTAGTATAAATCAATCACTACTTCTCAACCAGAGACAATTTTATCCCCCAGGAGACACTTGCTCTAGACACATTTCTGATTGTCATGAATAGAAGATGATGCTACTGGCATCTAGTGGTTTTACAAGAAAGAATTATCTGACCAAATGTTGAAGAACTATTCTAGATCATCATTTCCTATTTGTACAATTGAATTAGCCCTATAATGGATTCTCTGAATCTATTTTTGACAAATGCTGAACTTTCTTCACATATAAGCACTCTGATAAATGAAAACTTGATCATATCACAAGCCTGTTTAAAATCCTAATGGCTTCCCAATATTCTGAGGATCAATTTCAAAATTCATAATACAGTCATCAGCCTACCATGGCTAAGGTCTTACCCATGTCTCTCTCTTCTCCATTTATGTGCTCTACCCATGCTAGTCCTTACCCTTTTACAGTTCTTTGATAATGCCCTGCCCCTTCCCTCCCTTGAACATTGGCACTCTCTATTTCTCATGCCTGGAGGACTCTACTTTTTCTCTTATTCCCCTCTACTCAACTCCTCTTAACTTCTACAGCTCTCAGATCAAACATCTTCTCAGGGAGATATTTCTTTACTTTCCCAACTATCGCTAAGAGCCATAGAGTCGGTTCTGAGTCATAGCAACCCTGTATAGGGTTTCTGGGGAGCGGCTGGTGAGTTTGAACTGCTAACCTTGTGGTTCAAACCGACCTTGCAGTCCAGCACATTAACCCATAGCACCACAGAGCAGTGTGTAACAATAGTAAGATTATCACCTGTAATGTAGGAAACCCAGATTTGATTTCCAGCCACTTCATTTCACCACCTGTTTGTCAATGGAGGCTTGTGTGTTCCTGTGATGCTGAACAGGTTTCTGCAGAGCTTCCAGATTAAGACAGACTAGGAAGAAAGGCCTGGAGTTCCACTTCTAAAAATCAGCAAAAGTAAAACCTTATGGATCACAATGATCCCAGTGGCAACTGATTATGGGACTGGCATAGGACCAGGCAGCACTTTATTCTGTTGTAATTGGTGTTACCATCAGTCAGAGATTGACTTGAAGGTAAGTAACAATGGTAACAGTCTGAAAGCTCAATGTGTTTTCTTTTTGAAGCACTTTCAATTGTCATTTAAGAGTTGTGTAATTCATTGTATAAGAATCTTACTCTTCAGCTAAAACCTAAGCCCTACAAGGGCAGGATTTTATTCCCAGCTTCAATAGAATGAAACTGTTAGTACTGATTATAGTTCCTGGCACATAGTAGGCCTTGGGTTTGATGAATTACTGACACATGAATGTCCCTGAATCTAAGTAATATTCCCCTGTAGAGGCTTTCCTCCACCAGGGATGATTTATGAATCTGTTTGTAGTTCCTGCCCTACTTACATGAGTCAAAGATATCACGCTCTTCGGAGAGGTGTTTCTTCACTTTGCCTCAATTTAAATTTATCTATGACAAGTAAAAGTGCTAAAATGACTTACTCACTACCAGATTGCAGCTGGTGATCCTCTAAGGCTCTGATTTCAGACAGCAAATTTAGCTACTCCCTGACTCATAAGAAGTAATTACAGTTCTTATAAACTTTTTATTTTCTCATACCATTTACACTTGATTTTATTGTACTCTTAGTCTGAAGCATTCTTGGCGGTATGTTAAAAAAAAATAAAGATCAACTCTTATTTTATAGATTCTCTGGTTTTCTGAAATCCAGCAAGAGTAAAACAGTTGCCCATTGAGTTGATTCTGACCCATGGTGACCCCACGTGTGTCAGAGTTAGAACTGTACTCCAGAAGATTTTTGTTCAGAAGTAGATAGCAGCCAAAGGAGCTCTGGTAGCGTAGTGGTTATGAATCAGACTGTGAACCACAAGGTCAGCAGTTCAAAGCTACCAACTGTTCCGTGGGAGAAAGATGAGGTGTTCTGCTCCCATAAATATTTACAGCCTCGGAAACCCTGTACAGGGTTGCTATGAGTCGGAACCGACTCCACAGCGCACAAATAGCAGCCAAGAAACCACAGAGAGCCCTTTACTCTGATGAGCTCCAATTTAAAGGTGAATGAATGCCAGGTATGTGCAAAACTCTTCCAGATCTGGAGAAACAGTGTCTGGAGAGTTAAAGCCCCAAATACACTGAAGCTAGTTTTGTTTTTTGCTTTTTGTTTTTTTAATGAGATTGAGGGAATGAACATAGTCTGAATGTTGGTTTAGGGCAAGAAATGGCCATTTGTAGCAATGTTAAAGGAAGAGAATGCAGAAAGAAAGCACTTAAATTTGGTCAAGTTGACTCACTTGTGAGCCTCAGCATCTTTTCCTTAAAATGGGGGATAATAGCAGCATCACCACACAGAGTTATTTTGTGGACACAGGGCCGGACAGGTGGCAGATGCTACATAAGAATTTGCCATTACTCTCAACTCACATTTTGCATCTTTGTTTTCATTTGTGGAGTTGTTGTTTTTGTTAAGTGCCACTGAGTTAGTTCCAACCCATAGTGACCCCGTATAGGGTTTCCAAGGAGTGACTGGTAAGCTTGAACTGCCGACCTTGCTGTTCAAACTGACTTTGCAATCCAGCACATTAACCCATAGCGCCACACCAGGGGAGTATAAGGTTTGAGTTAGGAAGGCTGTAACTGGAAGGAGGGAACTAAGTTTAGGGTAAATGATGAAACTGTAAATCAAGCCAAAGATATCAGGAAGATAATATCAATAAGCCAAGTGGGCCATGTGAAACTTAATGTAAGAATGTGGGTAGAGGGGGTCACAGTCTCCAGAAAAGCAGGGAATATCAGTATTATGTGAAGTTATCAATGCTTAAATGTTGGTAATTATTTTTTAAAAATTTAAACCTTGTTTAAGTATAAATAAATATATATATTGTGCTCATGGTATATATGTGGCCAATGTTTTCTAATTTGTGATCTTTCTTGGGAGATTATCTGTTTTCTTTTTAAGTTTTGGCCCAAAAGAACTGTATTTTAGAAACTTAGCAATGGAATGTGTAAGAAGGCCAAAGATGAGCAAGTTTCAATTTTTATCAAGAGGAGGAAGACATCTTCTATAGATTGTACAACTTGCAAAATCATTTCTTAAAAAACAGTTTGAGGCGGGGCTTGATAGTGGACTAGGCAAAATGGCTGTGCAGACCCTCTTCAGCAAATCACAGAAACCAGATGATTTAGAGGGTGGTCCTGGAACTCTGAACTTCAGATAAAGGGATTAATAAGTGGATTGAGTACTTTTTGGGAGAAAGGTTTGGTATAGAAGCAAAAAAGGAAGTGGATGACGACTTCTGATTTGGGGCAACCACTATGTCCTGCAGTAACCATTCTGAATGGGAGTGAGTGGAGAGAGGGATAAGAGAGCACTCCTATTGCAGACTCCTGACAGCAATTTGCAGAGACATAGGTGCAGGTATTTTCTTCCTTTCTTTCTTTTTTATTTCCTTCTCTTCATTTCCTCTTTCTACTCATTTCCTCTCTGGTGACCAGAGGTGAGACCTATATGAGCAGTCACTCCCAGGGAGGGTTTTGCACTGTGCAGAAGATTCTAGACTGCACAGATTGCAGAATCAAAGGGAGAGAAGACAAGAAAAGAAACTGTGCCAGCAGTGTCTTCCAAACTGAGTCTGATCTGCTCAGTTCTGGTCTGGTTCTTACTAGGAGAAAGAGCTGAACAGACTTGAGGGAAGGTTTAAAAAAAAAAAAAAAGCTTGTGCTAGATCAGAGATGCACAGTGGAAACACTGTGAAATGAGGCAATGATAAAGAATTACTCTTACTTTCCTGCAGTTGCTTTGTGGATGGGTTTTATAATTTCATAATATTATCATTCATTAAAAATTTATTTTTCCTTTTTATAATTTTACTGTCTTTATTTTTTTTTCTGGGTTTTTATGACTTTTGATTTTAATTTTAATCTTTTTTTGGTCTTCCTTCTATGTTTTGGGAGTTCTTTCTTTCCTTGCTTCTCCTGACAGGACACAGCAACTGTGGCCACACAGCCAAGCTACAACTACACCCACTAAAAAACCCAGTAGTTGGGCAAAAGCCAATATAATCAGTTATACAACAGAGCAGCATCTGCAGCAAATACCTGTTAAATACATACTGAATTAAGCTGTATGAGCAGTGGACAGAGAATCCCAAGACAAATTACAGGCATCCAAATTGGAAAAAAAGAAGTAAAACTCTCTCTATTTGCAGATGATATGATTCTATACATAGAAAATTGCAAAGACTCAGCAAAAAAAAATTATTGGAACTCATTGGACAATTCAGCAAAGTCACAGGGTACAAGATCAACATACAATATTCAGTTGGATTTCTCTATACTAACAAAGATGGATTTGAAAAGGAAATTAGGAAAACAATACCATTTAGAATAGCCAAACAAAGGATGAAATACTTAGGGGTAAATCTAACCAGAGAAAAAATACCTATACAAAGAAAACTACAAGACACCATAAGATATTTTAAAAGTGGAAGAATATACTATGTTCCTGGATAGAAAGAGTTAACATTGTGAAAATGTTGATACTACTCAAAACAATCTACAGATATAATTCAATCCCAATCCAAATCCCAACAATGTTCTTTAAAGTGATGGAAAAAAATCCTCATGAACTTTATATAGAAAGGAAAGGGACCTTGGATAAGCAAAGCATGATTTAAGAACAAAGTTGGAACCCTCTCACTTCCTGATTTCAAAATTTGCTACATGGCTATAGTGATCAAAACAGTCTGGTATAGGTACAATGAAAGGTACATACATCAATGGAAAACAACTGAGAACCCAGAATAAATACATCCACGTTCAGTCAACTGATCATTGATAAAGTGCCAAACTACTTTAAATGTGGAAGAAAGAGTCTCTTCAAGAAATGGTGCTGGCAAAACAGGAAATCATTTTGCAAAAGAATGAAACAAGACCCATATCTCACACCATATACAAAAATTAGCTCAACATGGGTTAAAGAAGTAAATTTAAATACCAGAATGAGAAAGATCATCAATGAAAAAATAAGGACAAACTTAAGGACTCTAATACATGTCATACAAAGACTACCAAACATTGAAAAAACACACAAACAATAGAAGGCAAAATAGATGACTGGGATATACTAAAATTAGAAACTTTTATGCATCAAAAGATTTCAACAAAAGAGAGAAAGAGAACATACAGACTGGTAAAATTTTTTGCAACAACTATCAGACAAGGGACTAAAATTTATAGGAAAGTACAACACCTTTACAAGATAAAAACAAGAAAACCAATTAAAAACTGGGTATAGGACATGAGCAGACATTTCACCAAGGAAGACATTCAGGCAGCCAACAAACATAGGAAGAAATGTTCACAATCATTAGCCACTGGTGGTTGTGGCTGTGTGCTGTGGAGTCGGAACCGACTCATAGCATCCCTGTACAGGGTTTCCGAGGATGTAAATCTTTACAGGGGCAGAAAACCTCATCTTTATCCCGTGGAACATCTGGAAGTTTCAAACTGCTGACCTTAAGTTTAGCAGCCCGATTCATAACCACTACACTACCAGAGCTTCTTTAGCCATTTAGAGAGATACAAATAAAAATAACAATGAGATGTCATCTCATACTAGCATTAACAGTGAAGTTCAAAATGACAAAGGAAAACAAATGCTTCTGAGGGTGTGGAGAGACTGGGACCCTCCTTCATGGCTAGTGGGACTGTAAAATGGTTCAACAACTCTGGAAAATGGTATGGCACTTCCTCAGAAAGATGGAAATAGAAATACATTATGACCCAGTAATCTCTCTACTTGGTATATAGCTATAAGAAATATGAGCCAGGACAAGAGTAGATATATGCACATCAATGTTCATTGCAGCTCAATGTTCAATGTTCACAAGAGCAAAAAGATGGAGGCAGCCTAAGTGCTCATCAGTGGAAGAATGGATAAACAAACTTTTGTACATATGCACAATGGAATACTATGCTACCTTGAATAATAAAGATGAATCTGCAAAATATCTCAGAACTTGGATGAACCTTGTGGATATTGGTTTCCACTGCCTTCTATTGCAAAATAGACATTTAAGTGTGATAGAAAGGAATATTGGATATTGGGATTACAGAAAGCACATAAACCCACATTCAGCCTATAACTGATTGGAATAGCTAAAGAGTGATTAGAATTTCCCAAGGAAAATAGGATTCTTGTTAAACCTTTGTGGAGTGGAGTATGGGGTCTTAGGTAGAATCCTGAGCCCCACCCAGAACCTTCTGAGGTGGGATATTCACACTAGAATGTGCATGCAGAGCAACCTGGAATGGCTAGAGGAACAGAAGATAGTTCTTGAAAGAAAGATCAGCAGGAAAAAAAAAAGCGGACTGTTAGAATATCAAACTAGCTGTTTGCCTTGGAGCTGTGAATGCAAGAAATGTCAGTCCATCAGGATAAAACCCCTTCTAAGACTGAAACTCAAAGGGAACTCACAACAGTCTTGTAAGCTCACTGGTGACCACTCTGAACTACTTGTGAGTGGAAATGCAGCAATGAAGACATGGGCTGAGTTCATCTATGTTCCATAGACACCTGTTGACCTTGAGATGAGAGAGAGAAGAGGAAGGGCTGGCTGGTCTGAAGTTTAGGAAGATGTGTGAACTCCTGAGCCCATGGACACTGACCTAACCACTGGGGGCTAGGATTGAGAGTCAAACAGTCAGCTTGCCTCAAGTTGAGGGAGGCATGTGAAAACTCCCAAACTTGCAGAAAGTACCCATCTAACCTAGCTTGGATGGCTTGTTGTTGTTAGGTGCCATCGAGTTGGTACCGACTCATAATGACCCTATGCACAACAGAACAAAACACTTCCCAGTCCTAGGCCAACCTCACAATTGTTGCCACGCTTGAACTCATTGAAGCTGCCACTGAGCCAATCCATCTTGCTGGGGGTCTTCCTCTTTTTCTCTGACCTTCCACTTTACCATACATGATAACCTACTCTAGCGACTGGTCCCTCCTGACAATATATCTGAAATATGAGACATGACATTTGGCAATCCTGGCCTCCAAGGAGTACTCTGGCTACACTTCCTTCAAAACAGATCTGTTTGTTCTTTTGGGAGTCCATGGCACTTTCAATATTTTCCTCCAACACTCAAAAGCATCAACTCTTCTACAGTGAATAAGGTCTTTCTTATTGAAAATACCACGGCTTGGGTCAGGTGCATCATAGTCCTCAAGCTGACATCTTTGCTTTCAACACTTTAAAAAACTCTTAAAAATATTTTAAGGGGAACAAACAAGATGGCGGATCGGGTGGACGTATAGCAGAGAGCTCCAACAACAACAACACAGAATACCCGACCAAGCAGGTTCAGGGGATGGTCCCAGAACTCTG
>NW_006408562.1:6632726-6660278 GCF_000296735.1 Chrysochloris asiatica | reverse complement strand
GTGAAAGAACACAACCCTGTCGCACACCTTTCTTAATTTTAAACCAGGGAAATTATGAGTCGCAAACGACTCCACCAGCACACCACCACCACCAGGACTGTAGCCTATTTGAGCTCTGGTAGTGTAGTGGTTACAAATCAGGCTGCTAACCTTACGGTCAGTAATCTGAAACTACCAGCTATTCCAAGGGAGAAAGATGAGACTTTCTGCTCCTGTAAAGATTTACAGGGTCTCAATGAACTGGAACCAACTCCATGGCATAAAACCAACCAACCAACCAAACCACAGCCTATTATGACAGATAAATCTACTCCTGTTATTGTTGTTGTTAGGTGCCACCAAGTTGGTACCAACTCATAGCTACCTTATACGCAGCAGAATGAAACACTGCCCGGTCCTGGACCAACCTCACAATTGTTGCCACACTTGAGTCCACTGATGCTGCAACTTTGCCAAACCATCTCACTGGTGGTTTTCCTCTTTTTCTCTGACCCTCCACCTTACCAAACATGAGTTATACCTAAATATTTTATTTTGAGTAACAAATAGTACCATGTATTTTATTTTATTTTAATTTTTATTGCTGAGTGAGTTCCAGGGGGTGTTGCCACATCTGTCAATCTCTAGTTGCCTGTTCTTGTTAGTTTTCATTCCAAAGAACTCCCTTTAGGATGTTTTGAAGTGCTGGATTGGCTTTGACAAAGTCTCTTAGCTTCTGTTTTTCCTAGAATATGTTGATTGCACCATCGTATTTGATTGAGAGTTTTGCTGTGTAGATGATTCTTGGTTGGCAGTTTTTGTCTTTTTGGGCTTTATATATTGTCTCCCCATTGCCTTCTTGCCTGCATAGTTTCTGTTCAGAGGTCAGAGCTTAATCGGATTTACTTGCCTTTGTAAGTAACTCTTCTCATTTCCCTGGCTGCTGTTAGGATTCTCTCCTTGTCTTTGATTTTGGAGAGCTTGATTATGATATGTCTTGGTGATTTTCTTTTGGAGTCTATCCTTCCTGGGGTTTGTTCAGCTTCTTGAATGCTTATTGTCTCATTCTTCAAGATGTTGGGGAATTTTTCTTCCACTTCTGGAAGATACTCAACTATCTCCTCTGTGGACTTCTGTGATTCTTCTTGTTCTGGAATGCCAAACATTCTTGTTATTCCTCTTCATTATCCAACATGAATTTCAGACTCTCTTCAGATTTTTTATCCTTTTTTTTCTGCTTCTTCTTCTATCTTAGCAGTATTGAAAGATTTGTTTTCCAGATTGCTGGTTCTGGCTTCCATCTCTTCAATTCTATTCCTTTGCCCTTTCAGCGTATTGTCCATTTCTGATATTTTATTATTAATCATCTCAACCTCTTTTTGTAGGTTTTGAATTGTTTCTAATGCTATATCTATCTTGTTTGATTGCTTCTGCAGCACTTTCCTGACTTCTTATTTTCCTCCACCCCTCTGTCAAAAATTTGAATTTGTCTCCATATCATTCTTCTGAATTCCTTCTCTGGCTGATCCAAAGCCTGCTCTTCTTCTACTGGGGAGTCTATGGCTGACTCTAGCTTGTTTGTATCAGTTATTCTTTTCTGTTTTGGGACATGTGCAGAGATTTTTTTTGTTTTTTTCTTGGATATTTTAGTTAGATGGATTTTCAGTGATTAAATGAATTTATGTTGCTGTGTTGTTAAGCGTACTGAGTATTTCCTGGTGGATGTGATCTGGAGATAGGCATCCCTTTTCATGTCTCTTATTACTCAGCTGCAGGCTGTCTTAGCAAGCGTTGGCTATCTGTGTAATGCCTAGCAGCTGGTATTGCCTCCTGTCTGGATGGTGGAATATTATGGGGTATGTTTGTAGCTTTGCTATATGGCCACTATTGTTATCTCTTCTTGGGTAATGTAGGCAGAGAAAGCTTCCACCCTCAGGAAAAAAGTGAGACCAAAAAACAGGAGCAATATAAAAGCAGAGACAAAACCACCACACAAAACCAAAAATAAAACTGTTGCTGGATTGTCCAGTAGCCTTTGCTGTGCAGGTTAGTGTGCGTGCACAGTAGAAACATCTAGTGGTGGGTGAGAGTGTCAACTCGCTCAGGCCCCTCCTCTAGTCACCACCGTGGAGGTGCACAGATAAATATATTGAGAAATGAGTGGAAGAAAAATTGTCCACTATTTTTATTTCTGAAGGTCAGTTAGGTATCTGTGTGTGCACAGAGTAACTCTTAAAATAGTTGCGTCCTTGTATATAGTAGTTGGTGTTGGCTCTTGCCTTTTATATTGGGGTTTTACAAAGTGCAAATAAGGTTCGGCTGTATGACCAGGCCTGCCGTCTCCTATTAGGTCATGCCAGAATTAAAGTTCCCGCCAAGGTCAGCTCTAGGGCTGAGTCCCAGAGTCAGACGTCCTAAGAAGCAGCCAAAGGATTAGCTTGTGGAACTGCTTTCAGGGATTCCCTCTTGGTGCCGTGGGAAAATTGTACCCTGTGGGTGCAGCGCTGGACCCTTTTGGGGGTGGTTCCAACTGCCTAAAGGTGTCCAGGCTGGGCTGAGAGGGTGCGGCAGGGAAGAGCAGGAAAGAAAAGTGTAAAATGCCGTCACTCCTCTTTTTCCAGAAGCTGCTTCGCAGTTTCAGCGCTATATCAGCTTGGCTGTGGCCCCGTCCTCTGATCTCAGCCCAGGTTGAGGAGCCGCAGGCAGCGTCCTTGTCGGTTCAGAAATCGCTGTGTATTCCCACCACAGTCAGATTTCTCCAATGGTGGGTGCTGAAAATTGATGTCCCACAGATTTTATTTTATTTAAAGCCATGGAACTGTTCCGACGAAGCGCTTTCTCTGTTTTTTTTTTTCCCGTGCCTCCACTGAGGAGCTTCCACTGTGTTTCTCTGCTTCTCCCTCTCCCAAACCGGGTCTACAGTTAAAATATTTAGAACTAACTAGAACAACATTTGAGAAAATGTTTTGTTGTTGTTGTTGAATAAGATTTTGAAATCACAGTAGGGTCGTTCACCAATGAAGCCTTGAAGGAAACCCAGAGAGAATGTTTCAAGGAAGTTGGTTTTGGAGGTCCAAGGTATTGCCTGACAAGATGTGCTGGGTCTTCTGGGGTTAATAAGATGGAGCTAAGCTGTTTGTAGTCTTGGTTGAAAACGTAGAAGACCTGTGCCAGCTCTTATTTTTGCTTTGCTGGTTGGTTCACATTACTAATTTTTTACAACCATAAATAAGACCCAAATTTTCTCTCTTTGGGTCTTATTTTAAACAAGACATCTCATCCTTCTCTTTTCTAAGATTCTCAGATTTAAGGGGAAAAAAATTGTTCCCAGCAAATTTGACATACCTTTAGGTATTCTATTCATATAACAAGTCACAATGTCTTCAGATACATACTCACACTTTCCACTGTTATTTCTGCTGGTAGCTGAGACATCCTGATTGTGTTGGTGCTGATATAGAGAAAACGGGACATTTGGGTACCCCACAGAAACTTAGAAACCTTGATTGGCTTTCATAAAGCCCATTGGCATCATGGGAGTTGATAGCATAAAATCTTCAACTCACTTCAAAGGAGTACGTTTAATTAATAACTAAATGAGGGAAATCCCAGACTATTCCTTTTTGTTCAGTCTCTAAAGAACCATATCCCTTTATTGAGGTGTTAATAAAGGAGAGGAGTCCTGGTGTAGCACTGCAGGATAATGTGCTGGACCGCAAGTTTGATTTGTACCAAAAGGTTGGTGGTTCAAACTCACTGGTCACTCCGTGGACACCCTATATCGGGTTACTGTGAGTTAGAACTGACTTGACAGTGCTTAACAACAACAACACAATGAAAGAGAAGGAAGAACAAGTCCTCTAATGCTTCTTTTACTTACAATTCATAGATGTTTTGTTTTGGACATTTGATGCAGCCACCTTATCCTTTTCTTAAGCATTTCAGGCACCTTGTGATGTACAGCTGCACCCATGAGCCCCAAGAAATTTACAGAAGGATCCAGGCTGGGGCCCTCTCCTCCTCCATATGGAGGCTGAGTAGATTAGGCTGATAACTGGCTGCAAGGAGGGAAATAGTTTCAGGACACCTTAGAATAGGTTAAGCTTGAAAGGACATCTGCCAATAAGTACTCACACTAGCGGTCGGTTCTACTCTGCCCTGTGAGTTGGCAGTGACTCAATGATCCATTTGTAAATCCGTTTGCTATTTCTTCTCAGTATGGGCCCTAGATTTGCAGTAGCAGTTGTTGGCAGTGGCACCTGCGAAATGAGCCTTGAACTATCCCAGAACTGTAGGGCCAGAAACTCCGGGTGGGGCCAGCACTCTCTCTTAACATTCATCCAGGTGATTCTGATGTGTGCTCAAGTTGGAGAATCTTAATTATAGACTTAATTCTGTATCCTCTTATGGAGACCTGGTGTGGTGCTGTAGGATTAGCACTGGATGGCTAACTGCAAGGTTGGGAGTTCAAACTCACCATTGGCTCCTTGGAAACCAATGTTGTTGTTGTTGTTGTTGTTAAGTGCTGTCAAGTTAGTTCCAACTCATAGGAAACCATATACAGGGTTGCTGTGAGTCAGAACTGATTCCACCACACACGACCATCACCACCAACACCTTATTGTTGTGAAGTGCCATCGAGTCGGTTCTGACCCAAAGCGACCCTGTATAGGGTTTCCGAGGAGCAACTGGTGAGCTTGAACCATTGACCTTATCGTCTGAAGTGACTTTACAGTTGGACTCATTAACCCACCTCCACCTGTTGTTGTTGTTGTGAAGTGCCATAGAGTCAGTTCCGACCCATAGCGACCCTGTATAGGGTTCCCGAAGAGCAGATAGTGAGCTTGAACTGCCGACCTTGCAGTTCAAACGACTTTGCCATCTGACCATTAACCCACAGCGCCACACTAGGACTCCAGCATCACATAGTCAACTGTTTTTATCCTTTGTTTTTGCTCTTCAAATTCCCAATACCTTTACTGCCACCTGGTGGTAGTGGTGGAGGGATAGACTCTTTGTGCCGGTGTACTTGTGAGAGGTTTTGTTAATAATTCTAAAAATGATCTATTGAAGTGTTTATATGTACAGTGGAGTCCTGGTGTGGGGCTGTGGGGTAGTGCACTGGACTGCATAGTCGGTTGGAACCTCAAGGTTGGTGGTTCAAGCTCACCAGCCGGTCCTCTGAAAATCTATACAGGGCCGCTAAGGGTCGAAACCGAGTGGATGGCACTTAATAACAACAACATAGAGAGATTCCTGAACTAATATGTTGGACTAATCGAGTAATAATATCATAGGTAAAGAATAACAACTTAATATTTCAAACTATTCTGGGAGCAGGAAATTGTGAAGTCAGGAAGGTAAATCCTACCTAATCTCTTCAGGTCTGAGCTTAAAAATTTTGAAGATCTATATATTTTTTGCCTTCTTTCTTTAAAAAGCATCTAAGGTACAAGGTTGTTATATCTAAATTCACTCAGATAATTTTCTTGTTCTTTTTTGTGAAGAAACAAATTTGGCAGTTCAAATCCACCAGCCATTCCTCAGAAACCCTATATGGGGGCACTATCAGTTGGGACCTACTTGGTGGTACTTCATAACAACAACAGCTATATATATTAATTATAAAAGTTAAAGACTATAATAATTACACAATTAAAGCTAACCAATGTTGTTTTGCTAACTAAACTTCTTCCTTTCTTCCTTCTGTCCTTTCCCCCGTCATTCTGTTCCCTTTAAGTGTTGTAAAATTGATTATATAAGGGACTTCAAAAAGTTCATGGAATAATTCTATTATCTTTTAGTTACATATTCCCCCAAACGTTTTGAGCGCATGCATTTGAGTTCTGGTGTTGGAGAAGAATATTGAAAATACCATGGACTGCCAGAAGAACCACCAAATCTGTGTTGGAAGAAGCACAGCCAGACTGCTCCTTTAGAAGGCAGGACGATGAGACTTCGTTTCTCATCCTCTGGGCAAGTTATCAGGAGGGACCAGTCCCTGGAGAAGGACACCAGGCTTGGTAAAGTGGACGGTCAGAGTAAAAGTGGAAGACCCTCAAAGAGATGGATTGGCACAGTGGCAGCTGCAATGGGCTCAAGAGTAACACTGATTGTGAGGTTGGCGCAGGACCCGGCAGTGTTTCATTCTGTTGTGCATCAGGTCGCTTTGAGTTGGAGCTGACTTGACTCTGGTAGTGTAGTGGTTACGAATCGGGCTGCGAACTTTAAGGTCAGCGGTTCGAAACTACCAGCCGCTCCGCGGGAGAAAGATGAGGCTTTCTACTCCCGTAAGGATTTACACCCTCGGAAACCCTGTACAGGGTCGCTATGGGTCGGAACCGACTCGACGGCACTTAACAACAACAAGCAACATACATACTATTATTTGTTTTATTAAAATGTTTTCTTGTTGTAACTACATATAACAAACTTTTCATTAGATTATTTTTTTTACATACACAATTCAATGACATCGTGTTTTCCATGCAACCATCCCTACTATACTTTCCCAAATTATTCTACCACTATGAAGACTACTGAGCAATTGTTGTTATTGTTAAGTGCTGTCAAGTCGATTCTGACCCACAGCGACCCTTTATAGGATTTCCAAGGAGCAGCTGGTGAGCTTGAACCAGCAACCTTGCAGTTCAAACGAACTTGGCAGTTTGGTGCATTAGCCCACAGTGCCACACCAGGACTCCAATGACTCCTCTTAAATGCCTCCTTCTTACCACTAATTTTTGTTGTTGTTGTTGAGTGCCATCAAGTCGGTTCCAATCCATAGAGACCCTGTTTAGGATTTCTGAGGAGTGGATGGTGAGCTTGAAGTGCTGACCTTGTGGTTCAAACTGACTTTGCACCACATAAAACTAGCGTATTAACCCACAAAGCTACACTAGGACTCCACTGATAAGTTTAGGTCACTGTATATTTGACTATTTCATCTAAGTGAAACAATATATTTGTCTATTTGTGACTTACCTCACTCATCATGGAGCTTTCAAGGTTCATCCATGTTGTAGCATGTATCAGGAATGCATTTCTCTTTAAGAGTCATGGTGTGACACTATAGGATAAGCACTGGACTGCTAACTGCAAGATCAGTGTCAATATAAGTTGGAACCAAAACAAAGGCACTTAATAACACCACCACAAACATTTGATGTTCCATGATAAGTAGGTCCACATTTTTTCATTCATTTATTTGTTGATGGATGTTCAGGTTATTTCTACGTTTTGTCTATAGTGGACAGTGTTGCAATGACCAAGTTTCTGCCCTTGGTATCCTGGGCACAGTGCTTGGGGTGGAAATGTTGGGTCCTGGTGTGGCGCCGTGGGTTAATGCACTGCACTGAAAAATCAGTTTCAACCACAAGATCGGCGGTTCAAGCTCACCAGCTGCTCCTCAGAGATCCCGAACCGACTCAATGGCACTTAACAACAACATCATAATAGTTCATGGTATGCAGTCAGATAATTTATTGCCAAATTCTTACTATGGTAAATAACTCTCAGATGTATATTCTTAAGTGTATACTCTTACTGGCACATTGTTTTTTTTTTTTTAATTCCTACAAAATAAATGAATGCGATGTGCATGTTTTAAGATTTTTGATTGTTGTTCTTATTAAGTGCCATCAAGTTGGTTCTGACTCATAGCAAGCCTGTATAGGGTTTCTGAGGAGCAGCTGGTGAGCATGAACTGCCAACTTTGCAGTCCAGCACATTAACCTGCAGCCCCACACCAGGACTCCTTCAAGTTGGTTCCAACTCATAGTGACCGTATGCACAACAAAAAGAAACACTGCCTGGTTCTGCACCAGCCTCACCATTGTTGTTACGTTTGAACCCATTGTTGCTACCACTGTATCAATCCATTTTGGGGGTCTTCCTCTTTTTCGTTGACCCTCTACTTTTCCTACTTCCCACATAGACTGGATTCTGACTTTGCTAGTCTACAAACAGAGAAGACTCACTAGGCTCAGAATCGTGAGAATTAGGAATTACTGCCATCTACTGTCGGTAAGGAGCTCTGGTAGCGTAGTGGTTACGAATCGGGCTGCAAACCTTAAGGTCAGCGGTTCGAAACTACCAGCAGCTCCGTGGGAGAAAGATGAGGCTTTCTACTCCCGTAAAGATTTACACCCTCGGAAACCCTGTACAGGGTCGCTATGGGTCGGAACCGACTCGACGGCACTTAACAACAACAACAACTGTCGGTAATGCTAGGAAGATTTCAATTGCAATCAAAATCCAGCTACCAGTCCAGAGGAGCCTCTTAATCTCCAGCACCCAAGCAGCACTCAGTTCGCTGGGGTTGTGCTAAGACCAGAAAGGGCTGGTTCAGTGGCAGAGTTCTCACCTTATGCATGAGACCTGAGTTCGAGTTCCAGTCAATATACTCTATGCACAGACACCCCTTGTCTGTGAATGGAGGCTTATGTGCTACAAGCTTCAGGGGCATTTTCAGGCTAAAATGAGGAGGAAGAAAGACCTGGTGATCTACTTCCAAAAATCAACTAATGAAAACCCTATGGAACTAATCAGTCCTACTTACAACTAATCATGGGCGTGGTTCAGGACCAGGGAATGTTTTCTTCGATTGCACATGGGGTTATTATGAGCTGGGGATGACTTGAGGCCCCTAACAACAATTAGGAGAATTATTATTTGGGTAAGGAAGGTGAGATCCAATTTAGAATTCAGTCTTGGCATGACAGTGCGGGTTAATGTGCTGGACGGGAAAATTGGTTTAAACCGCAAGGTCAGCAATTGAAGCTCACCAGCTGCTCCTCAGAAACCCTATACAGGGTTGTTATGGGTTGGAACTGACTCCATGGCACTTCACAACAACAACAAAGTTAGCAGACAGTTCTACTCTTATCCTATGATGGAACAGACTAAACTACATATTACAGCCACCATAAAGCCAGGGAGCATGTGGGGAGGCCAGAGAGAGATAGCACAGAAGATATCCTTGAAAAGATCAATGATAATAACTAGAAGGTGCTAACAGCATGCAGGATGAAGGGAGAGACAGTTATCTGGGGACCACATGTATGTAAGCTTCTGAAGCACATCTCACCATGCCCCTCTTGTCTGACACAGAAGCTGGGATTCTTACAACAGCACCCAGGCATGGGACTAAAGGAGCCTGCCTGCAGCACACAGCTGAGAAGGGACAGAGTTATGAATGTCTTCAAAAAGTCTATGCTAGTGACACCAGAGATGGAGGCAGAGATGAAGGCATGGAGAGAGGGAGCAGTTGAGGACTCCGGATTCATGGAAAGAGAAAGGCTGTGTGCTGGCGGCCAGGAGGCAGGCTTGTAGAATGTACCCTTTGGTTGTTTAAATTATTATATATTCCTGAATGTTTTTGTGTACACACACACCCCCAAAAAAAACCCACAACCCCCAAAAGAGAGGGAATGGAAGCAAATATTGTTGAATGATGATGCATGGAGGAGACTGTAATCATTGCAATGAAACTATGGTGTAAAGCTGATGTTTTTCCATGTAAACTATCACTCAGGTCATAATAAAAACTTAAAAAAAAAAAGTCCCTGCTAGTGTTGCTTGGGAGTCCTGGTGTGGCACTGTGGGGTTAAGCACTGGACCCCAATGTTGGTTTGAACTGCAAGATTGGCAGTTCAGATTCACCAGCCACTCTTCAGAAACCCTATACAGGGTCGCTATGAGTCAGAAACATCTCAACAGCACTTAACACCAACAACAGCCTGAGCAGTCCTGGCATGGCAATTGTACAATAAGCACTCGATTGCAAGGTCGGTTTGAACGGAAAGGTTTGCAGTTCAATCTCACCAGCCATTCCTTAAAAACTGTATACAGGTTTGCTTTGAGTCAGAAATGACTTGATAACACGTAACAACAGCAGTCTTACTTGAAGGAGGCCTGGTTGTATAGCTGGGCTACTATCTTCAAGGTCAGCAGTTTGAATCCACCGGCTGTTCCACGGGAAGAAGATAAGGCTTTCTGCTCCCATAAAGATTTACAGCTTTGTAAACACTATACAGGGTTGCCATGAGTCAGAACCACCTCCATGGCACACCACCACCAGCCTGCCATATTCCATGTTTCAACAAAAGATCCAGCAGGGACCACTGGTTCTCAGCTCCAGCTCACCTTCCCTCCTGTGTGTGGGCTGTCTAAAATTTCTCTTTTTTAAAACAATACTTTCTTGTCTTTTGAAAGTGAGCTGCAGGTTATATTTTCAGCCTTAATTATCTCATTTCTTCCTCATTACAATTTTGTCAGATTGGAAGGACAAAGATTATTAATTTCATTTTGTAACTGAAAGTTCTGAGGCTCAGAGTAGGTAAGTAACTTGGCTGAGGTAGTAAACACACAGCTGAGCCTTGGTCCCCAAGATTTACCTCTTGGACTTCTGCCTTCAGGTGCTCTGGGAACGATAGGATCTGGCAAGGGGGAAACAGTGGTCAGCAAAAAGACCTCTGTGGGGTTTATTACTCAAAGATCCAGTCCTCTTCTCTTATGGAGGTCTAGGGAACTGAATACCCAAGTAGACCTTGAGAAATTTGAGCTGTTATGTAGTTCTTGTGCTCTGATAATGGAGCTTCCTGGGGGCGCAAATGGTTACCATGCTTGGCTACTCACCAAAACATTGGAGCTTTGAATCCACCCAGCATTACCTTGAAAGAGAGTCCAACTTTCAAATAACCAGCCATTGATAACCCTACTCTGAAACTGTGGGCTCGCTCAGTTGAACTCTATGGCAACTCGGATATTCTTTGTTGTTGTGGGTGATGTTAACATGCTACGAGGTATAGTATGGAGTCGAATCTGATAACTCAATAATACCTGAGCCCTTTTGATATGTGCCTTCCTCAAGCTCCTTCTCCTTGGGGCCTTGAGGTCGCTCCTCTAGTTGTAAACTCCCCATACCAGACATCTGCCTTCTATTCACTTTGACCCTGGGTGGGAGAGGGCCTGGGTAGGCTCTTGTCTTTGAATCTCCCTCTAGCACGTCACCCCAGGCCACCAGGGGGCACCACAGTCTATGTCAAATTCTTGAGGCTGAAGGCCCCAGGCGTCTCTTACAAAACTTAGAATCTGCTTTTCAGCAGTTACTCACTGCACTCCGTTGGGAATGAGGGGTGAGAATGCATTTTTCCTGAGTATTAGTTCACGTTTTTCTTTATTGGCATTTGCTTGTCTCGAGGTTCCCTCGGTAGCACTATAACTATCCTTCACCTACATCACTCTAGCCCAAGGATGGGCAATTTCAAGGCTGTTAAACTCTTTCTGTCTCCAAAGCGACTTGGAGCTCCTGGAACTCATGTGGCAGTTCACAGTGTGGGTTCACACCCCACTTAAACTATTTTCTTATCAGTTGAAGAAACTCGAGCAATTTCCTAGGTATTTCTGCAGCTCTGTTTCTTCGGAAGCAATTGCCTTAGACATTGCTGCAAGATTAAATAAAATAACATTCATGAAGAATGGCTGTGTACTCATATTGATAGCCAGACCTATAGCAACTGGAGGATGGAAGGATTTATTTAGCATTTTACCAGACACATCTTGTTGTTAAGAGCTGTTGAGTTGTTTCCAACTCATAGCGACCCTTTAATAGGGTTTCCGAGGCTGCAAATCTTAGTGGCAGTGGAAAGACACATAGCAAACACTTAAAAAATATTAGCAATTATTACCTAGACAGATTCTTTTTTATCTAGGAGGCACAACAAACACTTAAAAAACATTAGCAATTAAAATCTAGACAGAGTCTTTTTACTAGAAAGAGACATGTCGTTGTTGTTGTTAAGAGCTGTTGAGTCAGTTCTGACCCATAGCAACCCTGTATAGGGTTTTCAAGGAGCAACTGGTGAGCTTGAACTGCCAACTGTGTGGCTCAAACGGCTTTGCAGTCCAGCGCATTAACCCACAGCGCTACATCAGGACTCCAGAAAGAGACATGGTGGTGGTGGTGGTTATGTGCCGTGGAGTCGGTTCTGACTCATAGAGACCCTGTACAGGGTTTCCAAGGCTGTAAATCTTTATGGGAGCAGAAAGCCTCATCTTTCTCCCATGGAACAGCTGGTAGTTTCGTACTGCTGACCTTGCAGTTCATAGCCCAATTCGTAACCAGTACGCTATCAGAGATCCTTAGAAAGAGACATAGCGAACACTTAAAAAACATAATTGGCAAATATTACCTAGACAGATTCTTTTTACCTAGAAAGGCACATAACAAAAACTTAAAAAATATTAGAAATTATTACCTAGACAGAAGCTTTTGAGCACCCTTATGGTGAAAAACATCCAACTGCATCTGAGGTAGCTTTCCGGCGACCTTTTAGCAAATCCCTCAGGCCAACCCATGGTGGCAGCACCAGGGCACCTTGGTGGTCCTTGTGTTCTATTTCACAGTGCCCTCATCCTTCCAGATTCTCCGCCACAGACAAATCTGTGTCCTTCACCTTCCATGGACTGCCTCCCCTCTGTTCAGTTTTCCTGGCTACCTATTGAGAGTTGACAGTTTACTAACCCTCAAGTCCTGGATGACCATGGACATTTTGTCTGCATTACAGACCTTGTTTGTTGCTGATAGAAGAGTCCCTGTGAGTGGTGTCTAGTACCAGGCACCTTTAATGAACCACTAAGGCCTCCTCACAGAGCCAGATCACAGCAACTAAAGGGTTGGGGCAGCCTGGGAAAGTCCGCAACATTCTCTTCTCACCATGAGAGCATCCACAGCTGAAACTAATCACAGGATCTCAGCCACGGTTTAATCCCCCTCACAGATTCCCATGCTGGCCCCTTGGTGCAGAAATCAATTCCAGTGCTCATTACAAACAATCTGAGTTCCCAGCTCATGACTCTCATCTCTGTCACCTGGTGACAGGTAGGGAATTTATAGACTTGCTGTCTTCTAGAAGTAGGTGTTTTTAAGTAATCTGGAAGCAATTTTGTGGATCACAACAATCTACAATATTTTGACATTTGGTTTCTGGCATTTTAGATTTTGCTCCCATGAACCAAACCACATAAGGGAGCCCTGAAATCTAGGAACCGTACCCTAGTATTAATTCAGATTATCCTTCAATGTTGTGTAGTTTCCCACTGGATATATGTACCAAAGTTTGTTTAGCAATTCTTCTGTTGATGAGCATTTAGCCTGTTTCCATCTTTTTGCTATAGTGCTGCAATGAATATATTGCTATTGTTGTTAGGTGCCTTTGAGTAGGCTCCAACTCTTAGTAACCACATACACACCAGAATGAAACACTGCTCGGTCCAGCATCAATTGTTATGCTTGAGCCCATTGCTGTTGTCACTGTGCCAATCCATCTCTTTGGGGAGCTTCCTCTTTTTTACTGACGCTTCACTTTGCCAAACATGGTATCATCTCCAGGGATGTCTCACCATTCTGGCTTCCAAGGAGCACTCCGGTTGTAGTTCTTCCAATACAGACCTGCTTGTTCTTTTGGCAGTCCATGTTGTTGTTGTTGTTAGGTGCCATCAAGTTGGTACCAATAAATAGCGACCCTATGCACAGCAGAACGAAACACTGCCTGATATGGGCCAACCTCACTATTGTTGCCACGCTTGAGTCCATCGACGCTGCCACTTGGCCAATCCATCTCACTGGGGGTCTTCCTCTTTCTCTCTGACCCTCCACCCTACCAAACATGATATCCTTCTCCAATGACTGGTCCCTCCTGACAATATGTCGAAAGTATGAGAGATAAAGTTTGGCCATCTTGGCCTCCAAGGAGCACTCTGGCTACACTTCTTCCCAAACACATCTATTGGTTCTTTTGGCAGCCCATGGCACTTTCAATATTCTCCTCCAATACCACAACTCAAAGGCAGTCCATGGTACCTTCAATATTGGCAGTCCATGGTACCTTCAATATTCTTCCCCAACACAACTCAAATGCATCATTTCTTCTATGGTCTTCCTTATTCATTGTCTAACTTTCACAGGCATATGAAGCTATTGAAAATACCATGACTTAGGTCAGGCACACGTTAGTCCTCAAACTGACGTCTTTGCTTTTGAACACTTTAAAGAGGTCTTAAGTAGCAGATGTGCTTAATGCAATGCATTGTTTGATTTCTTCGCTGCTGCTTGCATGATTGTTGATAGTGGACCCAAGCAAAATGAAGTCTTTGACAACTTCAATCTTTTTTCCATTTAACCCATATAAATAGAGGGTGTGCATATATCTCTTTGTGTCATGCCTCTTATTTCTTGAGGATATATACTAAGTAAAGGGAATGCTGGGTCATACAGCATTTCTAATTCCAACATGTATCAGAGCCCCTAAGTTTGTCCCTAATTTTTCGTTTGATGATTTTTATAGTTCTAGGTTTTACATTTAGTCCTTAATCCATGCTGAGTTAGTTTTTGTATATGATGTGAGATATGGGTCTTGTTTCATTCTTTTGCAAATGGATTTCCAGTTTTGCCAGCACCATTTGTTGAAGAGGCTGTCTTCGTCCCCCCCACCCAACCCCAAATGTGTTTGGTTCCTTTGTCAAAGATCAGCTGACTGTCTGATTTCTGGGTTCTCAATTCTGTTCCATCGATCTATATGTCTTTCGTTGTACAAATATCTGGTTGTTTTGACCACTGTGGCCATGTAATAGGTTTTGGGAATAGGGAGTGAGAGGCCTCCTTCTTTGTTCATCTACTTTAGTAATGCTTTGCTTATCTGGGGTCTTTTGCCTTTCATATAAAATTAGTGATTAGCTTTTCCATTTCTTTAAAGACTGATGTTGAATCTGCATTGGGATTGTTTTTTATCTATCGATTGCTTTGGGTAGTCTTGATGTTTTCACAATGTTAAGTATTCCTCTCTGTGACCATGATAGTCTTCCATTTTTGTAGGTCTCTTTTGGTGTCTTATAGTAGTGTTTTATAGTTTTCTTTGTATAGGTCTTTTGTTTCTATGGCTAAATTTTTTTCTAATTATTTAATCTTTTTGTCAATTCTTGTCAGTTTGTTTTAAGGTGTTGGCTTGTGTGTTGCTGTGATGTTGGAAGCTATACCACCAGTGTTTTAAGTACCAGCAGGGTTACCCATGGTGGACAAGTTTCAGTGCAGCTTCCAGAGTAAGGTAGGGTGTTGTTGTTGCTGAGTGTCATCGAGGTGGTTCTAACTCATAGGACCCCGTATAGGGTTTCTGAGGACTGGATGGTGACTTAGAACCATTGATTTTGATGTTCAAACCCACCTTGAGGTCGAGTGCTTATCTTACGGCGCCATGCCAGGACTCCACGACAGACTAAGGATATGGAAATGTAGACTATGTCTGAATGGTTTGCCATTGAAAATCTTATGAATGGCAGCGTACCATTGTTATGGTGCTGGAAGGCGTGCCCTTCAGGTTGTGAGGAATTCATAATATGACTGGGGAAAAGCTACCTCCTCAGAATAGAGCTGACCTTAATGACGTGGATGGAGCAAAGCTTTTGTGACCTTCATGTTGCTGTGGCATGACTGACATTGAAAAGAAGCAACCGCAAACATCCGTTAGTAATTGGAACATGTAATGTGAAAAGTATGAATCTAGAAAGTGCTGGCAAGATCTTGTCTCCTGTACTTTGAACATGTCACCAGGAGGAACCAGCCCCTGGAAAAGGACATCATGCTTAGTAAAGTAGAGGATCAGCGAAAAAGAGTAAGACATCTAACGAGATGACTTTGAACAGCGGCTGCAGCAATGGGCTGAAACATAACAGTTGTGATGATGGGGTAGGACGAGGCAGTGTGTCCTTCTGTTGTACACAGCGTTGTTCTGTTAGGCTAAACATTGGTGCCGACTCTCTGGCACCTAACAACAACAAGAACAAAATTATAAAGATCACCAAAGAAAAAATATGGACAAACTTAAGGGCCTTAATAAAGGCTTAAATTTACTATCAAACATAAGTAATAGCACACAAACAGCAGAAAACAAACTAGACGACTGGAACCTCCTAAAAATCAAACACTTATGCACATGAAAAGGTCGCAACAAAGCATAAAAAGAGAACCTGCAGACTGGGAAAAAAAAAATTGGCAATGGCAGATTGGACAAGAATCTAATCTCTAGACTTGATAGAAAACATCAACACCTCAACAACAAAAACTTGAATAATCCAATTTAAAAATGGGCAGAGGACATGAATAGACACTTCAACAAAGGAGACATTCAGGTGGCCAACAAACTTCTGAAGATCATTAGCCATTAGTGAAATGCCAGTCAAAACAATAATTTCATCCCAGCATTAATCGCCAAGTTCAAAAGAACAGAAAACAACAAATACTGGCGAGGTCATGGGGAGACTGGAACATCATACACTGCTGTTTGTAAAATGGGATTGTAAACATCATACACTGCTGTTTGTAAAGTGGGATTGTAAAATGGACAACCAACATGGAAAACAGTATGGCACTTCCTTAACAAGTTAGAAACTGAAATACTATGTAATCCAGGAATCCCACTAGTAAGTACATGTAGTTGGTGTGAAGTGCTGTCAAGTCAGTTCTGACTCATAGCAACCCTGTATAGGGTTTCCAAGGAGCAGCTAGTGGGTTTGAACTGTCAACCTTGTGTTTTACCTATAGAACTAAGGAGAGTGACACAGATATATTCACAGCAATGCTCATTGCAGCACTATTTACAATAACAAAAGGATGGAAACAATCTTAATGCCCATCAGTGGAAGATGGATAAAGAAGCTATGGTACATATGAAATATTAAAACCCACTGCCATCTAGAAGATTCCAACTCACAACAATGCTATATAGGGTTTCTGAGACTGGAAATCTTTATGGGAAGAGACAACCTCATCTTTCTCCCATGGAACAGCTGAATAAGTTTGAACAGGTGACCTTGTGGTTAATAGTCCAATGCTTACCATACAACACTACCAGGATTCCTTGTACACAACAGTGAATCTGTGAAACACCTCAAAATGATGGATGAACTGAGGGAAATTAGTGAATCTCAAAAGGATAAATACTGTATGAGACCACTGTTATAAAAAGTCAAGGAAAAGTTTTCACAAGAAAAGAAACAGTCTTTGAGAGTTCACAGGGGTGGAGGGGATGGGAGGGTATATTATTAACTAGAGGGTTGTTGTTAAGTGTCATTGAGTCTGTTCCAACCCATAGCAATTCTGTTGAAGGATTTCCAAGGAGAGACTTGACCTTGCGGTTCAAACTGACCTTGCAGTACAGCGTATTAACCTGCAATGCCATATCAGGCCTGCTTCTTGTTGTTGTTAACTGCCATTGAGTCGGTTCTGACCCATAGTGACCCTGTATAGGGTTTCTGACGGGCAGCTGGTGAGCTTGAACCGCCGACCTTTTGGTTCAAACTGACTTTGCAGTCCAACACATGAATGTACAACACCACACTAAGACTCATAACTAGAGGGTAGACACATATTAACTTGGGTGAAGGAGAAGGCAATGTACAATAAAAGGGAGGTCAGCACAAAATGATTTAGACAAAGGAAGACATTGGGAGGAATACAAAAGTTAAATGCAAAAGAGGTAAATACTGTTAGTACACTTGATGGCACTTAACAACAACAACAATGACACATCCTGTAATAATAGTAATAACAATAACCTACTAATGGTTATGTAGATAGTCATGCAAGCTGAACAGGTGTGGGAAGAAGAATGGGACTGTACCCACGAATATAAAGATTTGACAGATGATATTTCTACATACATATTACATACATGCATGTCAATTCTAAATCCTACTTTGGTGAGTGTCAGCTGGGTTCTTATAAACTTGTAAGCCACCATCTAAGGAGCAGTTATTAGTCTTTCTCTGTTCAGAACAAGAGTGAAGAAAACAATTAGTCCAGCCCCATCGACCCTAAGGCCAGAAGAACTAGGTGATGCCTGGCTACTACTACTGACCACATCAGAAGTCTTGGATGGAATGGAAGAAAAATGTGGAAAAAACCCTAAAATCATAATAAAAGACCAGACTCACTGGTCAAACAAGCCCTGATATTTTGGTCCTTATTCCCGCTTCAGGTCTGGAATTGAACTCTTCCTTTTGGTTCCAATTACACCCACACAATTGAGAGACCTGTTAGGTGACTAGAGAGATGCACAGTCCTTTGGACAATCAACCATTCTAGATAAAAAAGGCAGCATTTAGCCAAGGACAAGTTTCAGAAGGCCGGAACGGTTAGGAAAGGAGGAATGGAAAAGGGAACCACAGGGAAGAAGTGAGATAATTGATATTACATTGTAGGGAGTAGAATCACTGGCATGAACCAAATGCGTATGGGTTACTGAATGGAAAACCTTCACTCACTTCTTAATATCTTAGAAGACATTTACAGCCTTGAAAACCCAAGGGGACCATTCAACTCTCTCCAATATGGTTGATATGCATCAGAGTTGACATGTTGGAAGCCTGTTTGTTTTTTGGTGGCAAGGATAGACCCCTTGAATACCTAATTTAAAGGAGAAAACTGTGAAAGTCACTCAATACCTTTGTCCCTATGTTATCAAGACATCGATATGCATTACCACTGGTTCTGTGATGAAGTAGGTAGAAAGAAATTGGACTCCTTCCCTTCCTACAGCAATTCATCACTGCAACATTATCATATGAAAACAAACACACAGTGTGTTATCTACTCACATGTGAATTTCTTTCAGAGCAGTGCAGCAATGCTGCTCTTTAACTTGTGATAAGGAGCTCACCTTGCAGAGCTATGTTGTGTTGTGTTGTTGTTAAATGCTGTCGAGTTGGTTTTGACTCGTTGTTACCCTATATAGAGTTTCTGAGGAGCTGCTGGTAGGTTTGAGCGACTGATCTTGTGATAAGCAACCCAGAGCTTATCTATAGCTCCACACCAGGACTCCTTGCAGAGCTATAGTGAGAATCACATGACACATTGTCTGATAGTCACTCAGCACAGTGCCTGGTGCAAAGAACAGTAGGGCACAATTGGTAGGTTTGAACCAATTGTGGTTAAGGCAGTTGAGTTGAAGGCAGGATGCAGTCCCCTTGGAGATTAAGAAGTTATTGGAACATAGATTTGGAGTCTGTAGGGTAACAGAGGCCTGATGTCATGAACACAGGCAAGCTGTAGACCATAGTCCAGGGCCCTAGACCCAGGAGGCCTATGGTTAAAAGTGCTGAACAATGCAGTTCAATCTGGGAGCATTTTCTTTTCACACTTGGTTAAGTTTGAGCCTGAAGGTGGTGCTGTTGGTCCAAAGCAAGATTTTCTGGTTTGCCTAATAGGCATCTGCTCTCAGTTGTTAAGCTGGTTCCAACTCACAGCCACTCTGTATAGGATTTCCAAAGGAGCTGCTGAGCTTAAACCACTCAACTTGCAGTTTGCACTAGGTTCTTATGAAATATTCCCTTTCTTCTCCCTGTCAGATCTCCTTCTTTCTCCCTTTGTTCAATCTACTTCTCTTCCTCCCTCATCTTTACTTCCTTTCTTTCTTATCTCCATCTTAGAAAAAGTGTGATTCCAATCCCAATAAAGACAGATGTGGAAGAAGTAAATATAGAATCAGCTACACATAGTAAGCGGGTGGTAGCTGTGGGGCATATAACTGGTTCCGATTCAGAGCAATCCTGTCTTGGGTTTCCAAGGATGTAAACCTTAATGGGAGCAGACATGGAAAGTTGACGTGGGTAAAAGCATAGCATTTAAATAATGCCAAGTTTGTTGTAAACCAGGATTCCTTGTGTGGCGCTGTGGGATAATGTTCTGGGCCACAAATTTGGCTTTCAAGCTCACCAGTCACTCCTCAGAAACTCTATACAGGGTGACTATGAGTCAGAACCAACTTGACAGCACTTAACAACAATAACAGCTGTAAACCAGTAAAAGCGTGTTGGCCTTGAGTCGATTCCAATTCAGGGACCTATGGAAGTCGGCAGTGGTAATTACAAATGCAGTGAAGTGCAGAACTTGCTGCTATTTTTTATTCTGTTTTTTTGAAGGGAAGTAGGGACAGGAGGGAAATCTTATGTTTGGTTTATATATACTGTATTTGTGCATTTGGGTCCCTGAGGGGGAGGAGGATTAGAGACTAGAGATGTAGATTTTCTATATGGAAGGTCTAGGGATGAATAGTTTATTTACGGGAGTTATAAATGAAGCCACACATGCAAATAAAATCTCAGACGTGTGAAGGGAAAAGCTGAGAGGGACAGGGACTGAAAATTAAGATGCCTTTAGAGCCCATGAGGAGAATCACAGCAAAAAGGCAGTCAGTGTTAAAGGGAGTGGGGTGGGATCAGAATGCAGCAGGGATATGAAGGAGACAGAGGATTTTGGGTAAAAGTTTTGTTGGAGTTAGGCAGGTGCCCCACTCTCTTTGTATACCAGATGCTGAGAACAGTTCCAGTAATTTGTAGTTAAAACTACCCTACTGGGGTGGGGGTGGGGCTCTATATGAGGCAAAGTCAGTCTCTTCTGTGGTAAAAATACCAACAAAAGTCACCAGATACAGGCATCTGAGAAAGTGAAACAAAATATAGCACCGAGTGAATATCATCAGCAATCCTGGCGTGGCGCTATAGGATAAGCACTAGACCACAAGGTCAGCTTGAACTGGAAGGTTGGTGGTTCAAACTCACCAGCCACTCCTATACTGGGTTGCTATGAGGTGGAACGGACTGACAGCACTTACCAACAATAACAGCAATACCACCGAATGAATATCATCAGCAATCCTGGGGTGGCGCTGTAGGATAAGCACTGGAATGCTAACCACAATGTTGGTGGTTCAAACCCACCAGCATCTCCTCGGAAACCTTATATAGGGTTACTGTGAGTCAGAACCAACTTGATGGCACGTAATAACAACAAAAACATTAGGGAGTCCCTTGATGTTGTTGCTAAGTGTCATTGAGTCAGTTCTGACTCACAGTGACCCTGGATAGGGTTTCCAGGGAGTGGCTGGTGAGCTTGAACCGCTGACCTTGAGGTTCAAACCAACCTTGCAGTCCGGCGCATTAACCCACAGTGTTACACCAGGATGCCAGGGAGTCCCGAGGTGGTGCAAAAGCAGTCCTGGTGTGATGCTGTAGGATAAGTACTGGACTGCCAAGTTGAACCGCAACTTTGGTTGGCCATCCAAACTCAGCAGTCACTCCTTGGAACTCCTATACAGGGTCACTGTGAGTCAGAAGTGACTCTATGGCACTGACAACTGGGTGGTACAAATGAGTCCTGGTAGTGTAGTGATTAAAAGCACTTGGCTACTAATCAAAAGGTTGGCAATTCGAACCCACCCGCTGCCCCATGGGAGAAAGATATGGCAGTGGTCTTCCATAAAGATTTACAGCCTTGGAAACTATATGGGCAGTTCTGTGTCCTGTTGATTCTGTATGAGTCACAAGGGATTGATTCCATAGCATTATGTTTTTAGTTTAAGATGGTTATGCACTTGGCTTCAAACTAAAGGTTGGTGGTTTGAGTCCAGTTAGAGGTTCCTCATAAGAAAAACCGTGTCTACTTCTGAAAAGTCAGCCATTAGAAACACGAGGGAGCATAGTTTTACTCTGATACACACGAGAGCTTCGTGAATAGGGATCAATTCAATGGCAACTAGCACTGGGGGCAGTTTAAGTGAGAGGGGTATAGGGAAAGTGGGTAGAAATCAATCAAGCTGGGCCTAAAATGGGGCATATGCACCAAAGAGATTGGAAGAATGTGACGTCAGAAGGATACTGTTGTTGTGGTTGAGTGCTGTCAAGTACATTCCAACTCATAGCAACCCTGTATAGGGTTTCCAGGGAGCGACTGGTGAGTTTGAAATGTGGACCTTGCGGTTCTGCACTTATCCTACAGTGCCAGACCAAGACTCCTAGAAGAATATTAAGTCTTTAGGAAATGGCACAGTGATTGGGACTTGTGTTAGGTTGGGTTCTCTAGCTTATATATGTATACATGAAGAGAGGTCTAGATCAAGGAAATGTCTCACTCAGTTGTACTGTTGTTAAGTGTTGTTGAATTGGTTCCCACTCATAGTGACCCTATATAGGGTTGTCAAGGAGTGACTGGTGGGTTTGAACAGCTGACCTTGTGGTTAGCAATCCAGTGCTTATCCTATAGTGCCACACCAGGACTCCAACCAGAGGCATGGCTGGTGGCAGTGTGCCATGGAGTCGGTTTTGACTCATAGAGACCCTGTACAGGGTTTCCAAGGTTGTGAATCGGATGAGGAGCAGAATGCCTCATCTTTCTTCCGTGGACAAGCTGGTAGTTTCAAACTGCTGACCTTGTGGTTCTCAGCCTGATTCGTAACCACTACGCTACCAGAGCTCCTTAACCAGAGGCATAGAGGTTAGGATTTACAATACATATTTTGGGGGAACATAATTTAGTCCATAACATTCTACTCTTTGGCCCACAAAATTCATATCCTGGCCACAAGCAAAATACATTGCCCCATCACCTCACCCCAAAGCCTTAAATCACCTTCAAGTCTAAAATCTCATCTAAATCAAATATGGGTGAGACATTAGGCAGATGCCATCCTGAGGCAAAAATCCTCTTCATCTGAGAACCTGTGAAATAGTTCACAGATTTTCTGCTTTCAAAGTACAATGATGCATCAGGCCCAAAGTATATATTTCCATTACAAATGGGAGAAATTGCTAGGAAAGAAAGGTTACCAGACATCAAACAATTTCAAAGCTCAGCAGAACAAATTACATTAGCTATCATGCCTTGAAAAGAATCCTTTGTTCTCTGAGACCATCTAAGCTGTGGCCTGGTCTTTCAGACTCTGGATGTTGATCATGCTTTCTGGATTATTAGCTTTGACCTTCAGTTCTATCTTCTAGGCCAGCTGGGATGGCCCCATTTTGAGTGGTATCCTCATCCCTCAGCTACAGCAAGTCCCATTATTTTGCCCCCTTGGGCATGGTAGCCCCATTCCCTTTTTTGGAAAAATTTAACGACAGCCCTACACTTCAATCTGAGTTGGTGACGATGGGACTCGTTTAAACCTAGAAGGCTTTGACACTTCACAGGCTGTGGTCCCACCCTGTGAGATCCTTGGAGAGTGAGGCAACTCCGCTTCTTTCTTTCCTTTGTTCCTTCCAATAGTTCTACTGAGCTCCAAGCTGCTCCAGGGATGCTCTTTTCCTTTCTTGGAGGACAGCAGGTGAAGCTCCTTTGGTCTGTTTCCCGCCTGTAGAATTCCAAGAAGAAAACAACGTTTTTTTCCCTTTTATTCTTACTATTTCCTTCAGTCTAAGATGATGGTTTTCTACTGTGGTGGTTGGGTTCAATCCAGTCACACGTTAATCTCTTTAACAAAGATGATGTAGCCACATCCTTTGTGAACAATCTAGCACACATGTTTTAGTTTGTACAACAGAATTTCCCAAATCTTTGAGTTCTACTTTTATTTTGTACTCTTCATTTTGAAGTCCAGTTTCAGTCCCACAAAGACTTCCAGGAGCACAATATAAAGTTGAATTGCCTCCACAGTCAAGAGAGGGAAATTATCCTCTAGAGTTCACACATGGGATACAGACTTGTGGTCTCTTAAATTGTGAGAAATAAATTTCTGTTTATTTTCTATTTATTATCTACCACCCACTTGTGATAGATTCTACTGCTGCTGTAACAAAAATACCATAAGTAGGTTGACGATTGACCAATTCTTTTTGGTACAGTGACTGTGGATTCTTTCCATCTTCTATGGATGCTTTAAAAAAAAATTTTTTTTTAATGTTTTATTGTGAATTATGTGATAGTTTACATGGGAGAGCATTAGTTTTACATTCATCCTATCATATATAGTTTCATTGCCATGGTTACAATCCCCTCCATGTATCATCAACCAACCTAAGGGTATACCTTGCAAGCCTGCCCCCTGGTTGTCAGCACACACCGCTCCTCTCTCTCTCTGGATCTATAGTCTTCAGCGCTCCATCTCTCCACATCATCGTCTCTGCCTCCATCTCTGGCGTCACTGCTTCTCTGGGTAGGGTCCCATTCTCTGCTTTTCTCCCTTGATGGTCCCAGGGACCTTTGGATGCTTTCTTATTTGTTCAGTATTTTGGTCATAGAATCCTTCAATACTGCAACTTGAGATATGAAGAAAAATTCAGTTCTTTCAGTGTGAGAAATGCTGGATGTGCTCTTCCCTTTTGATTTTCTAACTCCAGGTCTTTTCCCATTTCATTATAACACTTAACTTTGTATTTTTGAGCTGACCTTTGAAATTTTCTACTCAGCTTTATCCCTTCATCATCTCTTGCAATTGTTTGAACTTCTTTATGTTCTAGAGCATGTTTCAGAGTTTCTTTGGCTATACATTTTAGTCTTTTCTTTCTTGTCTTTTAATGACCTTTTGCTTTCTTCATGTATGATATTCTTGATGTCATCCTACAACTCTTATGGCTTCTGGTCATTAGTGTTCAATGCATCAAATGTATTATTGAGATGGTCTCTAAATTCAGGTGGGATATTCTCTAGGCTGTATTTTGGCTTTTGTGAACTTGTTTTAATTTTCTTCAGCTTCAACTTGAACTTGCCTGTGAACAATTGATACTCAGCCTTATCGATTGATAGACTTATCGATTGATAGCCTCTATTTCCACAAATGTATGCAATATGATTGCATTCTATTTCATGCAGTCCAAAGTAATAGTTATTATTTACATTGAAAAAATGGTAGTTGTAATGACCAAGTCTTTGAAATTGTAAGATTCTATCATGCTGTCTCCAGAGTCATTTCTGTCATCAAGACCATATTTTCTAACTACTGATCCTTCTCCCTTGTTTCTGGTTTTCACATTCCAATCACCAGTAATTATAGTGCATCTTGGTTGCATGTGTGATGTGTTCAAATTGCATAAATTGGTAGAAATCTTTGATTTTAGTGTTTGGTGTTTAAATTTGAATAATAATCTGTTAACTTGTCTTCCTTGTAGGCATATGGATATTATCCTTTCACTGACAGCATTGTACTTTAGGATCCATCTTGAAATGTTCTTTGTTACCATGTGTAACATTCCTCTTCAATTTGCCATTCCTGGCATCGTAGAACATATGATCGTCAGATTCAAAATGGTCAATTCTCATTAATTTCAGCTCACTAATGCCTAGGATTTTGATCTTTATACATTTCTTTCTGTTTTTGATGACTTCCAATTTTCTTAGATACATACTTTGTACATTTCACATTCTGATTATTAATGGATATTTATAGCTCTTTCTTATTATTTTGAACCAGTTAATGAAGGTACCAAAAGCTTTGCTTCATCCATGTCATTAAGGCTGACTCTACTTTGAGGAGGCGGCTCTTTCCAGTTGTATTTTGAGAGCTTTCTATCCAGCATTATATGAGACAGTGTTCCACTGTTCTTCAGAAAGTTTTCAGTGAGAATCAAAGCCTACTCAAGCTGATATATCATGAACTATCACCAACCTCTTTAATTATTTTTCTTTCTTTTTCACTAAATTTTTTCCTGCAGCTAACAGTTCTCTTTTGCTTCCGTGACGTTTTTGTATCTGTGCTTTTCTGGCTGGATTGGCTTCAGTCTTGTCTCCCCAGACCTTCTGATCATACCTCTTTGCTTATGTAGAACAATCTCTCAGTGTTATCTCTTCGCTTATCTCACAAAGGGTGTCCTTCAAATTTGCTCCCTGTGTGTTATTATGATGCCGACCAAGTTTCACTGGAGCTTCTAGACTAAGAAGCACAAGGAAGGATTACCTGGTGATCTACTGCCAAAATTCAGCCAATGAAAATGTTATGGATTATAATGGTCCAATCTAAACTGATCATGGAACTTCAGAAGGACTGGACACTGTTTCCTTCTATTGCATATGGGCTTGTCATGGTACTTAGCAATAACTAGCGGCTGCTATTTGGAGCAAGGATACAGAAGCTGGTCCTGGAACTCAGAACTTCTGAGCAAGGTATTGAAAAGTGGATCAAGGGCTTACTGGGGAAGAGAATAGAACAGAAGCAGCAAGTGAGGAGGTGACTGATGAGTAGTGGCCGCTTATGGAACCTGCCACAGCCATCTTTAGAGGCTGTGAACAAATTTAGCAACAAGAAAAAATATTCATGTGGCTGAACAAATCCCAAACAGGACAGATCCCCTACAAAAGAAATTCACCAAAACATATCATAATCAAACTCTACAACATCAAAGACAAGGAAAGAATCCTGAAAGCAGCTCAGAGAAAACAAAATGTTACCTACAAAGACAACAATAAGATTAAGTTCTGACTTCTCATCAGAAATCACACAGGCAAGAAGGCAATGGGGAGACATATACAAAACTCTGAAAGAAAACAGCTGCCAACCAGTAATAATGTACCCAGGAAAACTGTCCATCAAATACAACAGCAATATAAGAACATTTCCAGATAAATAGAAATGAAAGGTATTTGTAAAAACCAAGACAACTTTACAAAAAATATTAAAGAGAGTCATTTGAATTGAGATCCAACAACAGCAGACAACCATAGGTTGACATATATGGAAGCACCACCCAGAATTCAATCCAGATAGAGGAGTATCCAGAATAAAACAAAATGACAAGACTGTTGATTGGGGAATAGAGATATCAGTCTATAATAAAGACAACTACAGAGTAAAAAGAGAGGAGAGCACAGTTACAGAATGCCAAATGGTGAGGAATTTAAGAGGATTTCAAGATAAAACATACTGTTTTACTTTGGGGAATAAATGAATAAATTACTGACTAACCTCAAAGAAAGATAATATACCTTCACATCAAATCAAGAAAAGGAAAATTCATGCTTTTGTAAACTCTGACACTGTGAAGAAATTGAAGAGAAAAAGTACAAAAAGTGAACCCAGCACAGGAAAATATGCAGAAAAAAACCAGCAGCACCACCACAAAAAACACAAACAAACAAACAAAAACACAGCAAAATTACTGCGACCAATTCATACCTACAGATAATTACACTGAACATCAATGGATTAAATGCACCAATCAATCAAGAGACATAGAGTAGCAGAATTGATAAGAAAACGGAATCCTTCAATATGCTGTCTATAAGAAACATACCTTACAAACAAAGACAAACATAGATTTTAAATTAAAGAATGGGAAAAAATTCATTAATCACTGATAAAATAAACTTTCAGGCAAAAACTAGCATAAGAGACAAGGAAGGATATTATCTCATAATTAAAAGGTCAATTGAATAAGAAGACATAACCATAATAAATATCTATGCTCCCAAAGAAATACATCCAAATACATCAATCAAACTCTAATAAAATTGAAGAAATAAATAGATAACTCTATAATAATTGTAGAAGATTTTATTATACCACTGTCAAAAAAGGACAGAACAACCAGAAATAAATTCAACAAAGACACAAAGGAACTAAATAACACAATGAATCAACTTGATCTCATAGATTTATACAGAGCACAACACAATGCACATTCTTTTCCAGTGCACATGGAACATTCTCCAGAATAGACCATATCTTAGGCCACAAAGCAAATGTCAATAAATTTAAAAACATCAAAATATTACAAACTGTCTTGTCAAATCACAATGCTATAAAATTAGAAATCAGC
>NW_006408562.1:6629237-6632191 GCF_000296735.1 Chrysochloris asiatica | reverse complement strand
AAAGAGATGGTAGAAAAACACAATCTATATAAACTAACATAGAGTGAAGTAGATAGCTTGAATAGACCTATAACAAAATAAGAAATTACTAAAAAAAACTCCCAACAAAAGTGTCCAGGCACAGATGGTTTTATTGGTGAATTTTAATAAACATTTAGAGAAGAGTTGACACTAGTTTTACTTAAACTATTCCAAAACACAGAAAAGGATAGAAAACTCCTTAACACATTCTATGAAGCAAGCATAACCATCATACAAAAACCAGGCAAGCACATCACTAAGATAGAAAACTATATCCCAATATACCTCATTAGCATAAATGTAAAAACTGCCAACAAAATCCTTCCTAGCCAATAGAATTCAACAACAAATCAAGAATAATTATACATCATTACCAAGTGGGATACATACCAGGGATGCAAGGATGGTTCCATATTAGAAAAATGATCAGTGTAATCTACCATAGAAATAAAAAAAGGACAAGAACCTCATGATGATATCAATTGATGCAAAAAAGGCATTTGACAAAATCTAACACCCATTCTTGATCAAAACACTCAACGAAGTAGGAATTGAAGGGAAATCCCTCAACAATTAAGAACATACTTACAAAACCAACAGCCAACATCACTCTCAAGAAAAGACAAACACGGTTTTAAAATGGCTTTAGGCAGTCAACAAACATATGAAGAAATATTCACAATGATTAGCCATTGTTGTTGTTAAGTGCCATCGAGTCAGTTCTGACTCATAGCAACCCTGTATAGGGTTTCCAAGAAGCAATGTTGTGGTTCAAACTGAGCTTGTAGTCCAGCACTACAAGCAAATCAAAACAACAATGAGATATCATCTCACACCAGCATTAATGGCAAAGTTTTAAAAAACCCAAACAAACAAAAACAAAACAACAGAAAACAAATGCTGGGACCTGGAACCCTCCAACATTGCTGGTGGGACTGTAAAATGGTTCAATCACTCTGTAAAATGTTGTGGCACTTCCTCAGAAAGTTGGAAATAGAAATACCTTATGATCCAGCATTCCTCTATTTGTTATATATCCTCAAGAATGCATGTCAGAGCATGAGTAGATCTATACACGCAAATGTTTATCACAGCACTATTCACAATAGCAAAAAAAACCACAAAAAACCTGGAGACAGCCTAAGTATCCATCAGTGGAGGAATGGATAAACAAACTTTGTACATACGCACGCAGAATACTATACACTCTTGAAAAATAACAATGAATCTCAAAAACACCTCATAACATGGATAAATTTGGAGGACATTATGCTGAGTGAAATTACTCAATCACAAAAGGACTAACATTGTATGAGACCATTATTGTAGAAGCTTAAGAAAAGGTTGTCACATTAAAAGAAGCATGCTTTTATGGTTACCAGGGATGAGAGAGAGTAGAGATTACTTTACTGACCAGCAGGTAGAAACATGTTAGTTCAGGTGATGGGGAGGGCAGTGTACTTGGAGCAGGACAGCAATACACAAGAAAAGGAGGATGGCAGATGAACAATGAAGACTTAGGGAGGTATGCATGGGCTAAATAGGATAAAGGTAAATAGTGATTTGTATACAACCTTGGAGCAACAGTGTTCTATGAGTAGATACATGGATTGAGACATGAGCTGAATGGGTAAAGGAGGGGAAAAATGTTTATGTGTTTAACTGTCTTGTGGATATTAATTTTCCCTGCTTACTACTGTAAAACTTATATGTAATAGAAGTGAATATTGGGAATTATGATGACAGAAAGCTTGTAAGTCTGTCTTCGGCTTATAACTGATTGGATTTGCTAAAAGGGGAGTTAGAATTTGCCCAAGAAAATAGGCTTCTTGCCTATATTATGCTGTGCATAACCCACTACGTTACTGGGATCCTTCTCTCACAGGCTGTTGTTGTTGTTACGTGCTGTCAAGTCTCGGGTCGGTTCCTACTCATAGTTACCCTGGTTTCTGAGGAGTGGCAGGTGAGCTTGAACTGCTGCCTTTGTGCTTCAAACTGGCCTTGCAGTCCAGCACAGTAGCCCACAGTGCCACAACAGGACTTCCCACACAAGCTAATGTTGGTTCCCATTCATAACAACCCTGTATAGAGTTTCTAAGAACAGCTGGTGATTTCGAACCACCGACCTTGTCGTTGAAACCCAGCTTGTGATCCTGTGCTTTATCCCACAACAACACCACACCAGGACTCCCCCTCACAGGCTAGTGCCTGTGAATTCCATCAGGATTCCTTATTCCATCTCTGGAAGCTAGGGCAAGCTTCATACTAGTAGTACTGTACTTCAGCAGGGCAGCACGTTTTCCCTATCCTTGCATTCTTCTTTCTGAAATATTCTGGAATATTTGTGGTATTGAGGAATACTATGCCTTCTGCCCCAGGTTAACAAGGAAAGGATTATATTATTTAGGAATTAATTTGCCTGCAAAGAACTGAAAACAGACTGACCTCCAAGGCTGAAAAAAACAAACAGAGGTTTGATTCTCTTATTATAATAAGATCATAGGTATGCAACCCAGGTGCTCAGAGTGCCATCAGGCACCAGACTCTATTTCACATCACCATCCTTTTCAGGTTGGCCTTCATCATAATACCTGCTTCCAAGGTGGCTGCTGCACCTCCAGGTAGCAAGTTAGAATTCTAGGAACAAAGGGTAAAGAGGTAAAGACGAGTATCAATTGAGTCTGGTACCTATGCATCAGGAAGTCTAGAAGATGGTGTATTTTCTGCCAGCACACCAGCCAAGGACAAGGAGAAAAGCATGAGCTTTCTAAGGCAGTCATGTTTCATCTCCTTGGGCTGGGAAGTCTCCCACCTCTGGAAATTAAGGGATCTCTGCCAAACGCCTAAACAATTTAAGATGTTGAAAGGGGAACATAAAAGAGAGAGAAAATGCATGTGACAAGGAGAAAGCCCTGGAAAAACAGGACTCTGGT
>NW_006408562.1:6578177-6628572 GCF_000296735.1 Chrysochloris asiatica | reverse complement strand
CTTGAGGTTCAAACTGACCTTGCAGTCCAGCACATTATCCTGCAGCATTATACCAGGACTCTAGGACTGTGGTTGTTGTTGTTGTTGTTAAGTGATGTAGAGCCAGTTCCAACCATAGCGACCCTGTATAAGGTTTCCCAGGAGCAGTTGTGAGCTTGAACTGCTAACCTTGCAGTTTAAATAGACTTTGCAGTCTAGTACAACAACCCAATGTGCCACACCAGGACTGCTCAGGACTCCGGTGGTGATGGTGGCTATATGCTGTAGAATTGGTTCTGACTCATAGCGACCCTGCATGGCTATGACATCTTCTTTTCCAGCCATGGCTGGAAATCTTTATAGGAACAGAAAGCCTCATCTTTCTCCCAAAGAATGGCTGGTAGTTTTGAACTGTTGACCTGGAGGTTAGCAGCTCAATTCATAACCACTACACTAGCAGAGCTCCTTCAAGACTATGGTTGTGTTGTTGTTGTTAAGTACCGTGGAGTCGGTTCCGACTCATAGTGACCCTGCACAGGGTTTCCGAGGCTGTAAATCTTTATGGGAGCAGAATGCCTCATCTTTCTCCTGTGGAACTGCTGGTAGTTTCGAACTGCTGACCTTGAGGTTGGCAGCCTGACTCGTAACCACTATGCTACCAGAGCTCCTTCAAGAAGACTATGGTAAGAGGTATAAATTTAGGCAGGATAACAAACTTCTACTTGATATAAAGCATTGTTGATATCTAAGAGTCCTTAGGTTGTTCTTTTCAGTTTGTTTGGTTTTGTTTAAAAATAAGAAAAAGATCGCATCCAAAGTACCACAGGGGCAGAGAATCTTCTAGAAGAGGAGCTGCAGCTCTGGGTGAGACCCTGGTCTGTAAGCCGTTCTTTTTGTGGTCCTGAGTGGGCCTTTCCTCTCTGGGCCTCAGTTAGCTCGTCTGTAAAATGACACAGGACTAGATGGTCTTCACTAAGACCCCATCCAGATGTACAATTCAAGCACCCTGTAACTTAGCAAAGACCTGAGGGAGAAGAACCATGACTATTAAACTTTGGACTAAGAACAGGATTGAAACCACCCTGTCTGTTCCGCATATTCCTGATGTTCTCATCAGTCAGAGATGCCCTATTGTTCTATTAATATGCCTCACCAAACACACATTTGTGTTGGAGGTGGACCAAGACCAATTGGCAGGTGATGGGCGCTTCAGTTCTCCTTTCTTCCTGACAAAACAACAAAACCCACAGCCTGAGTCCAATCCATTCATATGCATTTTCCAGTAACAAAGATGCTTTGTGGATGCTTCAAAAGCCTGAGATTAGGCTGTGTCTACAGAATCTAAAATTAGAAAGTAAAAGAACCAGTCCAAAGTTATTCCATAAGTAAATGTGATCTCCTCTTGTGAATGAACAAGGAACGTATCTTCTCCTCCTCATCAGATGGAAGGCTGAGGAACTCATCGAGGCTCTACCACTAGTGGCTGTGCTATGAGGGGGTCGGACCACAGGGTCCCTGGGTCCCAGTACGAAGGCTGACATTACAAAGTACCACAAATGAAGTGGCTATGTAACAGAAATGTACGGTCTCAGAGACACGCTTCACTAGCATAGAGTTTTAACCTTGTGTTTGAACCTTGTGGGTATATATGTAAGCTGGGCTTACCCACCCCCTTCCAAATGTTTTTGTTGTTATAACTAAATAAAGGGATATTTTTGTTTAAAAAAATTCTAAGTTTCTGCTGAAACACTGCACAAACATTTTATAGATGGTCATTTTGGTGTTATGTTTCTGACAGTGTCGATGGGTGTGTTATGTACACACACACATGCACACTTTCCTATTAACACCACTGGTGCCAGCGTTCTGGAGGCTAGCAGTCTGTATTCAGGTGTCAAGAGAGCTGCAGGCTTTAGAGAAAGGTAATTTCTTATTTCTCCTGGCTTCTAGTTGTGGCTGGTGTTAAGTGCCATGCAGTTGGTTCCGACTCATAGTGACCCTGTATAGGGTTTCCAAGGAGCAGCTGGTAAGTTTAAACCATCAACCTTGCAGTTCAAACCAACCTTGCGGTCTAATACTTTATCCCACAGCACCACACCAGGACTCCGTTGGCTTCTGTTAGCCCCAAGTATTACTTGGCTTGCAGATACATCTTCATATGACCACCCTTTCTCTTTCCTGTCTCTGTCTCTTCTTTTATTGTTGTTGTTATAAGTGCCAGGGAGTCAGTTCCAACTCCTGGAGACCCTGTATAGGGTTTCTGAGGAGCGCCTGATGAGTTTGAAGCAGCAACCTTGTGGTTCAAACCAACTTTGTGGTCCAATGCTTTATCCTACAGTGCCACATTTTTAATATTATTGTTGTTAAGGAAGTTCAGTTACCAACTCATAGCTACACTGTACATAGTTTCCAAGAAGCAGCTGGTGGGCTAGAACCACTGACCTTGTGGTCCTCAGACCGCTGTTTATTCTACAGCACCACCCCAGGACTTTTTATTTAGGCAACACTTATGGTGGATTAGGACACACCCTACTCCAGATGACTTTGTATTTACCTAACTGATAACATTTTCAAAAAGTCTACTTTCAACAAATCGTTAACATGTACCAGGGTTAGAACTCGAACATAAATTTATGGGAAAGGTTATAATTCGATCCATAACAATACCCTAGGCCACACTACTTCTAAAGTACCATGACTAGACAATATGTCTATAAAAAAAGAAACACACACAGAGAATTTAAAGTTGTGGAAAAAGAAACTTGGATGCAGCTATTTCTTGGGTAAGAGTGAATTGCTAGTATTTATTGAGGGCTGACTCGCTCTCACTTTTTTGTTTGTTTTCCTTTACATAGTAAAGTCTTTTCTTAGCATGTCATTGGCCATTTCAACAATCTTCACATGCACAATTCAGTGACGTTAGTCATTGTTTTCATATCAGTTAACCATCACCATTTTCCACTTCCAAATTTCCCTATCACCCTTAACAAAAGCTCAAACACTATCAAACAACCTTGAGGTTAGCAGTTCAAAACTACCAGCAATTCCCCAGGAGAAACATGAGGCTTTCTGCTTCCATAAAGATTTGCAGCCTGGGAAACCCTACACAGGGTCGCTATGAGTTGGACCCGACTCCACGGCACACCACCACCACCACCCAATTTAGGATGTCAGTATTATTATTATTTAGCAACTGAGGAAGTTGCAACTTGGAGATGGGAAGTAACTTGCTCTTATTACCATATTTTTAAAATCAGTAATTCACCCACATCAACATCACACATACACCTGTAAAATGATCATAGTGTATATGTAGTAAACCAAGCAAGAGTGGGTTTCCAAAAAGAAAAAAAACACAACACAAACCCATGTGATGCACACTATTCTACTCCTTTGCCCTTTCAGAGTATTGTCTATTTCTGAGGTTCTATTATTGATCGTTTGGGCCTCTTTCTGTAGGTTTTGAATTGTTTCCAATGCTGTATCTATCTTATTTGATTGTTCCTGTAGCACTTTCCTGACTTCTTCCTTATTTTTCTCAACTCCATTGTAAAGTGTTTTGAAACATTTTATAAACATTTTTCTGAATGCTTTCTCAGGCATTTCCAAGGCCTGCCTTCCTTCTAGAATGGAGTCCATGTTTATCTTTAGGTCATTTGTCTCAGACATTTTATTTTGTTTCTGGACATGTGCTGATATGTTCATCTTCTTTTGCTTCTTGGACATGTTTAGTGTTTATCTGTGGCCTTAATACTTAATTGAGTATGTGTTTTGGTATTTTTTTATGCTTTCTGATTGCTTCCAGGGCATGGGATCAGGATGTGGGCTTCCCTTTTCACTCTTCTAATTGCTTAACTCAGAGTAACTTTAACAGGCGTTGTCTGTTTCCCTGCTATATGGCAGTTGGTATTGGTTCTTGCCTGGGTTTTGGTGTTTTATAGAGTGTGATTGTAGCTGGCTATATGGCAGCAGTTGCTGACTCTTCTTGTGTAATATATGGAGAGAAAGTGTCCTCCAAAGGTTGAAGGGGGAGCATATAACAGCAAAACAGCACCAGCGAAAAAAAGACAAGAGGAAAAAAACACACACACAAAAAAACAAACACAAAACAGCAACAACAAAACCTAGACTGAATATTGCAGTCTATAATCACAGAAAAGGGAGAGGAGGGAGAGAAGAAAAAAAAAATCTGTAGCCTAATATGAGTATGACTTTACTGTCCTCTTTTCAGCTTCTTGCTTTCAAAGCTGCCTGAGAGATTTCAAGATGCCAGTGTTGGTTGTTATGCTATACCTCAGGCCTTAATTTCATTTTCAGCCTGTTTTGTTTTTAAATTCTCTTGCCCTCTCTACAGCCCTTTCCTGTATTAAAAAACAAAACAAAATACAAACAAGCAAAAAACCTTCAGGGCCTGCTCTTGGGCTGAGTATCTATGCGCATGCATGGCACAAGAACCCACCATTGGTGAGGGTGGGAGGTGTCCACTCATTTAGGCTTCCCCTCTAGTCACCAGAACAGAGGTGGGCAAACAGTAGGCGTGCCAATGACCAGATTCCAAAAGAAAAGAAAAGAAAATCAGAACAAATTGAAACTGACAAAGTGTACTGTCTACCCTTGCTCCAAGGTTCTCGTGGCTTTTTTTCCGTGGTGTTTCTGCTCCTGCTGCTTGGTCTCACCCAAGATGTCAGCACCAAGCCTCTGAGCCCAGATGAACAGGTTCAAAAGCACCTGATTTTTTACTTCAGCTTCAAGTTCCACAATCTATAAGCCTTCAAACCTTTAAAATATTCCTATCTCTGTGGTTCCGAGTTTTGGAGCTCTGCCCTGGATCTGCTTTGCCTGGTATTCTGTGGTATTGCTGATGGCGAACTTCGCTGCACCTCCACCCTAGCCGCCATCAAGCCCCGCCTCTAATGTATACTATTTGTGGGGGGGAAAGGTAGTTACACAATGTTAAGTGTCAGTTGCATAAATACTAAGTATCACTGTTAGGATTTGAATTTAAGTCTGCTCCAAAGTACATGCTATCTGAAAAATGTAGTTGTTTGTTGCTATCACATCAAATTTGACTCATGTGCTCCTTTTAAAGGGAGCTCTGGTAGCATAGTGGGTTACGAGCTGAGCTGCTAACCAAAGGCTGGCAGTTTGAATCTACGAACCACTTTGTGGGAGAAAATTGAGGCTTTCTGCTCCCGTTAAGATTTATAGCCTTGTAAACCCTACGCAGGGTTACCATGAGTCAGAACTGACTCCATGGCCCGTAACCATCACCCCACCATACGGTGTTAACAGCCATATATTGAGCATGTTTGGGAAGTACATTGGCAGGCATATCTTACAAGATGCTTCTGGGTAGGCTCCAACTGCCAACATTTTGGTTAATATTTGAGTGCTTAACCATTTGTGCCCCTCTCCCCCCAAGGACAGTGGGGTTTGGATATTTTTACTCAGTGAGAATTAGAGTAAAAAGTTCTGTGAATATACAGTAAGAGGAGGGTCAATAAAAAATGATGGAAGCAGAAAAAGGCACTGGGAACTCCAGAAGATCTTAAGGCAGCTGTGAGAGTTAAGGTTTCAGGGCAGCATGACAGGACAGGATTCTCGATGATTTGGCAGCTGAGATGTAGTTATCATCATGATAGGATCTAATATATTGCAAGTAACTCCATGAGGAGGTCTGCTACATGCAGCCAGTCAAGTGCAAGGAAGTTTCCTCAGGTGTGGTCTGTTTCCAATATATTAGACACTCAGACAAAGCTTGCTTGCTCTCTGTGGGTCTGGGTCTTGCATCTTCCTCATCCTCTACCTTCAGGTGTTTGGGACTTGAACCAGTGACCTGCTTTAGTGTCTGCTGATCCTGTGAGTCTGTATCACCATGCATTCTTATCTGCTGAATCTACCAGACCTGGCTGCCTTCCTTCTTGCCTGCCTGCCTGCTGTCTGACCAGCCAATTTTGGTTCACCTGATGCAGAATTGGGACTCTACCATCTCTACAAATGTGTGAGCCATTTTCTGTACATAAACCTCTCTTTATATATACATATATAACTTTCACTGGTTTTGTTTCTTTAAAGAACCCAGCTTAAGAAGGCAGCAGGGGTGAACACAGTTGTATACATAATCCTGCAACAACGATTGAATTGTGAGTAAACACAAGAACAGACACACAGACCAAATGGGTATGGGAGGGAGAGTGGAACACAACTTCGTATGTTGCATGTAATATATGTTGATGCTGTTAACTGCAAACAAGTCGATTCTGATTCATAGCGACCCTGTATAGGGTTTCTGAGGCGTGGCTGGTGGGTTTCAACTTCCAACCTTGCAGTTAGCAGTCCAGTGCTTATCTTATAGAGCCACACCAGGACTCCATATGTGTGTGTGTTTGTGCTTGACAAGGATACTTGTACACAGTATTTACCTTGCTGCAAACATATTCATGAATGTGGTGGCGCATTCATGGGGTTATTATTGTTGCTAAGTGCCATGGAGTGGATTCGGTCTCATAGCGACTCTTTATTGGGTTTCCAATGCTATCTTTTTCAAGAGCAGAAAGTCTTATCTTTCTCCTGCAGAGTGGCTGGTGGGCTCAAACTGCCAACCTTGTGGTTTGCAGTCCAGTGTTTATCCTATAGCACCATTGCATTCCTATACAGGGAGTACAGTTATGAAAACTTCTTAGATACAACCAAATACCTTAAGGGAATGAGTTCCTGGGCCCCGAAGCTCAGAACAATGATCTTGGACAATACGAAGATCAATTGGCATAACACGGTCCACAAAGATAATGCTGTACATCCAATTTTGGTGACTAGAGACTGGGGTTTAAAAACTCATGAACGGATATTAAATATTAAGGTATAGTATTGGTCTCCCCTGTCCAGTGGAAAGAAGAGGGAAAAGCATCAAAGATGCATGGAGACATGGAGTCCAATGAACTAATGAGCCTGCGAATAGCAGTTTTCACAACCCTGAGACCAGAAGAGCTAGATGGTGCCCAGCTACTAGTAACTGTTGTTATGGAAGGGATTGCATTAGAAGGTCCTAAATAGAATTGGAGAAACCTGTTGAACAAAACTCGAAATCATAACAAGACCAGGCTTACTGGTTTGATAGACACTGGTGGAACCCCCGACTATGGCCTTTAACTATGCTTCAGCTCTGGAAATGAACTCAACCAAGGCTCAATTTTCAGCCAAATAATAGACAAATCTATACAAGCAACACCACCACTGGGGAGGTGTGCACTCTTTAGGATAATCTTTCACTTACGATGAAAAGGATAGTGTTTACCTAAGAACAAACTTCAGAAGTGTTAGGAAAAAAGGAGAATTGGAAATGGGAAACGTAGGGAGAAAGTGGGATAAGGGTTGCTACATTGTGGGGATTGCAATCAAAGGCAGGAAACAAAATGGATATAAGTTACTGAATTGAAAACATATTTGCTTTGTAAACCTTCAATCCATTTTACAATAAAAATTTCTTAAATAAATAAAGAGTAAGTGCTATGCTTTCCAGGGTTGGGTACAGCTGAACTATTGAATCCAGGTGTCCCCTTAGGCATGTGCACTTTTCTCCCATTACTCTTACTTTAAAAAATATAATTGGGAGGAAAAGGGACATAGAAAGGTGACAGCTTACACTACATTTCTTTGATGAGCTTTCACAGGGAGGGTGGGAAAGACCTGGTTTACTTTTCATCTCCTCTGAAAATCAAAGGAAACATCCGCAGCTGTGACTGAGTTGAGAGTCTGGTTAAACCTGATGGAGCACTTCCTTGGCAGTTTTCAAACTAGCCACTGGGTAAGTTTTTACAAATTTATATGAAATAAATACCAGATAGCCTGGGTTGATTCTTGCCCTATCTAAAAATGCCAACGATTCTATGGAAATATACTTCTTAGTGTACGCACACAGCTGTTTTCTCATCAATTAAAATTCAACATTTTATAGAATATCTACAGTGCTTAGATATTTTCACAGGCATTATGAAAATGATAAATTATCATAGGACTCCAATCTTATGTAAAATAAGATTCTCTTCCTATAAGTGGGAAGAAGTACAAGGTAGAAAGACATGGAGGTACATGAACTTAATTTGGGGGAAATTAATATTATTAATCTCTTGGGGAATCTCAAATTCTGATTGTCTTAGTTAACTTGGTTAACTAGTGCTGCTCTAATACAAATACTGCACATGATGGCTTTAACCAACAAAAACTCATTCTGTCACTGTGTAGGCGGTCAAGACATCCACATTTAGAGCATGGCCTCTGGAGAGAGGTCCTTGTCTCTGTCCATCATCTGGAGGTCCAGCAACCTTGGAGGTCTTTGTGTGTTTTGGCATCAACCGTCCTTTGGATCTGGAAGTGTCACAGTAAAGGGTCCCAAGAGTTCACTGCATGCCTGGCTCTGTTTTCTTAGTGGAGTAGACCCTGGTGCGCTTCGCTTGTTTGTTTCATCTCTTGTATATCTCAGAAGAGATTGACACAAAATGCAACCTGATTCCTTCGATTGCATCCAGTCCCATTAACATCCTGGACGTGAGGATTTACAGCACACAGGATACTTAGATCAGATCAGGGCTGATCACATTAGATCCATCACACAGCTGATCACATTATATTGGATCACATCTTGGTGGTTGTTGTTGTTAAGTGCCGTTGAGTCGGTTCCAACTTATAGCGAGCTTCTATACGGTTTCCAAGGAGCAGCTGGTAGGCTAGAACCGCTGACCTTGAAGTTCAAACCAACCTTACAGTCCAGCACATTAGCCCACAGCACCACGCCTCTTAACTGCCAAATATCACAATTGTCGATTGTGAGGATGGCACAGGACCAGGCAGTACTTTGCTCGGTTTCGCATAGCGTTGCAACGAGTCCAAACAGATTCAATGGCCCCTAACAACAACAACAGTTGCCAAACCGTTCAGAATCCAGGTCCAGTCAGGTTGATATCACACTGGTGAAAAGTGATAGCTGAGTTATAATAGCAGAAGAATGCATCATAACTGAAAAAAAAAAAAGATAAAAGCTAGGCCTGAGTCTGAAGGAACTGTGTGTTCCCAACTATATGATGTTCTGAAATAGGTAAAGCTGTAACAACAGTAAAAAGACTAGTGGTTGTCAAGGGTACAAGGGGTGGGGGAAAGAATGAATAGGCAGAACTCATGACTTTTTTTTTTTTTTTCCAGGTGTAGTTGAGTCGGTTCTAACTCACTGTAACCCTGTGTATGACAGAAGGAAACACTGCTCATTCCGGAACCATCCTGTTATGGTTAAGCCTTTGTTGCAGCCACTGTGTCAATTCTATCTTGCTGAACATCTTTTTTCACTGACCCTCCACTTTCCCAAGCATGATATCCTTCTCCAGAAATTAGTCCCTCCTGGTAACATACCCAAAATTTGAGGGACAAAATCTCTCCATTGTCACTTCAAAGGAGCAATCTGGCCATACTTCTTTGGAAACAAATTTCATCAGGCTTCTGGCATTCCATTCAATATTCTTTACCAATACCATAATTCAAATGCATTAATTCTTATCCAGTCTTTCTTATTCATTGTCTAAGCAAATGAGGTGAAGGAAAATACCATGGCTTGTGTCAGGTACACTTTAGTCCTCAAAGTGACATTTTTGCTCTTTTATATTATATAGAGGTCTTTTGCAGCAGATTTTCCCAATGCAATACATTGTCTGACTTCTTGACTACTGTTTGTATGAGTGCTGATTATGGATCCAAGTAAAATGAAACTTCAATCTTTTCTCCATTTATCATGATGCTATTTTTAGTCAAGTTGTGAGGATTTTTGTTTTCTTTGCATATTTTTTTGTGGCCAAATACATGGTCTATTTTCTAGAATGTTCCATGTGCACTGGAAAAGAATGTGTATTGTGCTGTTGTTGAATTGAATGCTCTGTACACATTTATGAGGTCCAGTTGGCTGATTGTGTTGTTTAGTTCCTCTGTGTCTTTGTCGAGTTTCTTTCTGGTTGTTCTATCCTTTTTTGAAAGTGGTGTATTAAAATCTCCCATTATTATTGTAGATTTGTTTATTTCTTTCTTTAAATTTATTAGAGTTGGCTTTCTATATTTTGGAGCTTTTTCACTGGGAGCATAGATATTTATTATGGTTACGTCATCTTGTTCAATGGACCCTTTAATCATGAGATAATGTCCATCTTTGTCTATAATGCTGGTTTTCACCTTAAAATTAATTTTATCAGAAATTAGTATTGCCCCTCCTGCTCGTTTTTTATTGTAGTTAGCTTGGTATGTTTTTTTCCATCCTTTAACTTTTAGTCTATTTTTGTCTTTGTGTGTAAGGTGTGTCTCTTGCAGACAGCATAATGAAGGATTTTGTTTTCTGATTCATTCTGCCACTCTCTGTCTCTTCTTGACATAATTTTTTCAGGGTGGTGAAAACATGATATTATGCATTTAACAAAACCCATAAAACTTTACAACACATTAGGTAGCCTAATGTAAACTATGGACTTTAGCTAATAATAATGTGCTGATATTGGTTCATGAATTGTAATCAATGCCTTTCGCCAATGCAAGATGTTAACAGAAGAAACTGTTCATGGAGAGGAGGGGGTGTTTTGAATAGCACAAATAAGGGTTTTTAAAGAATGGAAATTTATTTTCTCATAGGTCTAGAGGCTAAATATTCAAATCAGAGTTTTGGCTATGTGAATTCACTCTGTGAGTTTCTTTCCTTCTTCTGGTGTCGGTTGGTGGTCCTTTGCTCATAGAAAGGGTCTCACATGTTGTCTATCTTTCCCTGTGTGTGTCTCTTCTGGTCTTTTTCTATCTCAGAAGTAATTAGGTATAGTAGTCACCCTGCTTTGGCATGGCCTCATAAATGGACCAATAGAAGAATCCCTGTTTCCAAACAGGATCATATATACAAGTACCAGACCAGGTCAGACAGACTGCCAGTGAGTTCATTCTGACTCACAGTGATCCTGAATATGATTTCCTAGAAGCAAAACTCATTTTCTCTCTAGGAATGGCTGGTAGGTTTGAACTGCTGACTTTGTTGCTAACAATCCAGTGCTCAATTTACAGTCCCAGCAGGGCTCCTTGTTAACAGGTCTAAGGTTAGGACTAACACATATTTTGCAAGAAACTATTTTGTCTATAACAAGGGAGTTCATGGAAACGCTTTGGTTTTTCTACACAATGTTTGTGTAAACTTAAAACTACTCTAAAACATAAAAGCATATATATATATATATATATATATATATATATATATATATATATATTTGTTTTGTTTTGTTAATGCAATGCTTTCTCCCCTTGATCCCTCTCCCGTCTCCCTGCTCCACATTCGTCTGGCCCATAAACATAAGTGTTTCAGTAAAGGAGAGATGTAGACTGGAATAGGGTAGACACAGAAGAAGAACGAAGCCAAATTTCTACCCAGGACAGCGCTAAGCTGTTGACTACCATGGTGGTGCTAGACCAGCACTCCAGGTTCCCAGCTGGGAGTCTGAAGGAAAGCTGCTTTGTTATCATGTATCCAAAGGCAGAAGTGTATTGGAGATGTGACAGGAGAGCCAGATGGCTCTGTCCCTAGGAGAGCTAGACTGGCCTCACTCACTGTAACCTGTATCTCCCTGGACTCCCGCCAAAGTGGTACTTGCTGTGCTGGTGAGAAGGAGAAGCCCCAGTTAGATACAGTCATCTGCTTGCCTGTCGAGTGCCCGTCTGAAACCTGAACGATAGTAAACCATCCGGCTGGAGCCTGAGGCTACAGGACATTGCAGCAGCACACCTGTGTTTATGGGTGAAAGAAATCACTAAGAAGGCTAGAACTACTTTTGGGTTTTTTTTTTTGCCACCCTCCTAGGTCCTCTGATTATAATCTTTTCCTACTTTCTTCCTCTTAGTCATCCCTTCCACGCTGTGAATTCTTTCATCCTTTTCAGCTCCTCTCTCTTTTAAAAATTACCTTCAGCGATTCAGAGGGAGGGGAGATGGATGACTAGGAGGAGCCAAGGGTGTTTTAAGGAGAGTGAGACCATTCTGCATGGTATTATCACGGGGACACATGACATTTTACGTTTGTTAAAACCCAGAGGACTGAAGGGCACAAAGATTGAATCCTAATGTAAACAGTGGACTTTAGATCATAAGAATGTATCAATACACTTCCATCAATTATAGCAAATAAACCACATTAATATTATTACTATCTGACTGTAAGATATTAATAATCAGAGAACTAGAGTCTGGGTGGGCGAAGGCAGTATGTGGGAACTTTCTGTTCTGTCTGCCCACTTTCTCTGTGAAGTTAACATTAGTTTTAAAACATAAAGTCTTTTAATGAATTACCTTCATTGGTGTGATCCAGTGAAAAAACTTCTGTCCTTGAACACATTCACCTGGGTTGGAATGCTGGTATGTCAGTCACGTGATCGTGGGCAATTAGTGCTCCTACGTTTTCATATATAAACCACCAATATTGGACGACAGAAGACAGAGTTCCATGAAAAGCTTGTCAGAGCTGGTCACCAAACCCGTTCATTGGTATTACGCCAGTACCCTTCCTGAAGCAATCACGCTATTCTTCAATTCCTCTTTCCTCCCCATTGACATCGCTCACACCTGTCTGTCAGCGTGTAAACAAGACACAGTACCTCAGCTGAAATGATTGCTTGGCTGGGAGCCAACGGAGTTTCTGCCTCTGATCATGCAGCCACAAAAGCTTGAGATTTTAAACCTCATGACACAGCCAATCATGTTTCCTGTCATTCTGGTCAGAATTGGCTTAATGCCAAGCACAAGGCATCACACCCATGTTCCTGTTGGTCCCAGTAACAGTTGTCAATATATGTTTTAGTCATTCCTGGGAGGAATCCTATTTGAAGTAGGGAATATCGGAAGAGCAGGGAGTTAGACTGGGCGGTACAGTTAATGAACTCAGCTGTTAGCCAAGAGATTAGAGGTTGGAGGCTGACGTCCACTGAGAAGCACCTAGAAAGAAAAGCCTGGTGATAGGATTCTGAAAAATCAGCCAATGAAACCTTTGAAGCACAGTTCTCTGCTGACACACATGGGGTTGCCATGAGTTGGAATCAACTCAAAGCCAACTGGCTACTGATTAGACTCTGAACTACTTTAAATCAGGGATCAGTAGGGACATCATCACAGGTGTGTGATGAACACCAAATAAAACAATGTATGTGCAGTGCCTAGGGCAGGATCTAGTAATAACATTGTTGTTATTAAGTGTTGTCAAGTGAGTTCCAACTCACAGTGATCCTGTATAGGGTTTCCAATGAGTGTCTGATGGGTTTGAACCTGCCGACCCTGTGGTTAGCAGTCCAGTGATTATCCTATAGCGCCATACCAGAACACCTTAGTACTAAGTGCCAGGAAATGTTAGTTTCCTTTTCCATTACTTATTTATTCTTGTTCAGAGTTACCAATGAGGAAAAAACAATAAACCAAAAGGTTGTTGTTGTTGTTGTTGTTGTTGTTATGTGCCGTGGAGTCGGTTTCGACTCATAGCGACCCTACACAGGGTTTCCTAGGCTGTAAATCTTTACGGGAGCAGACTGCCTCATCTTTCTCCCGCGGAGTGGCTGGGAGTTTCGTACTGCTGACCTTGCGGTTTGCAGCCCGATTCATAACCACTTGAAAAAAAAAAGCATTAAATTCAATGTTTTCCTCTTCATGAGTATCTGCTATGTCTCTTAAACAACTTGGTTTGGCATATATAGCAGTTAATATATTATTAATTACTAGCCCAATATTGGAGTCCTGGTGTGGCACTGTAGGATAAGTACTGGATTGCTAACCATAAGGTCGGCAGTTCAAACCCAGCAGCCACTCCTCGAAAAGCCTAAGTAGGGTTGCTATAAGTTGTAACCAACTCGATGATACTTAACAAGTCCAATATCAGTAACAAGGAGGGTTTAGAAGTGCCATGCATGCATCTTAGATCTTTGGTAGAGTCAATAATCTGGGGAAACAAAATTTTCTGTAGTATATGGGCTTAAAGAAAACAAAACAAAACTATTGGTGATGTTCCTAAAGTTAAAATACTGCTTTGTGAATAAAATAAAACCAAATAAAATCAAAGGTTGACAGAACATGGTGAGTGAGAGGTGAAGGCATAACCTTATTACTTCACAAAGCAGAAATTCAGAGAGAGACATCGTAAGCCCTAGAGGTCAGTTCCTCTACTCCAGGCAAATACAAAGGAGACCTTGACTGCGGCCTCAGTGATCAGCTGACAAGAGGAAAACGCATCTTTCTTTCACAGTTCATCACTAATGCCTAGGATTGGGAAATGTAGTAATAGTCACTTAGTACTCTTGGTGTAGAACTGGAGGATCAGCCCAGGACTATGAACCCCAAGGTTGGTGGTTCAAGCTCACCAGCTGCTTCTCAGAAGCCCTAGACAGGGTTGCCAAGAGTCATAAAGGACTGATGTCACTAGAATACAAGATCTCAGTGTTTCAGCTCTGCTTTTCAACAAGTCAGACTTGCCCAATACATCTTTCCATTTTTGACTGCTGCGTCCAAGGGCCTTGACTGTGGATCCAAGTCAAATGAAATCCAAAAGACAATTTCAGTTTTGTCTATCCTGATATTGCTTATTGTGGGCATTTTCGTTTTCATTATGAAATGTGCAATCACTTTTTCCAGAAGTTTCCTCAAACTGTTTCCTCTTTCTGTGATACTTCTTTTTCTTGAAATCCATCTATTGTACACATGTGGTGCTGTAGGATGAACACTGGATCACAAGGCTGGTTTGACCAGCTGCTCCTTGGAAACCCTATACAGGGTTGCTATGAGTCAGAAATGACAATCACGGTACTAATCAAGAAGACTAACAACATCGTATAGGATTTAGCTCATACTCTACCATCAATATAACATTTTCAGACCCAGCAGCACTGTAGGTTAATGCGTTGGACTGCAAAGTCAGTTTGAACCACAAGCTCACTGGTTGCTCCTCTGAAACCCCATACAGGGTCGCTATGAGTCCGAACAGACTCGATGGAACTTAATAACAACAACAACAAGCCAAGCTATTATGTGGGAGAAATATGAGGCTTTCTGTCCCTGCAAGGATGTAAAGCCTTAGAAACTCTACATGTGGCCAATAGGGCCATTATGAGTCAGAACCAAGCAGATAGCATTTAAAAACAACCACCACTAAACTGTCCCTTCCCAATGAGTTCTGTAGGCACCACTGTGTGTTATGTGTTGAGTTGTGTCTCCAAAATGTATATATTGTCAATCCTAAATTAAATGTTATTGTTAAGTGCCAATGAGTCAGTTCTGACTCATAGTGACCCAGCATAGGGTTCCCAAGGAGAAGCTGGTGGTTTTGAACCACCGACCTTGTGGTTTGTAGTCCAGTGCTTACCCTACAATGCCACACCAGGATTCCATATGCTTGTGGATACAATCCCATTTGGGAAGAATTTTTTCTTTGCTATGTTTGTTAGTGCATACCAATATAGGATACATCTTCAATCAATCAATCAATCAATCACCTTTGAGATATAAATGGAACGGATGAAGCACAGAGAAGTAAGCAGAGATGGTATAAGATAGATGCCAGGCCACATAGCGACCACCAAGGAGCCAAGAAACAGAAACTGAAGAGACAAGAGCAGCCAGAAAGCCTTCTCCTAGAAGGCTTCCTAAATTTAGGCCTCTAGCCTCCTAAAACTGTGAGAAAATAAAATTCTGTTCTTTAAAGCCATCCACTTCTCACATTCCTTTTACAACAGCACTAGATAACTAAGACATTATGGGATTTCTTACCTTTGAATTCACTTACAGGATGGTCTCGCTCTAAGTTTTGGGCTTTGGCAAACTCTTCAACCCACGACAGCGTGTAGAATGGTTTGCACATTAAATATTACGTACGATCTATTTTGAGTGAATGAAGAGATATGATTCTGGGGGTTGAAACTTCTTCAGGTCAAAAGAACAAGAACAGCCAGAGAAACAGAACCTTGTATATTTTTATTTTGGCGGCTCTAGTGTATTTTGAGTTTACTGAAATGGCACCTCTGATTTTTAGAACACTGGCAGAGGAGAAACAAGATGAGTAAGAGTCTCTTTCTTCTAGTTTTACCATTCAGAACGATTGTTGTGCTGCCTCCTTTACATCCACGACCCACGTTTAAGGCTAAGGATTGCAGATCAGGAAAAGAGATCTCTCTACATCCAAATAAGTGAAAGGATTGTGCAGACTGTGAAAACGGGAGGCTTCATTAAGGCAAGTCCAAGAAGTCAGTCACAAAACACATCTGATACTGTTTATATGAACTGTCCAAAATAGGGAACTCTATGGAGGAAGACATTAGATTAGTGGTTACATAGAGTGGGCAAAGGGAAAGGACAAGTGGGGAAAAAAGTATGGCGTTTCTAAAGAATATGGGCTTTCTAAAGCATATGGACTGGAGGACTAAGGGGTGCCTGACCCAAGCCATGGTATTTTCAACAACCTCATATATATGCGAAAGCTGGACTGTGAATAAGCAAGACCATAGAAGAATTGATGCTTTTGAGTTATGGTGTTGGAGGAGAATATTGAAAGTGCCATGGACTCCCAAAAGAACCAACAGATCTGTGTTGGAAGAAGTACAGCCCAAATATTCCTTGGAGGCCAGGATGGCCAGTCTTCATCTCTCATACTTCCGACATATTATCAGGAATGACCAATCTCTGGAGAAGGACATTATACTTGGTAAGGTGGAGGGTCAGAGAAAGAGGAAGACGCCCAGCGAGATGTGTTGGCAAAGTGGCAGCATCAATGGACTCAAGTGTGGCAACAATTGTGAGGTTGGCCCAGAACCGGGCAATGTTTTATTCTGTTGTGCATAGGATCTCTATGAGTTGGTACTGACTTGATGGCACCTAACAACGACAACAATAAAGCATATGGATATCAAATTGACTATATTTGTGGAGAAAGACAGTGGAAAAGCTCCATGTCACCAGCCAAAACAAGGCCAGGGGCAGACTGTAGAACAGACCATCAAATGTTCATAAGCAAGTTCAAACTGAAGCTGAAGAAAATGTAAACAAGTCCATGAGAGCTAACATGTGACCTTGAGTGTATCCCACCTGAATTTAGAGATCATCTGAAGAACAGATTTGATACATTAGACATTAAAGACTGCAGACCAGAAGAGTTGAGGGGTGACATTAAGAACATCATATAGGAAGAAAGCAAAAGATCATTAACAAGACAAGAAGGAAGGAAAAGGCCAAAATGGATGTCAGAAGAGACTCTGAAATTTGCTTTCATGAATAGAGATGCTAAAGCCAATGGAAGAAATGAGAAGATCTGAATAGAAACTTCCAAAGGTCAGTTAGAGGAGACAAAGTCATGTATTACAATTAAATGTGCAAAGACCTTGAATTATTAAACCAACAGGAAAGAACATGCTTAGCATTTCTCAAGCTAAAAGAACTGGAGTAAAAAATTTCAAGCCTTGACTTGAAATATTGGAGGGTTCTATAGGCAAAATATTGAATGATGCAGAAAACACTCAAAGAAGATGGAAGGAATACAGAGTCACTGTACCAAAAAGAGATGATTGATATTCAACCTTTTTAAGAAGTAGTATATGATCAAGAGCCTATTGCATTGAAGGGAGAAGTCCAAGGTGCACTTGAAGGCATTGGCAAAGAACAAGGCTCAGGGAATTGATGGAATATAAATTGAAATCTTTCAACAAACTGCTGTAGCATCAAAGGCGTTCACTTATCTATGTCAAGAAATTTGGAAGACAGCTACCTGACCAACCGATTAGAAGAGATCCATATCTGTGCCCATTCCAAAGAGAGGTGACCCAATGCAATGCAGAAATCATTGGACAATATCATTAATATCATGCAAATAAATTTGGTAAAGATAATTTAAAAATGGCTGCAACAGTACAATGACAGAGGTTCAAATTACATTCAGACCAAGGATAGCACTGCTAATGTCAGATGGATCTTGGCCGAGAGCAGAGAATACCAGGAAGATATTTGCTTTATTGACAATGCAAAGGCTTTTTACTATGTGGATAATGACAAGTTATGGATAACACTGTGATGAATCAAGTATTCCAGAATATTAATTGTGCTCATGAGGAAACTGTACATAGAACAAGCCAAGAGGCTACTGAATGGTTTTAAATTAGGGAAGGTGTGCACCAGGGTTGTATTCTTTCACCATACTTATTCAGTCTATATGCTGGGCAAATAATTCATGAAGCAGGATTATATGTAGAAAAAGATGGCATTAGGGTTGGAGGAAGACTCATTAACAAACTGTAATATGCAGATTATTACAACCTTGCTTGCTGAAAGCAAAGAGGACTTAAAATACTGACTGATGAAGATCAAAGACCCCAGCCCTCAGTAAGAATTGCACCTCAGTGTAGAGAAAACAAAAATCCTCACCACTGGACCAATAAATAACATCCGTATAAATGGAGAAAAGTTTGTAGCTGTCAAAGACTGCATTTTTCTTGGATTAATCACCAACACTCATTGAAGCAGAAGGAGAAATTAAACGACATACTGCATAAAGCAACTCTGCTCCACAAGCCCTCTTTAAAGTGTTCAAGAGCGAAGATGTCAGTGTGAAGACTCACATATGCTTAACCCAAGCTATGGTATTTTCAGAAGCTTCTTAGGCATGTGAAAATTGGACAATGAATAAGAAAGACTTTATAACAATCGGTGTATTTGAGTTATGATATTATATTATCAAAGAGCATTAAAAGTACCATGGACTGCCAGAAGAACAAACAAATCTGTTTTGGAAGAAGTACAGCCAGAATACTCCTTAGAAGCCAGGATTGTAAGACTTCGCCTCTCATACTTCGGACATATAATCAGGAGAGACCAGTCACTGGAGAAAAGCATTATTTTTGGTAAAGTGAAGGATCAGCGAAAAAGTGGAAGACCCCCAACTAGAGGGATTGGCACAGTGAAAGCAGCAATGGGCTGAAGCATTACAACGATTGTGAGGAGGGTTTAGGACTGTGCAGTGTTTCATCCTGTTGTGCATAGGATCACTGTTGTTATTGTTGAGTGCCGTTGAGTGGTTTAGAAACCCTGTATAGGGTTTCTAAAGAGCGACTGGTGAGCTTCAACTGCTGACCTAGCAGTTCAAGGTGACTTTGTAGTCCAGAGAATTAACCCACAGTGTCACACCAGGAGTCCTTGCAGTTGGAATAGTCTTAAGGGCACCACACAACAACAACAAAACACTATTTCTGGTACATTGTGGGTGTTTTATATTAGTTTAGAGAATGAATGAATAAAAACTGAAGTGTCAAGAACTAAATAATTAGTTTTGTTGTAGTGACTGTCCTAAAGAAATCAAATGGCATATTGTATTAGGCAAGTCTGCTGCACAAGACCTTTTTAAAGTGTTGAAGAGCAAAGATGTCAGCTTGAGGACTAAGCTGTGCCTGACCCAAGTCACGGTATTTTCAATAATCTCATATGCATGGGAAAGCTGGACAGTGAATAAGGAAGACCAGAGAAGAATTGATGCTTTTGAGTTATGGTGTTGGAGGAGAATATTGAAAGTGCCACGAGCTGCCCAAAGAACCAACAGGTCTGTGTTGGAAGAAGTGCAGCCAGAGTGCTCCTTGGAGGCCAGGATGGCCAAACTTCGTCTCTCATATTTTGGACATGTTGTCAGGAGGGATCAGTCACTGAAGAAGTATATCATGTTTGGTAACATGGAGGGTCAGAGAAAAAGAGGAAGAGGCCCAAACGAGATGGACTGGTCAGGTGGCAGCATCGATGGACTCAAGCATGGCAACAATAGTGAGGTTGGCCTAGGATTGGGCAGTGTTTCATTCTGCTGTGCATAGGGCCACTATGAGTTGGTATCGATTCGATGGCACCTAACAACAACAACAACAACAACAGTGTCTTAAATGAGCACTGTTCTGTTGCTAAGTGTCCTTGAGTTGGTTCCAATTTAGGAACACTATGTATAAAGGAGTCCTGGTGTGGCACTGTGGGTTAATGCGCTAGACTGCAAAGTCAGTTTGAACTGCAAGGTTGGTGGTTCAAGCTCACCAGTCACTCCTTGGAAACCCTCTCAAGGTTCGTTGTGGGTTGGAACTGACTGGACGGCACTTAACAACAACAATGTATAAAGGAACAAAACACTACCTGGTCTTATGAAATCCTCAAAACTGTTAGTCTGTTTGTTCCCAATATTGCAGGCATTGTATCACTTTGTCTTGTTGAGGGGTTTCCTCTTTTTCCCTCATTCTGCATTTTATTAAGCATGATGTCCATCTCTAGGAACAGGCCCATCCTGATAACATGTCTAAAATATTTGAGACAAAATTTCACCATTCTTGTTTCTAAGGAGCATTCCGGCTATATTTCTTCCAAGATGGATTTTTTTTTTTTGACAATCCATGGAATAATTAATATTTTTCACCAACACCATAATTCAAAGCCGTCAGTTCTGTTTTGGTCTTCTTTATTCATTGTCAAGCTTCCACAAGCATATGAGGTGACTGAAAATACTGAGTACTTGTGTCAGGTACATTTTAGTCCTTTAGGAGTCCTGGTGTGGTGCTGTGGGCTAATGCGTCAGACTGCAAAGTCGTTTGAACTGCAAAATCAGTGGATCAAGCTCACCAGCTGCTCCTTGGAAACCCTATACAGGGTCACTATGGGTCGGAATTGACTCGACGGCACTTAACAACAACAGGTACATCTTTGCTTTTTAACACTTTGAAGTGATCTTTTGTAGCAGATTTGGCCAATGTACTGCGTCATTTTATTTCTTGACTGATGTTTCCATGAGCGTTGATTGTGGACCCAAGTAAAATGACATCCTTGACAACTTCTATCTTTTCTCCATTGACCATGATATTGCTTAATTGGTATAGTGTGAGGGTATTTGTTTCCTTGATGTTGAGGTGCAATCTACATTGAAGGCTGTATTCTTTGATCTTCAGCAGTAAGTGCTTCAAGTCCTCTTCACTTTCAGCAGGCAGGCTGTGTCATGTGAATATTGAGGTTGTTAGTGAGTCTTCCTCTAACCTCGATCCGGTGCTCTTTGTGTAGTTCAGCTTCTCAGAGTGAGCCTTGTAGGAAATGATTTAAAAAGAACAGAATGCTCGTTTAAAGGTATTTTTGGAAAACAGAGACCTGCCATTTGTGCAGAGTGCTGGAAGATAATCACTCTTCAACTTTGTTTTTTCAACTAAAAAATCATAGACTTGTAGAAGTTTGATGGAATGGAGGTGTGCAGAAGGAAAGGATTTTAAGAAAACACCAGTTCTCAAAGGCCTGGTGAATTACATCTCTAGGTAACGACAGAATTTTAAAGGCGCTCCTTGTGTCCATTTCTCCACATGCACCGGCAATAGTACCATAGCAATTGCCCTGGCAATGTAATGGTTTGCCTAGAAGAAGCCTATGGTACTGCTTTCACAGCCCATTGGCCAGAACAAGTCACATGACCCATCTGACTTGGGTTGTTGTGTGCAGTGTAGTAGATTTTAGTAAAGCAAAACTGCCCCATAAGGTTTCCTAGGCAGTAATTTTGCTGGAATATAAAGGCAAATTTACTTCTCCCATGAAGGTAGTGGTGATTTGAACTGCTGACCTTTTGATTAGCAGTGGAGGGCTTGATCATTGCATCACCAAGGATCCTTACCCCATAGTGTAGTCCTCACAGTTGACCAGAGGAAAGGAGTACTGGGCAAGGACCAGGGCTCTGTACCTGACAGTGTAACCTTCAGGAAAGGTGTACTGGGCAAGATGTGCACTAGAAGTCTCTACCAGAAGTAAAGAAGGCAATTAAAACTGAACTTCTTTTTCCTTAAAGGAAATCTCTCTATTTCAAAGTATGCTTTGCTTCTGTCTCTTCTGTTTCATGTTCTGTACTTTTTATACTGGAGAACAGTTTCCTAGAATCTGCGTTGATTGTGTTTATTTGTTCCTTAACACTGACCTATTCAGTCTGTTCTTTTGTTTGACCAAAGATGAGACTTTCTGCTTCCGCAAACATTTGCAGCCTTGGAAATCCTACCCAGGATGGGTAGTACTCAGAAACTACTCGCTGGCATTTAAAAACAACAGCCCCATTATGAGGTTTCAGCCTGGCTGACCCTCATTGTCAGATTCCCCTGTTGCACCTGATGGGCAGAGGGCGGTGCACAGAGCTCGGAGTCACCTCCTTAGTGTAGGTGTGTGTGTGTGTGAATGTAAAGCTCTGTTTTTTGGAACTTGATACTTTCACAGCATTAACACCTTGCTTGGCAGAGTAGGAGGTCCATACATGTTGATTAACAGTACTCTGAATCTTCATTGCATGTTAATTTAATACTGTATGAGTTTGAGTACTCTCAGCAAGGGCCCTGGACCTACCCAGTTTACTCATTTAAATTTACATTTACAGACCACAACAAAGTTGTTGTTAAGTGCCATCAAGTTGGTTCCTACTCATAATGATTCTGTATTGGGAGTCTGAGGAGCAGCTGGTGAGTTTGAACAGCCAAGCTTGTGGTTCAAATGACCTTCTAATCCAGCACTTACCCTGCAGTGCCACACCAGGTAGTTGGTCCCAATAATGCAGCTCAGGTTTGGGTATTGAGCAAGGTTTACAAGGTTTCACTCCCACTGATGTGTATCAAGGATTGAATTGTGTCCCCACTAAAATATGTGTCAGCTGTGCCGGGTCATGATTCTTAGGGTTTGGCAGTTCTGCAGTGATGCAATGTGGCAGGCATGTGATGGTGCTCATGAAGTGATCCCATGACAAACCAGTACGAGGAATAAGGGTAAAATGCAACAACCTTAATCCATCACAGCCCTGATCTGACGTAAGGGGAGTTCCTCTGGGATGGGAGATGAAGGGGAGAGGAAGGAGCAGGCTAAGAAGAGATGAAAAGAGAGAGACTGTCCCCTATACAGGGTCGCTATGGGTCAGAATCGACTCAATGGCACTTAACAACAACAACAACAAACTGTTAGAGAATAAATTTGTTTGTTGAAGCCATTCACTTGTAGTATTTCTGATATAGCATTACTAGCTGTGGCACTGTAAGAGAAACACTGGACTGCTAACCACAAGGTCAGCAGTTCAAACTCACCAACCACTCCTTGGAAACCCTGTATATGGAGTCGCTATGAGTCAGAACTGACTCGAAGGCATTTAACAACAATAAGGAGCTCTGGTAGCGTAGTGGTTACGAATCGGGCTGCGAACCTTAAGGTCAGCGGTTCGAAACTACCAGCTGCACCGCGGGAGAAAGATGAGGCTTTCTACTCCCGTACAGATTTACACCCTCGGAAACCCTATACAGGGTCGCTATGGGTCGGAAACGACTCGATGGCACATAACAACAACAACAACAAGGACTGATAACTAAGACAATGCTTAACAAACCATGGAGTTGATTCCAAGTCTTGGTGATCCCATAAGTGTCAGAACTATGCTCTATAGATTTTCCAACAGCTGATTTTCAGAAGTTAATTGCCAGGAGTTTGTTCCACGCTGCCTTCTGAGTGAACTCAAACCACCAACTTTTCAGTTAGAAGAAAAGCTGCTTGACCATTGTGCCACCCACCAACCTGAGTTGCTGAGTAAGGAGAGCTGCTAATGCAGTAGACCTGCAGTACTGGGTCCAAACTAATATGGCACTTTAAATGGCAGTAATCTTCATTTCTCCCTCAAAGTACAATGTGAGGATTAATTCAATACACACACAAGGACTCAGCACATCTGTTCTAGATTTAAAAATCAATATATATTGGTGGTGGTGATGTGCCATGGGGTCAGTTCCAACTCACAGTGACCCTGCACAGGGTTTCTGAGGCTGTAAATCTTCACGGGAGCAGAAAGCCTCATCTTTCTCCTGCAGAGCAGCTGGTAGTTTCGAACTGCCGACCTTGCAGTTCACAGCCTGATTCGTAACCACTACGCTACCAGAGCTCCTTCAATATATATACATATATTATCAAGTTTTATTTTTATTTTTAAAGTTAATGCTTTCATTGATCCCTTTATTAATTAGGAATTTACTGAAATTCCTTTTGATTAATATAATGGCTTTACCGTTCATTAGCTTATCATACTATAAGGGCTTACATGTTCTAGTGTTTTAAATACCAGGAGGGTCATGGTGATGGACAGGTTTCAGCAGAGTTTCTGGCTAAGACAGATTAGGAAGAAAGGCCTGGTAAGTAACTTCTCAAAATCAGCCAGGAGAAACCCTATGGATCACAACAGACTGTTACTGATGTTCTGCAGGACAATGAGCTTCTAGGTTGGAAGGTACGTGAATAATTTCTTTCACAAAGGTCAGCATGATGCTAGCCCCAATGAGGTGAAGGTTCAAACCCTACAGGCACTCCTTGGAAACCCTATACAGAGTTGCTGTAAATTGGAACTGATTCGATGACACTTACCAACAACAACACTTTTTCCTTTAATTATTTTCTATGACATTGGCACTTTATAGCTTGAATCATTTAAATTTTATGTGGTGTATTTTAATATCATTGATATGAATTTTCACTTCATACTCATTATGGTGTATTTTCTTAAGTTGTAACACTCCTACTCCTCAAAATAACTCTGAAATTTTTTTTGAATTGATACAATAATTAGAGAATAATTTGTATCTTTACAATATTAAAACCTTGTATCCATGAATGCTTTATTTTATGCCTTGGTAAAAAGTTGTATGGTTTTGCTTTCATATCATTTTTGTACATTTAGGTTAATTCCTAATTGCTATTGTAAAAGGATTTGTAATAGGGGTCTGTGTCAACTTGACTAGCCCAGGATTTCAAAATGTTTACCAGTTGTTGCTGTTGTTGTTAACGTGCTGTTGAGTCAATTCTGACCCATAGCGACTCTGTATTGGGTTTCCAAGGAGCAGCTGGTGACCTTGCAGTTCAAACGACTTTACAGTCTGACGCATTAGCCCACAGCGCGACACTAGGCCACAGGTTTAGTAGTTAAGACGTGCTTATTCCCATGGTGATGAAACCTAATGCAGACATAGATAACTATGATGGGTAGCAATGAGCAGCCAATCAGTCAAAGGGATGCTTCCTTGGGGGTGTGGTCTGCTCCCAATACAATGGACATGCAGGAACGAGTCACTATGGGTAGGGACGATTGCACTTAACAACAACAATCTTTAGTAATATATACTACATAAAAGGACAATGTTGCAATGCATAAATAGTTTCATCCCAGAAGTGGATTTGAACTACCGACCTAGGATCCAGTGCATTTTTTTTTAAGTGATGGATCTTTGACTAACACTGAGTCCATCACTTACCTGTCAGTTTCTCATACTGTGGTGGCTTGTGTGTTGCTGTGATTCTGTGAGCCATGAGTTTCGCTCTCCTTCCAAGGTCTCTCTGGCTTTAGACAGTTAAATCCTCTGCGCTGTATTGGGTGCATTTTCACTTAGATGTGCCCTTCTGGAAATCAGGCGTAGAAGAAAACTTGTCAGAGTTTATCCTTGCTAGTCTATCAGCCCATTTTTATTTATGTTCAAGAAGGTTAAATTATACAATGGGGAAAGATTAAGGGTAAGGCTTTTGGAGAAATTGTAAAAGAAGCAACCACTTCAGAAATCGAAATTGTTGGCAAAGACTGGCTCCAAATCCACTCTGCAGGAGCTAGACAGATGGCTAGCTCTCCTCTGACCTCCACTCCCACCTTATAGAGTTTTGTTTTTTAATGGTAACACTTCTTCAAGAAAAGAAGAGGTTATACACTTTAGAAAACTGAATGGGCCTTTAGGCTCCTGGAGTCTTTGGGCCTTGACTTTTTAGAGTGTTTTCAGGATCCTTTTGGGCTAAACAGTGACACCCTTTGTTGTTGTTAGGTGCCTGTGAGTTGGTTCCAACTCATAGTGACTCTATGCACAACAGAACCCAATGCCTGGTCCTTGGTTACCCTCCTGTATGTTGTTATGTTTGAGTCTACTGATGCTGCCATTGTGTCAGTCCATCCTGCTGGGGGTCTTCCTCTTTTTCTCTGACCCTCCAATTTTGCAAACATGATATCCTTCTCCAGCGACTGGTCCCTCCTGACAATAAAATATGTCTGAAGTATGAGAGACGAAGTCTGGCCATCCTGGTTTCCAGGGAGCACTCTGGCTTTACTTCTTCTAACATGATCTGTTTACTCATTTGTACTTTTAACATTCTCCTCCAGCACCATAACTCAAATGCATCAATTCTTCTATGGTCTTCCTTATTCATCGTCCAACTTTCTCATGCATCTGAGATTATTGAAAATAGCATGACTTGAGTCAGGTGCACCTTAGTCCTCAAACTGAAATCTTGGCTCTTCAACACTTTAAAAAGGTCTTGTGTAGTGGATTTGCCTAATGCGATATGTTGTTTGATTTCTTGACTGCTGCTTCCATGAGAGCTGATGGTTGATCTGAGCAAAATGAGGTCTTTTACAACTTCAATCTTTTCTCCATTTATATGAATGTTGCTTATTGGTCAATTGGTAAGGATTTTTGTTTTCTTTAAATTGAGATGCAACCCATACTGAAGGTTGTGGTTTTTGATCTTCATCAGTAAGTATTTTAAGTCTTGTTTGTTTTTAGCAAGCAAGGTTGTATCATCTGCATATTGCAGGTTGTTAATGAGTCTTCTTCCAATCCTGATGCCACGTTTTTCTTCATATAATCCAACTTCCTGGATTATTTCCTCGGCATACAGATTGAATAAATACGGTGAAAGAATATAACCCTGTTGCACATCTTTCCTAATTTTAAACCATTTGGGGTTCCCTTGTTCTGTTTGAACAACTGCCTCTTGGTCTATGTACAGGTTCCTCATGAGCACAATTAAGTGTTCTGTAATACTCCTACTTCATGTCAATAAATGTGAAAATGCATCTTCACATCAGCAGTGATATCCCTCGTTCCATGTTCTCGTTTGAATCTGACTGGAATTTCTGTGTGGTGCTGTGGGTTAATGTGTCAGACTGCAAAACCGTTTGAAATGCAATGTCCGTGGCTCAAGCTCACCAGCTGCTCCTCGGAAACCCTATACAGAGTCGCTATGGGTCGGAGCCGACTCTATGGCACTTAACAACAACAAACAAATTGAAGTCTTTGAAAACTGAAATTTTTTCTCTATTTATCATAATGTTATTTATTGGGTCAGTTGTGAGGATTTTTGTTTTATTTACATATAGGTACAATCCATATTGAAGTCTTTGATCTTCATCAGTAAGTATTTTAAATCCTCTTTGCTTTCAGCAAGCAAAGCTGTATCATCTGCGTATCACAAGATTTTAATGAGTCTTCCTGCAATCCTGATGCTACATTCTTCTTCATATAATCGAGTTTCTTGAGTGCTCAGCATACAGATTAAATAAATATAATGAAAAGATACAATCTAGCACACACCTTTCCTGATTTTAAACCATTTGGCATCCCATTGTTCTATTCTAACAGTGCCCCTTGGTCTATGTGCAGGTTCCTCATGAGCACCATTAAGTATTCTGGAATCCCCATTCTTCACAATACCATCCACAGTTTGTCATGAGCCACACAGTGGAATGCATTTGCATAATCAACAAAACACAAGTAAACATCTTTCCTATATTCTCTTTCATCCAAGATCCATCTGATGTTAGCAGTGATATCTTTCATTACATGTCTTCTTCTGAATCTGACTTGAGTTTCTGGCAGCTCCCTGCCGATGAACTGCTGCAATGGCTTTTGAGTGATCTTCAGTACAATTTTACTTGCATGTCATACTAATGCTATTGTTTGATGATTTCCTCAGTCTGTTGGGTCAGCTTTCTTTGGAATGGGTACAAATATGGATCTCTTCAAATTGGTTGGCCAGGTAATTGTCTCCCAAATTTCTTGACATAGATGAGTGAGTGCCTCCAGTGCTGTATCGGTTTTTTGAAAAATTTCATCTATTCCTAGAACCTTGTGTTATTGCTGGTGCCTTCAGTGCTTCTTAGACTTCTCCCTTCAGTGCCATTGTTTCTTGATATATGCTGCCTTTGAAAATGATTGAACATCAACCAATTCTTTTTGGTACAGTGACTCTGTATAATCCTTCCATCTTCTTTTGATGTTTCCAGCATCTTTCAATAGTTTGCCCACGTTGTTGTTGTTAAGTTGTCGAGGCACTACCAAATCATATCAACCCTATGTAGTGTTTCCAAGGAGCAGAGAATGGGTTTGAACTCCAACCTTGTTGTTAGCAGTCCAGTGATTATCCAGTGCTGTACCAGGATTCCATTTTGCCCAGGGAATCCTTCAAAATTGCAACCTGAAGCTTGAATTTTTTTCTTCAGTTCTTTCAGCTGGAGGAATGCTAAGTGTATGCTTCCTTTTTGGTTTTCTAACTCCAGGTCTTTGCATATTTCATTATAATACTTTACTTTGTGAAACCCTTAGTCCCAGGCAATGGGGATTTGGGGATTTAAAGCCTCTTCCCCTTCCTTGGATGGCTCTCTTGCCTTGGGTTGGGGGTGGGAGGGGTAAGAGGATAGAGATGGTGGGTTTGGAACAGAATAGAAACATCTATTTCAAGTCTGCCCTTTCCCCTTGCAAACCATGCACAGATTCTGGGAATTAGGGATTCCTTGCTCAAATGGCTCTAATTGGCTTCCAGAATTTTTGGAGGTCTTCTTAGTACCTTGAATGTTTACTCTAGGCCCAAACGGTGGCAGGATTAATTGGCAAGTGAAACCAATAGGCGGGTTGCACACTCTACACACATTAGTGATGGATCTAGGACCGGGAATGCCTTTTGCTTAAGTTCCAAAGGGTTAACATTCAGGATGGGGCAAGTGGGATCTTTTGTATCCTGGTTTTCTAGTCCGGTGTCCAAGGTAAAGAGAAAGTCCCAAGGCAGAGCAGTACTAAGGGTTTAGAAGTGTGAAACTGGTTGTCCTCCCCACCCCCACCCCCATTTGTACTTCTCAGCATGGTTGATGAGAAGCCTTCAAGATACACAAATGTCAATGAATAGAGTTTGCTTGCAGGCTTTTTAAATTTGTTTTTGAGACCAGCGTAAAAATCACATGTGATTTTTGCTTCTTCTCTTCCCAAGAGTTTGTCCTTTTCTGGGCATAGTGAAAGGACTTAGATGATCTGGAGGAAGAGGTAAGATATTGCAAAGACTGAAAATCTGTCTCCAGAGAGTCAGTCTAAACCCCAGAATGAGGAGAAATTCTAAGACAAACCCCAGGAAGCATAATCAGTTCTCCTTTCCGGATCCTCCCGTTCTGGAAAGTCTCTTCACCCCCAAGACAGTTATACTTACTTTATATGTTTAGTGGCTCAAAGGAAAAGTCTCTTGAAGCTGAAACGCCATCTGTTTAGAACAACTTCAGCTGAAATTCTGGAGGTGATATTATGGTGCCCCAGAGGTTAAGGGTTCTCAGTTGGGATGGTAAACTATGATCTTTACTTGGGATGGCATTTCAGACTCAGAAAGCCAGGGCCCCTGAGTGCCCCCGGCTTTTGCCTCGTTTGCTAAAATTAGACTTTCTAGATATGTATCATTACCACTACCAGTTGCCAAAAAGTGGATTCTGCCTCATGAGGGCCCCCTCCACCCGCCCCGACTCCACCCCACATTTGAGACAGAGTAGAATTATACTTTACAGGGTTTATTAAAGTGTTGGGAACTTTTGGAAGTGGAATGCCATGCATTTCTTCCAAGGCACCTCTGTGTAGATTGAAAACTCCAACCTTTCATTTGTCAGTGGAGCACATTAACCATTTGTTGACTCACGTATGGGACTAAATCCCCTTCTTTTAGACTTTGAGCTCTGAAAATCCCCCTAAGTGTTTGAGTGGTTTATTCCAAGGTGTATTACAGTTGCCATTGTGTGGAGTCTCAGGAGACTAGGGAGGGATGGGATGGAGAGGGGGCTGGTGAACAGAGAGGCAGGGAACGTGCTCCCACCACCGAGGGTACTGGGCCTGAAAGGGAACACTGGGAAATTTCCACTTAGCTCATTCTTCAAGAAGCCGGCCTTGCACATGAAGTTACAGTTTACCCTCAATCCTCTGTTGTGTGTAGGTGATTGATGGCATTCAGACTGAACAACACAAACACAAAGCTCTAATTTTTCTGTAAATGATCAGAGTCAATGCTGGAAGCGTTGGGGATGGGGTGAGCCAGCAGAACCTGACTTCGGCTCCAGGTGTCCTGCGTGAAAGAAACAATATGGGCCATTGTGTGGGAACCAGCTGGTCGAGGAGAAGCAGGCCTGGGAGGGTTGGAGCTTTATTCTCAGGAGTCTGAGCCCACTGGAAAGTTAAAGAAAGTCAAAGCCCCATGGACTCTTCCACTAGGCCCAAGGAGTTGTTTACAGGTGCTAGTTCTAGTGGCAAAATGCTTAACCAAAAGGTTAGTGGTTCAAATCCACCAGTGGCTCTGTGGGAGACCAGGCCTAGTGGTCTGCTCTCCTAAACAGTGTTGCTGTTGTTAAGAGCCATCTCACTGATTCTGATTCATAGTGACCCTGTGTGGGGTTTCTGAGACACAGCTAGTGGGTTTGAACTGCTGACATTGAGGTTAGCAGGTGTTACCAGGAATTCCTCAGGAAGATTACAACTAGGAAACCCTATGGGCAAGTTCTACGCTACCATATCGGGTCACTGTGAGTGGAATTTACTAGACAGCGACCAAAACAAGAACTGCACTTTCTAGAATCGGTTTAAATAACTGTCTCCTCATCATAGTCAGTGTTTCTACCCTGCTCACTTCTATGCCTGGCCATTCTAGCTGCTCAGTTGTTGATACGGGGTCTCTAGTAGTTTTCTCTTCAGTGGTATCATTGACGTCAGTAGTAGGTTGGTGTTTTCTTAGTTGTGAAGATGATTTCACATCCCCTAACGTAGTGGTTGGAGTTCTGGTGTGACGCTGTGGGTTAATGCGCCAGACTGCAAAGCAGTTTGAACTGCAAGGTTGGAGGTTCAATCTCACTAGCTGCTCCTTGGAAACCCTATCCAGGTTCGCTATGGGAGAGAACCGACACAATGGCACTTAACAACAACAATAACAACAACGTAGTGGTTATGAATCAGGCTGTGAACCGCAAAGTCAGAGGTTCGAAACTACCAGCTGTTCCGCAGGAGAAAGATGAGGCTTTCTGCTCCCGTAAAGATTTATGGCCTCAGAAACCCTGTATAGGGTTGCTATGAGTCGGAACCGACTCCACAGCACATAACAACAACAACAACAACGTTCACTTTTGGGAGCTCTTGTGTGGTGCTGTAGGATAAGCACTGGACTACTAACCACAAGGTTAGTGGTTCAAACCCACCAGCCACTCCTTGGAAACCCTATACACAGTTGCTACGAGTCAGAATCAATTTGACAGCACTTAACAACTTTCACTCTTAAAGGTACTACTCATTGACCTCTTTAAGCACTTGAACTTAGAGGCTGGAGTTTTGTAGGGTTATTAAAGAACTATGTTACAATGATTGGAATCCTGGTGTGTTATTGTATGTAGGATAAGCACTGGACCAGAAGGTTGGTTATTCAGCTCACCAGCCTCTCCTTGGAAACCCTATACAGGGTTGCCATAGAAAAATCTCTCCCATCAAAACATTCCTTCTTGACTATGTAGAAAAGGAACAACCAGAAGGGACATTTGGGAAGGACAGTTCTTAGAAAGGAGTGTAAAATCGAGCTGAAGGGTGTAGTATCTGAAGAATTTTATCAGAAAGGAACTGAACAGCATGAATTATAGGAAGCAATCTAGAACGCTAAAAGAAAAGAAAAAGGTATCCTCATCTGGTCTCCAAACTAATTAGCCATTCTTTTCCCATTAAAAAGTTATCAGACGAGAGCATCTGTTGTGGATCAGGTATGATTAATAACTAATATTAACACTGTTGTAACCAAAGAGTACATTATTATTATTATAAGGCAATTATGAGTAAAGAACAATGAATACTATACATCTAAATTTTTAATAATATACAATCATGTTGTGATCAAAAGTATAGACCATATAAAAAAGAGAATCTCATTTTTAATTTGTACAAATATTGCTTCCATTATTGCAAAGCTGTACAATGTTAAACGTACCATCTATCAAAGCTGTAAAGGTATTGCTTGAATGCTTTCTAAAATAAACGAGGTTCCTATTTGCTACTTCTCAGTTACTTTATTATCTCTAATATTGGCCATCAGATTCATAGGATAGCTCAATTTCTGAGCAATTATGTTACCCAACAAGAATATTTTGTAGTCAAATCAGGTCAACAGCATTTCGTTCCTTCTTTATGTTAAATTAGCAAATGCATCTAAAATATATATGCATTTAAGTTCTTGTAGTTTTATCTGCTGGGTGATAGTGTTGTGATTCTGAACACTTCTGCTGGTAATTCAGACAGGACAGACTCATCATGTAAGAGCTGTGCAGATATACATGAAAGGAAAAATACATAACTGGTTGCTTCCATTTTTATCCCAGGCATAATTCATAAAAAAGCATTTTTAAAACATTAAAGCAAGAACCCTTTTCAGGACTCTTAATTTTAGAAAACCCACGTAAATACTTTTACACTCTTCTCAAGCCCACCCCTTGTAATGCAACTGACAGTTTGTGTTTTGTCTTTCACCCTAGGAAATAGGGGTTGCTTGGGTGCTATGAGGAGAGCAACAATTTAGGTTGTACTTGCCACAAGGATGTTCATTATCTGTATTTTACAACGAGTCCCCCTTTAATAGAGAAAACGTGCTTAGGAAATGAAGAGGTATCTGTTCTCTATTTCTTTTCCTTTGCGCTGATTGGTTAGACCAGATTCCCTCCAGTACTTGGACAACCATGTTGAACACTCTTCCCAGGTTCTGAACTCAGTAACTTGATGCTGAGGTCTTTATAGCTTCGAATTTTCTGAATTCTCTGGGTCTGGCAGTCAGTCCTGTGGAATCTTTGTTAACAGAATTCCCTGAAAATTCAGGCACTTGTGCTGGAGGTTCTCAATTTGACTGCACAATGGAATGACTTAAAGAAAAATGCTACCAAGGCGATTCTGACTCTTAGTGACCACATATGTGTCTGAGTGAACTGCACTCTATTGGGGTTTCAATAGTTATGATCTGTCAGAGTAGAGAACCAGGCCTGTCTCCTGAGATGCCTCACTAGGTGGAATTGAACCTCCAACTTTTCAGTTCGCAGCTGACCACACACTAACCATGTCCACCATCTGGAGATACTAGAATGATATTAAAACCCACCGAATTCAACCATCATCAAGTCAATTCTGACTCATAGAGACCGTTTATATAGGGGTGTTAGGAGGGGAGATCTGGCCTGTGGGTTGTACTAGCTGTTGTTGTGAAGTGCCATCGAGTCAGTTCTAGTCCATAGCGACCCTGTATACGGTTCCCAAGGAATGGCTGGTGAGCTTGAACCACCGACTTTGTGGTTCAGACAGACTTTGCAGTACAAGGCTTTAAATCTTTACGGGAGCAGAAAGCCACATCTTTCTCCCACAGAATGGCTGGTAGTTTCGAACTGCTGACCTTGAGGTTAGCAGCCCGACTTGTAACCACTACGCTACCAGAGCTCCTTATTGTTGCTGTTAGGTGCCATCAAGTCAGTACCAACTAATTAAATGTTTTACTAAATATAGCAGGCTAATTTTTAAGTTGATAATTTTTTAAGGCCAGTGAACGATGTTATAAATTTGGGCAGGAAAAACTTCCCCACCCCTGCTATATAGGGTTTCCAAGAATGTGTATCTTTATGGGAGTAGATAGCCTCATCTTGTCCTAAGAAATGGTTCGTGGGTTTGAACTGACAACTTTGTGGGAGCATCTAGTCTGTGATGCTACCAGGACTCATTAGAATGACCTTTGTTGTTGGTATGCGCCGTGGAGTCTGTTCTGACTCCCTGTGCCCTGTACGGGTTTGGGGGCTGTAAACCTTAACAGGAGCAGAAAGTCTCATCTTTTCCCCACGGAATAGCTGGTGGGTTCCAACTGCATACTCTTTAGTTAATAGTCTGATGCATAACCACTAGGGCTCATTGAGTAATCCTGTTGTTGTTAAGTGCTGTTGAGTTGGTTTAGAGCCATAGTGGCCTTGTGTAGACTTTCCAAGGAGTAGCTGGTGAACATGAGCCCCAGACCTTGTGGTTCAAAGCAACTTTGCAGTCCAGCGCATAAGCCCACAGCACCACTCCAGGGCTCTTAGCAGCATTAACAAAGTAGAGATGACTGGGTTTCACTCGCTAGAGAATGAAATTTACTTGGACTGAGGTGCAGCTCAACCTCAAGACATTTCTACACCGCCCCATTGCTTTGGTGTGGTCATGCTCAGACTTGGTAAGATTGTTAATAGATTTCTTTAGGGTTCTCCAAATACTGCTTAAATAGTCTTTATTGGTAAATGGGTAGATTTCAGTTTTAAATATAAAAATAAAATAATTTGTACCCAAGTCAGACTAGTGTATATAAGTCAACAAAGTGCTGTTACTATTACTTTCCTTACATTTACATCCTGGTGTGGTGCTGTAGGATAAGCACTAGACTGCTAACAGTGAGGTCGGAAGTTCAAATCTGGCAGCCGCTCCTCAAAAACCCTTTACAGGTCAGAACCGACTTGATGGCACTTAACAATAGAACACAATCGTGACAGGAGAGTTGACTATCTATAGAATGTAGTTAGATTTTTTTATTGTGGTAACAGACAATAATCCCCTTTAAATTCCATTGTTCCACACAGACTCAACAAGACACAGTTCAGAACAATATTGAAACTAAATGTGCTCTTTCCACCTTTTCTAATTTTACAAATATAAGAGTACGGTTTTTCTTTTCACTATGATGACTGAGTTTAACTCTGCAATGAGATTGTGTCTTAATTATATTACAGAGAGAATATGTATTTCTCTTCCTTCAACTGAATCCCTTTAGACACATATTTTAGTTTCAAATTTTGATCTCCTGCAGCTTTTTGAAAATGAACTTTCCTAAAAACATACCTTGCAAAGTTCAGTGCAACATAGGGGAATAGTATCCCTCAAAAGTTACAAAAAATATACATTTTAAACTCTTATCTGAATGAGCATGCCTTTAATAATAAAAAAGTGTATGCCCTTGATATGCAAGTGTACCTAGTCAGAAAGGCAGCAATTTCTATTCACTAAGGTTTTTATAAGCCCTGGGAAAGGGAATAGAAGCATACCATTATGTTGTAATAAAAATGTGCTTATCCAAAGAAAGAAATATAAGTAGGTATTATCATTATGGGCAATTCCAGAGCAATCACTTAAGAGGAATTGGTTCATTCATTGGGGGAAGAGATTGATCTTTATAATTTACTTTTAATCCACCGATTTCTTAGAAAATATTACGGGTCCCAGGGCTTCATTAACGTTCAGATTTGGGTATTTGTCACTTTCAGAATAAGTGTGGCACTGTAGGATAATGCACTGGACCGCAAGGTTGGTTTGAAACTCCAGGTCAGTGGTTCAAAATCACCAGCTGGGCCTTGGAAACCCTATACAGGGTCACTAAGAGTTGGAATTGACTGCAAGGCACTTAACAACAACAAAAATGATGAATTGGATCTTTGGAATAGCTTCTAGTGGCTGTGTCTTGAGGCATATTTGCAACTGGAAAGTTTTCTATCTGCGACGTCTGGGAATCTCTAGCACAGTGTTTGCTGTATTCCACTTTGACAGGGCTGAGGTCTGCTATACAGTCCCTATAGAATCACTGTAGTTGTTAAGTGCAGCTGAGTCGGTTCTGACTCATAGCGACTCTGTATAGGGTTTCTGAGGAGCAGCAGGTGGGTTTGAACTGCCAACCTTGTGGTTCAAAGTCCATTGCTGATCTTGCAGTGCCACACCAGAAGTCCATGTTGTTGTTAGGTACCATCGAGTCGGTAGTGACTCATAGCGACCCCATGCACAAGAGAACGAAACACTGCCTGATCGTGGACCAACCTCACAATTAAGGATAACTGAAGGAGACCCAACTCTGGTTACTCATTAGAATCACCTGGGGGAGCCTGTGCTCCATTGATTCTCTTGGTCTCAGTTTAAAATCCTTTGTTTTAAACTCAGATGGACACTCTAGTGTGTACTAAATGAGGCCTGCTGAGGTACCGTAGTCTGCTACTTGGGCAACTTGAGTCATCTACCCAGCCTGGTGGTTTCCCTCTCTACAGCCTTTTGTTTACATCAGTGGATCTCAAACTTTTGATATTCATCAGATGACCCTGGGGAGCTTTTAGAAACCCTGGGCCCACCTCAGACCAACTGAATCAGAATTTTTGGGTGCTGAGGAGATTCTGAAGGGCTTAAGTTTGGGAATGGATGCTTTTTCTGTTTTTATAGTCATAGTTTATTGATATCTGTGATGTTTTGGTAAGAGTGGACGGAGGCACATTAGGAACCTATAACAATACGTTACGCCTTGTTATCATTACCTGGAATGGAATATATTGCCTCTACTTGCTCCTAGTATAAAATCAGTAACAACCCGGGTACAGAGCAAATGACCGTGGGTACTGATTGAGGAAGACACAACAGACAGATTCTCTATAGGACTTTATGGCTTTATCATCAATGAGGAAGGACCAGAGGGGCAGAGTTCAGTGTTGAGATCGGCTCCATTTGTAATACTGAGACTACTGGAACCTTGCTGAGCTCTCCTGATTCACCCATAATGACCTGGTGGGCTCTTTGCTGAGGGCTGTAGCTCTCTGGGCCCCACAAATCTTCCCACTCCTTCCTGGGCAGAGGTAGTGAGAAAATTCTGGGAAGTATTTCCTCCTTAAATTGAATAGAGTTGAGCAAAAAAAAAAATATATATTTTTTTGAGGTATATCGAAATACAAAGGAGCAGAAAAGAAAACTTGAATAGTTTTTGCTGTTTATTGTGTTATAGTAAAATATTTCAAGTTACAAAAATACTAAGATTTTAACTGCTACAATTTGACTGGCTTACAATTGTCCTCCCTCAACAATCCTGTTTCTTTACAAATAAGTGATAACAGATTGTGAGTCTGCCTGCTTCCCAGCTGTGAATACACATCTAATTGATTATCATTTAGTGATCGATTTTGTACTAATGTTTTGAGGTGAACTGATAATGAAAGTAGATTTCTGACAATGTCACAAAATATCAATTATTAGAAATGTTGCTTAATTGTGTCACTGATCATTCTGAAAGAAGACAGCCCCAAAGTCCCACTGAATGGCCTTGTGGGAAATTGAGGACTGCTTCATCATGCCTTAGTCCCATGGCTTAACTCTGTCTTTAAACCTACTTTTTTGGTGGATTCCTTTGTTAGGTGCTTCTAAAACAGGGTTCCCGCTATGGGGAATGCCTTTCCCCATTTCCCTCATGATTAAAACCCTGGTCATCTTTTAGGACCAGCTCCAATATTTCTTCCTTAAAGCATCTTCTCAGGTAGGTTTAAATAAACAAATCTCTCCTGCTCTGTGTTTTCTTAGTGCTTGGCTAAAATGCTGTTTCTAGCATTTGCCATATTGTTTCCAACTTAGTAGTTATAAATTCATTCATTTCCTTTTTTAAACTGTGAGTTCCTTGGAGTTAAGGGTTATGCTCTTATTTTTGTGTTCCTAGTACCTGTACCAGGCATGTATTTACAAATGGAATGAAGTTGAATAGCTTTATTTCCATTGAGAAAAAAATCAAACATTTTGGTAACTGTAACGCCTTGCTTCATCTGGTTCATAAATAATTTAAAACCGCTCTGAAGCTTTTCTTCTTTGAGAAACTGGATGGGAGGGATGTTGAAGGGGTGTGAAACAACTTTTATCAGGGGTTGCCATTGACCCATCAGGCTGGAGGGACACACAGGTGAGACCAAAAAGTTGATCCTGACTAGCTGGGGGTCCAAATGGGTTGAATCCTCCAATTTATACTGGAAGTGGTGTAGGCAGGGAAAAGAACTTTTATGTATGAGAATATCTAGATGTTGTTGTGAAGGCATAAATGTCAAACTCTAATTTCCACTTAAAAATCCCACACTATAACTAATTATCTCCTATTTGCACCTGTGGAATGACCTACAAGGGCCTGGTTCATAAATTCTTCCAGAGTTGCCACAGGATCTAGACCCTTTTTTCACAAACACCAAAGAGAAGCATTTGAGGCAGCTTATCTGGGAGGACCAACGTACCCTTCAAGTTAAAAAAAAAAAAAAAATGAAGTAAAAAGAAACTTCTTTATATGCTCCAGAGGACTTGCTGCATCCACCTGAGCCTCAAATTTATCAGACTTTGCCAGTTTGATTGCCAATTACATTCCTGTGTGAACGTTCACATTTTCATTTCATCTGAATCAAAGGCTACTGTTTTGAATGCTGATGAATCTGAGTTATTCTTTGCTTTATCATCTTCTTTTGCTGAGTTTATGATAGCAAGACAGGAAAAAGCATATCGAGTTTCAAAACCATGGAATGGAAACTAAACAAGCAAGTCCAACAGTTGAGTAATTAGAAAACAGTAGACAAATGACAAGAAAGCGTAAGTACCATGGGGACATTTACACAAAATAAAGTCTGAGGATGACAACTCTCCTCTCCTTTTTCACCCAGGCAGGGAAAAAGTGGCTTTTGTACCCTTTTGTACCATGCCATGGTTTCATACAGAACCAACCACCCTGCTCAGAACATGGAGACTTCTGGCTTTTTTAATTCTCTTGAGATGGCAGAGTCCAAGAAACCAAGGCTTAGTTGGAAGACTTCTGACCCATGTTCTTTGATCCCAGGAGCCTGGGTAATCAATGCTTCCAAGCAATCTTCTTCCTCATTGAAAGAGCCCATTAACAGCAAAATCAACACTGACAATTAAAAACCCAAAGACCCCCAAACAAATTCCTTTTCATATTCACTCACTCTCACACACACACACACACACACACACACACACACACACACACACACACACACACACACAGGTTTGTTTGTTTTCTAAATATACCTCACTGAAAGGTAAACTTCTGCCCAAACAGACACACACACACACACACACACACACATGTTTGTTTGTTTTCTAAATATACCTCACTGAAAGGTAAACTTCTGCCCAAACAGACAACCTCCTTGTTAGGTGCCTTTTTTTTTTTTTTTCTTTCAGCGTTTTATACATGTCATTCCATTGTTTCTTGCATGCATTCTTTCTTAGTCTTTATTTTTTTTTTTTGGAAGTCTTGAAGAGTCTGAAGACAAAGAAATGTACCTGCAACTCCCCAAAGGGCTTCTGAATAGGTGGATACTTCCTGGCTGGAAGATGGGACATTTAAAACAAATGGGGCAAAATCAGTCCACAGGCCTGAGAGTTCACTTGGGCATAGCTGCCTTGCCTTGGTCCAGGGTGGCTGAAGAGTCTGCAATATTTATGGCTGATATTTTCCTCCAAGGTCATGCTCCAATAAACTCACTGTTTGGTGGTGCAACCCTTAGGTATTCTGCATTTTCAGCGGCAGGAGCCTTAAACACGCCGTTTGGCTTGGCTTCCTTGGGAAAGAAGTCTTGTCGGTAGTCAGGGTTGTCCAAGCTGATTTGGTGGTTGCCCTTCTGGGCCCAGTAGGCGGGGCTGTCAAATACGCTGTTGACACAAGCAGGCTGGATGGTGTTGAGATATTCGGGGTTCTCTACCGCATTGCTGTGGGGGTTTTGGTAGTGAGGGTCTCTTCCAGGGGCTAGATTCAGAGGCTGGTTGTGGTAGACGGGGTTCTGGACAGAGCCAGCAGGCCTCTTGGGAACAGATTGGTTTATGTACTCTGAAATCAAAAAGAAATATATTTTGAAATTGGAACTGAAATGATCAGCAGACTATCATCCTTACACAATTGATGGCAGGATTCATAATTTGGATGTTGTGAATGTTTCAATGAGGAAAATGATGGCAAAGGGGAGGGAAGACAGGGGAGATGACTCTTTTGCTGTTGTTGCAAAAGAAATTTCCTTCTTTCATGTACTTCACAAAGCAGTGGTTACAGTTGCCTTGAACAAAGATGACGTTCTCAGAGGATCACGTGCCTTGAGAGAAGTATGTGTGCGCAGTGTGTCCACATGTAATGGTGTGGTATGTGTGTATCTGCATGTGTAGGGGTAGTGGTGGGCAGGCTGGGAGGGTCTGGAGATAAAGCTTACATTAGGAAAACACATTCTTTCACAGGCTACGAATGGAACCAGGAAAGGAGAAGAGTCAAACCTGTCCTTCCTGTGAACTGCTCTGCTCTAAATTCTAGAAAATCTGCAAGTTATTTTAGTATTAATTATTAATAATAATGAAGTTTATCATGATGTGTATGATGGAGTCCTGGCGTGGCTCTGTGGGTTAATGTGCTGTACTTCAAAGTCAGTTTGAACCGCAGGGTCGGCGGTTCAAGTTCACCAGCTGCTCCTAGGAAACCCTACACAGGGTTGCTATGGGTCGGAACCGACTGGATAGCACTTAACAACGATATCATGATGTGTAACCATTATTATTACCTACTTCATAATTTTCCTATCACCCTTCACAGAATTTCCTGAAGCAGCAAGTCCCCCTTTCTTTCCTCCCCCTCACATCTGCCCTCAGTAATTATTACTAAACTTTGGTCTCTCTGTCTATCTTAGATAGCTCATATAAGTGGAATCAGACAATATTTGTCTTTCATTGTTTCATTGGCTCTACTCAACCTGAGATTTTCCCAAGTTTAACATGGATCAGGGCATCATTGCAGATTCATTATTGGAAAAAACCTACAGATGGTTTAACCTGAACCCGACTAGATCTCAATAGAGACCTCAGATGTGCTCAGTCATTTTGTACTTGTCTCTTACTCCCTCAATGGTGTCTGCAAATTTTCTAGCATCAGCAACCCTGAATCAACACCAGGCACCTCAAAGGGAAGGAAATGCCTAGCATGGCCACCAAAGGACTAAGACCAGCTGCTGCTAGGAAGCTGAGGCATTGTTTCCAGAGCAAGCCACTCACCTGGCACCGGAAGGAAGTTGTTGTCGATGCTCTCTTCAGTCAAGGCTCCCGTGGGGTCAGAACTGTACCGTTGTAAGAAGTTGTCCTCTGGGATGGGGCAGCTCTGCTGGTGAGGGAAAAAATAGCAGGTGAAAAAAAACCCAGTGCTTTTCAAACTTTAGTGTACATCAAAAAATCACCTGAATCAGAGCTCAACTAGAAGAAGAAAGAAGAGGAAAAAGACAGTAATCTGATACAATTTGATGAACCTGACCTACACCTATGGACGTAGGTTCCCAAACCTGACCAACACCTATGGACGTAGTAGCTCAAAAGAGGGAACAAACCTTTACAACAGGGATCATTCCCACCCCCTCAATACACAGAGTAGACAGGGATGGGCAACTTGGGACACTGGTTACCCAAAATGGGGGGGCTACAATGGCAAGAAGTGACTGGCTTACAAGCTTTCAAGAGGGAGCCTAGATCCAGAGGGCTTGAAGGAAGGTAGAATCTCCACTAAGTAGTATCCAATCTGTCTGGGCAGGGCTAATGAAAGGAGATGGGGATAGGTCCCTTGTGGTATAATGGTGAATAATCGTTATCAGGACTGACAGTGAGGGTTGGAAATGTAAAGGTGGATGTTTTGTAGCAAAAGGAGGGGAGCGATTGATTTTGCAGTCTAGGTGCAGAGGTCCCTGTAACTATCAAGTGAGAAGAGCGGAGAGTGGGACCCTACCCAGAGAAGCAGTGATGCCAGAGATGGAGGCAGAGTCGATGACATGGAGAGATGGAGCGGCTGGGGACTTCAGACCCAGATAGGGAGAGGGGCTGTGTGCTGACCACTGGTGGAAGAGGGGGCAGGTTTGCAGGGTATACCCTTTGGTTGGCTGGTTGATGATGAGGGGATTGTAATCATGGCAATGAAACGATATACGATAGGATGAATGTAAAGCTAATGTTCTCCCATGTAAACTATCACATAATTCACAATAAAACATTAAAACAAAATCACCTGAGATTATGTATTAAAAAGTAGATTCTCATCCACATTTGGATCTGGGGCAGGACCTGGGATTCTGCATTTCTAGTGAGACACTCCCCCGGCAATGTCAAGTTGGTTGGTTCACAGATCACAGGGCAAGTAGCAGGACGTGGCCAATGCTATCCAGTGGAACTTTCTGGTACAATGCAAATGTTCTACATGCTGCTAGCAAACACTTGAGATGTATGGGGAAGTTATATTAAATTTTAGTTAATTTTTGTTAACTAAAATTTGAATATCAATAGCCATATTTGGCTGGTGGCTTCTGTATTGGACAGTCCAAATCTAGATCAAGGCTTCCACCTTCTAATACATCTGTCTTTGAAAGGTTGGGTCAAAGACAGAATGCAGGGCTTCATCCCCCAGGAGCCTGGTTTAGTATGTTGGGGTGGTGGTCTGGGAAACTGCATTTCTGACAGCTGCTGCAAACAGCTGCCTTATGAATCCTTGCGCATGGCACAGATGCTAACTTCCTGCTTTAAAGTAGTGCTCAAGGAAGTTATGAAGGGATGAAAGCAAACAGGAAGGAACATCAAGATTGCTTTTGTCAAGATGGGCATTTTCTATGTAGGGTGGTGGCGGTGGTTATGTGCCGAGTTGGTTCCGACTCATAGTGAGCCCTGCATAGGGTTCCCAAAGCTGTAGATCTTTATGGGAGCAGAAAGTCTCATCTTTCTCCCACTGACTGGCTGATAGTTTCCAACTGCTGACCATGAGATTAGCAGCCCGACTCATAACTACTATGCTACCAGAACTCCTTTTTCTATGCATAAGAGAGTGATAATGCAGAGTCACTGCTTAATTCTGGCTTATTTGGTGTTCATACATACCCCATTTCGATCGATGCAAGCCACGGTGGAATTGTTGCTGGTTGTGCTCTGAAAAAGAAACAGGCATGTTGGCCATGGCATGCTTGTATAGGCTTACCCACCACCACAGACAGCAGGTCTTCTCTGGTTCTATATTTAAAGATGCTGAATTTTTGTCTTGAATTTAACTTTACAACAAAGGTTGTGTTCTGATTTAATTTGGATCCTGAGCTGACCTAAAAAGACTACTCTCAAGTTGTCGCTGTGCAATGAAAACACTTACTAGGTTGATTTAACCCACTCTGACTTTGGCTCTGCCATTGGGTTACAATTTACTTCCTCATCTCTATTTGAGTTCTGCTACTTGGGACCTGGTTTTCTTTAAAATTCAGTTTGTTCCCACCAGTAGAACCAACTTGAGAGAGAGTGAAAAGATTCATACCAGAGAGTTTAAGAGGGGAGTTCGAGACGTGGAAGGACTGTTGAAGAATCCCTGCTGGGGAATGAGGTACTCATCCGCGTCTACAATATCTTCCATGTCCTCTTCGTCCATTAGGGCGCGGTAAAAATTTGAGTCTGTGGGGCTTGGCAGATGCATTCGCTCATCCCCCTGGTGCAGAAAGTTTGAGACCATTAGAAAGGTTAGAAAGGTTGATTGATGAGGGAGTCTACTTCTACTGCAGGGCCAGTCTGCTTGCCAACCTAGCTGTAGTAAGACCCTTGTTTCTCTGAAGTATCACTACTTTCCAGCATTCCCTCAAATGACGACATTAAAACTTCACATAGTTCACAACTTGGCCTTTGGCTTAACCAATACTTGTTCTAAGGTTCTGGAGTTAATGATGTGACCCAGGAGACAGTAAGGCCATGCTGGCATATGGTGGAGGCCTCATTAGAGGGATTTTTCCTAGTGAAAATGCACACTGAGGTCTGGTACCTGAATGACAAGGTAGCGCTGAGGGTCACGGGCCATTTTGGAGAATTCAATGATCAACTCACGGAACTTTGGGCGGCTATCTGCATCGATCATCCAGCCTGGGGAAAGAACAAGAAAAAAACCAATGTAATGAGAATTTAGGAAGAAATGAGAGAAAGTATTCTTTAAGGCGTTTAAGATGCGACCCTTTTAGACAAATAACTGATAAAGAAAAGCTAACTTGGTGGTAGACCCTCCAGTGTGGAAAACTAGCATGGATTAAAGCTAAAGACTATGACATAATAGATTTGAATCCGAGTCACAAAAATATCCTTTAACTTTTCTATGATCAGCATGTTTGCATTACTACCTTAGATGATACAGGAGTGCTGTTACTATTCCCCATTTCCACCTATGAGCTATTTTAACTATAGGAAGTCCTTGTGTATAATTTACATATTACATTTCTATCGATGTTCATATCTATATTCAAGTGATGTGTTTCAAATTGGAAAACAGATTCAGTTTAGGGAAACAGAAAGACTTCACAGAGCTTGGAGGTGGGGAGCCCTATGCCCTGTGCTTTCATTGTTTTCCATACTCAGTAACTATGCATGCTTGGGTGGTACACGTGTCAAAGCACCTACGAAGACAGGCCTGGTATTGTGCCTCTGAAACATCACCCACGGGAAACCCCGTGCCTAATAGCTCTATCCTGACACACGTGGGGTTGTCATGAGTCAGAATCAACTTGACAGCAACTGGAAAGGTGAGAATGATGTGTGCAAACGAGAGGGGTGGCTATTTCGGTGCCTGCCTTATGAAGACCCTTGTGCTACCCACGCTAGTGTATTTGCACAGTGATCTAAGTCGAGATTAAACAAGCTGGAGGAACAGCTATGAACTGGAAATCTTGCAGTCTCTTGAGGGTTCACATTTATTTTCCATCAGCGGGATGTCAAGCTATTTTAGGCCAGACTGCTCTGTGACCTTAGACAAATCATGTAAACTTCTAGGATCTCAGCTTCCTCAACCCAAAGCAAGGAAGTTAAAATAGATTAACTTTGTGGTTTAAAGTTTAGAAGGGAAGAATATTTATATTAACTTGGCCTTATCATATTCCCCATGCTACCTTCTTATGTAAACACTTTAAAACACACGTGTTTTCCTCTCCAGAGCCTACTGAATTGGTGGAATTTTGGTGGTTCTGGTCAAATAATAGCATCAATCAAATTACACACTCTTATTTGGATTCAAATGCTTAAATGCCAACACTGCAGAAGACCTCACATAAATCCACTGGCTGAAAGGTTTAAGTCAAAGCAGAAATGTTGATTCTATTAGCCTCATGTGGTTACTCATTGTTAAGACATTTTTCGAACATTCTTCAGTCTCTCTGGTAACAGGCTTTACAATGTGGGGCAGCTTGGTATTTCATTGAGCCCCTTGAATAATAGGATATTTTGAAACAGCACTTGGGTTTATTTATGTGTAAGCATGGGCAAATGTCAGGTCAGAGTGTGGAATGAGTCAGCAAGTACTTTCTGAAGAACGCTTGGGGGGGGGGCATTTGCAGCTGTTTGTGGGTGATGCGCATGCAGTTCTACAGGGTATTGGAGCCTACAGTTGTTTGGCTAACATCAGCAGAGACTTCACAGCCACTAAAAGGTGTTCTGAATGCCAAGCCCAGCTCAGCGAGGGCGGAGGCCACCTCAGCGCACTCACACTTGACCATGATCATGTAGACATCGATGGTGCATATGGGTGGCTGGGGAAGGCGCTCTCCTTTCTCCAGGATAGATGAGATCTCGCTTGCAGGGATTCCATCATAAGGCTTGGACCCGAAGGTCATCAGCTCCCAAACTGTGACACCTGAGATGCAATCAAATAAAATTACGTTATCAAACAGAGCCTCAGTTCATCTCTCTGTAAAGTGGGCTAGTAACAATGCAGACACACCTTGTTTTATTGCACCTTGCTCTACTGAAATTCACAGCTATTACGCTGCATTAAGCAAGTCCGGTGGTGAGATTTTGTTTCTAACAGCATGTGCACATTTTAGCAATTCTCATATTTCAAATTATTTCATGATGGTATTGAACACCAGGAGTGGAGTTGTAGTATAAACACTAGACTGTGAATCATAAGGTCAGTGGTTCAAACCCAGCAGCTGCTCCTCAGAAATCCTACATAGGGTCGCTATGAGTCAGAAACAACTCAGTGACACTCAACAACAATAGTGCCCATATAATATTGTTGTTAAGTGTCGTCGAGTCTTGAACCGCTGACCTTGCAGTTCAAACCAACTTTACAGTCCAGCACATTAACTCACAGCAGTGGACAACCAAGAACCAAACAAAAAACACTGCCCATTGAGTTGGTTCTGACATGTAACAAGCCTGCAGACAGAGTGAAACTACTCCATAGGGTTTCTGAGACTGTGAATTTTTACTGGTGCAGATAGCCTCACCAGGAGATGGTTAGTGGGTTTGAACCACTGACCTTGTGGTTCGTTACAGTCCAACACTTAATCAGTGCCTGCTGCAACACCAGGGCTCCTAACAGACTACAATGTAGTGTAAACACAACTTTTATACTTACTGGTGGTGGCGGTGTGCTATGGAGTCAGTTCTGACTCAGCAACCCTGTACAGGGTTTTTGATACTGTAAATCTTTATGGAAGCAGAAAGCAAAAAGCCTCATCTTTCTTCTGCTGAACCACTGGTAGTTTCTAACTGCTGACCTTGAGGTTAGCAGCCTGACTCCTCACCACTTTGCTACCAGATCTCTTCATTAGGAAGCCAAGAAATTCATATGACTTGCTTTATTGCAATATTCACTGCATTGCGGTGGTGTGGAACCAAACCCATAATGATCTGAGGTATGCCTGTATATCTGTCTGAAACAGTGGTGTGTGGATCAAGTAAGATAATATCACTGAAATGATTAGCACAATGCTTGGCATTGTGACCAAGTGACCCAATAAAGTGAACTTTAATAATAATAATAAACACAATTATAATAGAAAATATAAGTGACTTCCATCTATGGAAGGGCAAGGATGAAGATTTTTAACAAGGTACTAAAATGCAATGATTTTAAGTCATATTGAAAAAATAACAAATGGAAAGCATGTGGTAAAAAACTCATTCTTTTCACTGAAACAAACTAACTAACCCTGTATTTTTATTTCAGAGTTATTCAATTGTAACTAAATAGAAATTAGAGCAGTAATAAATTTAGGGGTCCTGGTGTGGTACTGTGGGTTAATGCACTGAACTGCAAGGTCCTAGGTTGAAGCTCACCAGTCGTTCCTTGGACGCCCAGTACAGGGTCACTATCCATACCAACTCGATGGCATTTAACAATCACAACAACCTCCAAGTTCTGTTAGTCCTTCATCTTGGTGTCTTCTTTGTTAGAATTCTACACTTACAAAAGCCTTAGGGCCCCTAGGTTCCTGTTGTCCCTGTCTTGATATCACAGGTGGTCTATGATGCCAGTAGGGATGACCATAGTGGGACTGAGCCCTGAATCCCTGATTATCTGAGAGTGGCAGACACAGGAATCCAGTAGCGATTGTTGATCCACATTGTCTTCAGACTTGGCCTCTGGATAGAAATGAACCCACAACTGTTAGGAGTTTCAGAAGACTTTCCAAAATGGAATTACCTGAATTAATATACAGAATGCAGGGTTGCAAATGGAGGGAGAGTGGCAAGAAAATGAAATTTTGTCTTTTCCCTGACACAGTCAACATGACTTGGTGAGAAAAAGGCACTCTAATTTCTAGATGGAAAGTCTGTTACTTGTTTAAACAAGGTGTTTACAAGTGCAGTGAATTTCTGTGGAAAGATAAGGTTAGTTCATGTTTGAAGAAAAGAAAAATGTGTGTGTAACTTGGTGGTAGGGTAAAAACTGCAGCTTGGTGTGAATTCTCTTTTCAACTCCTACATGGAACACACTGGGTCCCCAACTTATTAAGATGAATGTTTTGTTGACTGAGAACTAGAGAGTGGCACACCAGGATCTGCTTTAAAGTTCTTTTGTTCGAAAACCTTTTCATTGTGAATTGAATGAAGGTTAACAGAGCAGATCACCTGTTTCAGTCAACAAATCATATGCTTCGTTTTCTCCCAATGATTGTGATCCGCTCGATTTAACATCACTTATTCCAATTCCTCCCTTTGGTTCTTATTTCCATTCCTCCTTTTTTCCCCTACCCTTCAACTTTATATAAGGAATTTTGTCTTTAGCTAAATGCTGCCCTTTTGATCTTGAATGGCTGACCATTCTATGGTGTGTGTACCCGACTAGTGTTGTTGTTCTCTATAGAGCTACCTACTGCTTGTCTGAACATTGAACCATGGGGTGAGTTCACTTCCAGACCTGAAGGGGGCCCAAGGACCATAGGCTCAGGGTTCTAACTGACCAGTAAGCCTTATCTCTTATGCTTTTAAGGTTTCCCCTGCATTTTCTTCAACACTATCCAGTCCCTTCTAATGTGTTCCCATTTCAGAGCAGTTGTTAGTGGTTGTTGTTGTTAAGTGACATTGAGTTGGTTCCGACTCTTGCCAACCCTGTGTAGAGTTTCCAAGGAGCAGCTGGCGAGTTTGATCTGTTGACCTTGTAGTTCAAACCGACCTCATGGTTCAGTGCATTATCCCATAGTGCCACAGCAGATTATGATCCAGTTCTTCTGGTTTCCGGTTTATGGAGACTGGCGGTTAAATGGCCTATAACTATTAATGAGACCGTCTAATACTTTATATGAACTGTTTCCAAACATCTTCCATTTTCATCACTCTTCTTTCTTCTGCACACAGAGAGACCAACAGTTGCACCTTAGATGGTTGTTTATGAGCTTTTATGATCCCAGTAGCTACTCACTAAGGTAGGCTGTAGAGCATGAGATTTGTGGACTATTATTGACCATTTTGTCCCCCAAGACTATGGTCTTGAACCTCCAGGGCCCAGCAAATTATTCCTTTGAGGTGTTTGGTAATATCTAAGAAGTTTTCAAAAATTTCCATCTATGTTTTACCACAAGGAGCTCTGGTAGCATAGTAGTTACATGTCGGTTGCTAACCTAAATGTCAGCAGTTCGAAACTACCAGCTATTCTGCTGGAGAAAGATGAGGCTTTCTGCTCCAGGAAAGAGTTACAGCCTCAGAAACCCTATATAGGGTTGCTATGAGTCGGAACCGGCTCCACAGCACACAAGCACCCTCACCCCCACCATGTTCACCAAATTCATAGATATGTTTTCAGTAAATGTGCAACCATCCTCTGTCAACAGGATATGCTTTGGAAACTAAAAACTCAGACTCAATATAAACATTTCAGTGTCCTCCATTGAGAGCAGGTAACATTGAAAGAGTAACGAATGACACGACTTCTTCCAATGAGATTAAAGACATGTGACCTCTGTATGTATACTCAGTGTCTGATCCTGGTCACAAACATTCAGAGGTACTAAGTCACTGAATTCAAGAGGGTTTTCATTTCTTTCACAAATGAACACCAGGTGTGGAGTGTGTGGAGCACAGAGGACAAGGGAAAGAGTGAGATCCCAGGACCAGAGCAAGTTTGGAGGGGCGACACCACGCATCAGCTTCTTGATCACGCTACGATGTTATTTGGAACACACTGGAAAACCAAAGAAGGCTGCTAATCAGAGAAGTAAAAGTCTGGTCTAGTTAAAAGCTATGCGTTGGCTGCTGTCTGGAGAACAGAGCACACAAGTATAAAGCAGGACTGGAGAAGGTAGATCACTGGTGTGGTGTCCTTGAGGAATGGTGGTGGTTGGGACTGTACGTGACAATGAGAATTATGGGGACCAGATAGGGGAGTGGGAAAAAGTAACACTTTCCCCATTATTCAAAAGGAAAAACCTGTCTTGAAATCGAAAATAACTTGGTATCGGCATGCCTTTGCTACAAATAGTTCATGAGTGATTTTGGTTTTATGAAAATGACAAAACTTCTCTTCATAATTCTTTGCAATAGCTTTCCCCAAATGTACACTGGAGTCCCTGGGTGGTACACAGGTACATTAAAAAATAAAAATTTAAAAATCACTTATTTACACACAAACACAAAGATACCTGCCTTCGTAAAAACCTATGTTCTTGCAAAAGAGATAAACAAAAGTCTGTGATCTAGGGACAATTATTTGGTATATTAGAAAATAGTATTATATATATATGAGTCCTGTAGGATAAGCACTAGACTACAAGGTCTGTTTGAATCACAAGGTTGGGGGTTCAAACTCACTAGCCGTTTCTTAGAAACTCTATACAGGGTCATTGTGAGTCAGATCCAACTCGATGGCACTTAACATATATATATATATATATACACACATACATACACACAGTCCTGGTGTGGCACTGTGAGTTAATGTGATGGACTACAAGGTTGGTTTGAACCACAAGGTCAGTGGTTTAAGTTCACCAGCTGCTCCTCAGAAAGCCTATGCAGGGTCGCTATGAGTCAGAACCAACTCCACACAGTACACAACCATCACCACAATCACCACCACAATATACTGTTGTTGCTGTTAAGTACTGTTGAGTTGGTTCCAAACCATAGTGACTGACACTGTATAGGGTTTCTGAGGATCAGCTGGTAAGTTTGAACCGCCGACTTTGCAGTTCAAACATTGACACCCAGCTCCACACCAGGACTCT
>NW_006408562.1:6509606-6578077 GCF_000296735.1 Chrysochloris asiatica | reverse complement strand
GATATTTTAATTATGTATATATTATAAATGTATCTATTATGAATGATTTAGTGATAATAAACTTCTCTTAGAAATCCTTGCAGTATGTCTCTCCCCAAATACACACTGGAGTCCCTGGGTGCTACAAAGAATGAACGTGTTTGGCTGTAACTGAAAGGTTGGAGATTTGAATCCACCTCAAAGCACCTCAGAAGAAAGGGTTGTACATCTAGCTCTGAAACATCCATCTTTGGAAACTCTCCAGGACACAGCTCTTCTCTGATACCCAAGGGGTCACTATGAGTCAGAGTTGATTCCATGGTTTGTTTTTTTTTAAATATACATTTGTATGGAGGTAGGGTGACTCTCCCCTTAGCTCCCCATATTTGAACTGACTAAGGTTAGCTGATAATTCATACTCTGTAATACAGAATTTTCCAGCTTTCAGCAGATTGCTGTGAAACTGGAAAACCAATCGTGATAATGGTACAGCTGTCAATGACATTTTATTGCCTCCCCCCACCCCGTTTTTATTTATACAGCGAGGAACTTGCAGGCGAAGGAAATCATCTACACAAAGACAGTGAGGTAGGAACGTTTATCCAAGGCAGGTTTAACGAGGAGTGAATCCCATGAGCATGCAGCTCGTCTGCAGCTCCTACTAAGGGCCTGGGAGGAAATGGACAATCAGATCCTCAGGAGATGGTCCTTATTAGAGCTAAAATCAGTAACGATTTCCTCTTTCCTTAGCCATATCCTCCAAATGCAATTTTGGTCAAGCCATTACCTCTAATATACAAAGACGAAGAGTCACTGAATGCAAAAATAGCCATTAGTGAGTTGATTCCCATTTATCTGCTGGAAATTCTTCTATGTGAAACCTCATTTGTCACTTCCCTCTGATTTATTCCAACTTCATGGCGATATGCCAAATTTTAGAGGCATTTCCTAACCTACATTCTTCCTGCTTTTCCCCTCTCTTAAACAAGGTCATAGGTACCTCAAGGACCCAATTTCCTTTGTCATATTTTTCTTTGCAAAATAGGTAGGCAAAAACAATTCCACTATTATTAGTCATTGTCTTGAAAGAAAATCCTGGGATGACAGAGCATATAATGTAAGTGAACAGACAATGACTACAGCTCAGCCTCTGCAAATTCATCAGTACCAGGATTTTGACTCACCATAGCTCCAGACATCACTTTGGTGGGTATAAATTCGATGTAAAATTGATTCCAGAGCCATCCATTTAATAGGAACCTTAGGATGATGAGAAACAAAGTATTAAGACGACGATTAGCTCTCCTCCGTAGAAGAACATTAAGTCACGCTGGGACCCATAATAAGTGACAAATGTAGGGGAGCCAGGCCAGTGCCTTCAGCTTGGGCTCCCCTCCCTATTGAAGGAGCAGGTTTTAAACTGAGCCTGTATGGGTTTCTCTGGCAGCCACAGAGTGGGTTTCATGAATGACAGCTGAGGAAAACTAAGGCTGAAGGCTGTTCTGGTTGAGTTGAGTGCACCTGCTGGTGGCTTGGGGGCCTGGTCCTGTCTGTGGTCCAACTGCCTATGGTCACAGGGTGGACAGCTGCTTGAGACATGCAGGCCAGAGTGAAACCTAAGATGCATGTAGCTGACGCAATGAGAGGGGGTAGAAGAACACCCAGGAGGGTGTAAAGGGAGACGTGATCCCCTCTCTTCACTCTTGGATAGCCCCGCAGATAGATGGTGAGAAGGGAGCCAACCCAAACACTGTCAGTCCCAAGCAAGAATCACAGAGACCCAGGGAGCTTGCAGAACAACACAGAGAGTGTTCCTGTTTCTGAAATGTCCCCCAGAGCAGTGAGCCACCAAATGAGCTATATTTCCCAGGGACACTTCTGAAGGGAGATTATTTCCTGGCAGGAAAGCGGAAACCTAACCTTTGCTAAATATCACCTGGAGAGGGAATGAAACTAATCTTTACTATCTCTGGCCTCAGGGAAAACTCTTCATTCCCTAGTCTAGAAAATCCCATTCTCAAAGCAGCCCACCTTCTGCTGTGATGTCACTCAGTGTTCTAAGAATGCTCCCTAAATCAGTGAGAAAGTGCGGCAAACATGTGGCTGGCTCACAGGTAGGAAGCTGGGGTCTCTGCCTTCAGGAAAATGCTCCCTGACCCACAAGCCAGTTCCTTACTTTGCCTCCTTCGGCGTGGTACTCTTTCTCCTCAGCACCAAGCAGTTTGGCCAGCCCGAAATCCGTGATCTTGACGTGTTGTGGTGTTTTCACCAGGACGTTCCTGGCTGCCAGATCTCGGTGCACCAGGCGGCGGTCTTCCAGATAGTTCATGCCCTGAAAGATGAGGTAAAATGTGAGGGCACCGAGAGTCTCGCCTGCTGACCAGCTTCCTGGCCAGGGCAGCTATCTGGACTCTAGCAAAGAGGCCAAGGAGCCCACATTGTGGGATGGAGGTGCTCATATGCTAGAGTTTAATATCCTGTTCAGGCTGGGCTCTGAACTCCTCCAAGGTAGGGACTGTGGAAGAGTCCACCTTGCCCTTTGTTTAACAAACACAGTAAATTGCACATAGTAAATATTACTGACAGCCTACTGCATGAATTAATAAGACCAGTGCATGAAGCTATAACTAATTAACGTTACTCCATCTAGTTAGTCAAGTAAGAAGTAGGAGAGGGCAGTGACAGGATAGGAGGTGGATTAGTAGCTTGCTCTGGAACCATCTGTGTCCATCTGGTCCTTCCCTGGCTTAGTAGAAGGACCATTCCCAGTCTCACCAGGCCAAGGCAAAGCAGTCATCCTCAAGGCTTTTAAACCATCATGCTTTCCTGGACTACCTTATGTAATTCACTGCCAGCGAAGATTTTTGCTCCGTTTTATTTTCTACCATTTTGTTATTGAAACCACATGGATATTGGTTACGCTTTTACAATGTGCCATTCCCCACCACCTCCTTGGATGCCTCCACAATTCTGTGGTAATCTGAATTGATGCTGGAACATCAACTCTGCACTGGGAATTTCCAGGAACATCACCCCAGAACCACAGTCCCCACCCTCAGGATCCTCATCCTACATATCATCCTTCCTGCTGGCAGATGCGGTCACTTCTGACCTTGTCTTCCATTTGTTCCAGACCTGCTTGGCAGAGCCAAGCTCCCTTGGTCATTACCAAGTGCCAACCTGTTGACATGAGCTTGGCAGCCCCCGGTTTCTCTGTGCAAGGAACTGTAGGCAGGAAGGGAACGGGCAGGCTGGATAGGCTGCGAAGGGATCATATTTCACGAAAACCTCACAACTTGGTAGCTGAGCATTATTCTCTGTTGCTTCACACAACATCTCTCCAGGTGTTTGGCCAGGACCCCCCACAAAAAGCAGAGACACCCAAAACACCAAACTGTGCGTGTCTGGTTAGCAGCTAAGCACATCAACAGTTTGTACCACCCAGTGACTTCAAAGGACTCTGTTTCCAACTGTCTTTGCAGCTGAGATTTAGAGACTCTCCACACAGACTAGGCAAAAAAACAGCTTCACCAATTTTGCCTATTCACCAATCTTTCTACAGAACAACTAGAGGGTTTATAAATAATATAAAGGTAGTGCCTACAGTTCCTTGCACAGAGACACCGGGGGCTGCCAAGCTTGTGTCAACAGGTTGGCATTTGGTAATGTCCAAGAGAACTTGTCTCTGCTGAGCAGTTCTGGAGCAAATGTAGATAAGGATGCAATCTTAATTTTTTTTTCAAATTTTGTAAATCTATTAAGTGAAAATTATTAGTTGGCTTGGTATCAAAGAGTGAAGTTTATAAGTTTTTCTGTGCAAAATCAGTTATCCTATGAAAGCAGAAATCATAGAGATGCTATCAGGAGTTTGTTGAGTACTATTTCAGAGGCCTTGAATACTTTTCTCTTCTTGTGGGAAAATTTTTTAAAAAAAGATTGTGTTGCATGTTTCATGACTAACCCCTTCTTGTCTGTGTTATCTGGAAAGTTCCCAAATGGTTGAGATGCTGTCTGATTGAAACATTTTCCTTCATTTACCAGTGCCCATGTTAATAGGGTTCATGTCTATGAAAGACGAAATACGCAGATTCCTCTCTGGAGTAGGAACTGATTCACTGGCAATGAATCCCACCTGGGAACAGACCTTTGGAAACTGTGGTGGGTTGGGGGCAGGGCGGGGAGAAGCTGTTGAAAAGACACTCTAAACAGAGGATGGCACCTTGACTTTTGATCTCCCTTCAAAGCTTGCGCCTTCATCTCCCCTTTGATTCGCGGGTCTCTGATAAAGGAGGAAAGCCTCATTTATTAGCTATTGTGACCTCTTACTCACTTAAAATGTGTCAATTATACTTGGTTTCTTGCTAAACCCAGAGCTGGCCTTCTAAGCTGCAGAGCTAATATGTGTGCGTGCTCTATCTGTCTTTGATTCTCACTCTTTCTTCTCTTGGTTTCTCACTCTCACTCCATCCTTCATCACATATTTCCTGAAGATCTCCTTTGTATGTGAACACTATGGAACGGTTTCACGTAAGCACTGATGCATCATATCCAAGGTTCCTCCACACGGAAGCTAATCTTTTTCCCAACTCCCTTTAAAGTGTGTGTTTTAATTTCACTACTCCTAAAAGGAGGACTTCAGAGGATGTATCTAGCTTCACTTAATGGCCATCGCTAATGTTCATGTGCCCTTTCAAACGTCTCAGTGCCTAACAGAGAACCCAGTACTCAGAGAACACATTTATACGTTTGCTGAATGAATGAGGCGCCACGAGCTTACACTCGGAGTACTGACTCCAGGCAATTCAAACACATCAACACAGAGACATCTTTTGGTGCCTGCACTAGTGCCGTTGTGAATTGACCTGGTGACCCAAATCCTCTGCCTCCCCAGGACCACCACGTTCGTCATGTCTGTTAACTCCCCTGCCAGGGCCTCCAAGAGAAATTTGCCTGCTGGGTGGAAGGCCGCTAGGGTTGAAAAAAAAAAAAAAAAATTCAGTACCTTGGCCTTGTGCCAGTGAGTAAGTGCTTTTCAGTGTGTGAATCTAATACATCTAATTTGAACTCCACCCCAACCCACTCGCCACCCTCCCTCAAGTCCAAGTTCTTAAAGGACCAGAGCAACTTGTACAGATGGTGATGTTTTCTTCCAACATCAGTCTTCAAAAGTAGGCTCGGGAAAGGGGAAGATAAATCTGATTACACATTCTCGAGCACACGAGTCAGAGATAATTTTGGTCCAGCAAATGATTAGATTCATTTGAACTTAAACACAGTGTAGTTCATTGGTCTCTATCCCACGTTATCTTAAGGGAGTTAGAACTCTTCTTAGTATCCTGAAGGGTTATAGTTTAAAAGCAGTCACTGAAGATATGAGCCGTAGTATTATTTATGAGCTCACAGAATCTACACAGAGACACCACAGGAAGTCATATAAGAATAAGTTTCAGTGGAGTCTCTTGGGAAACTCATTTCCTGATTCTTCTTGGAGCTCTCATGTTAATTTAGCATGCAGGCAGTCCTCAGGTTACGAGTATCCAACTAACAGACAACTCGGATCTTCCCTTTAATGTTATGTACAGTTGCCTTCATGAAGCGACTGAACCAAGCCTTATTGTTGTTGTTAGGTGCCACTGAGATGGTACTAACTCATAGCGACCCTATGCACAGCAGAACAAAACACTGACTGATCCTGCGCCAACCTCACTAATGTTGGGGGTGGGGGGGTCTTCCTCTTTTTCTCTGACCCTTCACCTTACCAAACATGATATCCTTCTCCAGAGACTGGTCCCTCCTGACAATATGTCCTAAGTATGAGAGATGAAGTTTGGCCATCCTGGCCTCCAAGCAGCACTCTGGCTGCACTTCTTCCAACGTGGATCTTTGTTCTTTTGGCAGCCCATGGCATTTTCAATATTCTTCTCCAACATCATAACTCAAATGCATCAACCAAACCCTGGTGTTAAGTGCCGTTGAGTCAGTTCCGACCCATAGCGACCCTGTATAGGGTTTCCAAGGAGCAACTGGTGAGCTTGAACTGCCAACCTTGCAGTTCAAATGGCTTTGCAGTCTGACGCATTAACCCATAGTGCCACACCAGGACTCCCAATCAAGCCCTACTGGCAACAAATTCTTCATCACAATCAGCTTTGATTGCTGCATGTATGGTTTTAAAATCACTGAAAAGAATTGGAGCCGTTTCTTATGCTAAAACTAAAGATAAAACAAAACAAAGCAAACAACAACAACCCACCACCTTGACCTTCTAGAGTTACAGGAACTCTGTATCTTTATGGGAGCAGACAGTCTCATCTTTCTACCATGGAGAGCTGCTGATCTTGTACTAAAGTAAAGCTAAATATAACTTGCTCTGACTTACCTACAAATTCAATTTGGACTTACTTAGGAATGGATCTTGTTTATAACCCCGGGACTTTCTGTATTTACCTTTTGTTCATTACTATAATTTGAGAGGCCAACCTGAACTTATATGTGTAAAAGACGAGCAGGGGACATGGAAAAGGAAGAAAACATTGGGGGGTAGTTGGGTTAGATCTCTTGAGACTGTTTCCCCAGGCATTGTAGGATTCTATGGAACTCCTGGTGTGGCGCTATGGGTTAATGCACTGGACTGCACAGTCAGTTTGAACCACAAGGTTGGCAGTTCAACCTTATCAGCCATACGAGGTCACTATGGGTTGGAACTGACTCGATTGCAGTTAACAACAACAACAACCATTCTTAGGAGGAGTTCCTGAAGAAAGGCTAGAAGAGGACCCATTTTAGTTTTATTTTATAAATCACATGTGGAAAACTTTGGTTAATATGGAAAATGGCAGAAAGTCAGAAGTATAGAAAGGATCGCTGGCAATACATTAAGTAGGTAACTTGCTGGCTAACCAAAAGGTCAACGGTTTGAACTCACCAATGTCTCAGCAGGAGAAAGATGTGCCAGGCTGTTTCTGTAGACATTTATAGCCTTGGAACTGTCTACTCCGTCCCATAGAGTTACTATAAGTAGAAATTGACTCAGCAGCACACAACAAGAGCAACAACAGGAAGTGGAAGTTGGTGCATGGTTTTGGCAGATTCAAATGAGAAGAGGCAGAAAAGTTTCCAGATTCCCTATTTCCAAACAGACTGTATGGATCTGGCATCCGTCTGTACAGGGGAGATGGACAGTGCGAATCACTTTCTCTAGCTCAACCCTGGGGTGGCGCATCAAGTGCCGGATGAACGTGATCTTGGGAGCAAGGCTGCACAGGTTCCAATCCTGTTCTTGCTATGTATTAGCTTGAGACCTTGGCAAGTTGTTTGGCCCTATGTGAAATGGGGCCAACAAAAGACTAAATGAGTTCATCTGTTTCGAGCAATGAGCCCAGTCCTTGACTGCTTTTGCCATGACTTGAATTAGGCCACCGTCAGACTTGCTCAGACTTTGGCTACACTTCCTAAAACGAATCTGTTTAGGAATCAAATGCTTGAGGGCCCCTGGGCTTTGTGACGAAGTGCCATCCTCTTAGCTGCGCTCATGGGTCCTGACGCAGGAAACTCTTCCTCCTTAGTCTCCCCTCGATCTCTGAAGCTTCGCACAGCTCTTAGTCAGTGAACCTGATGCTCTGTTCCTCTCTGCTTAGTGCACTCTCATCCACTGGAACATCGAGTGACCCTTGGACTACAGGGCATTTCCTCTGCCTCCCACCAGGAGATGTCCACGGCCTCTCACTCTGGCCCACAGCACTGTTTGGCCTATAGCCGTCTGTGTTCTTGAAGGGCAGTGCTGTCTGCCCAGTACCAGGCCCAGTACTTGGCTCATGGCAGAGGCTGGCTGATGGCCTGGCCCACTTTGCCTGGGAGTCTGTATTCGCTGGGACTGGCAGGCTGGTTCTCCTCACACTCAACTCCTCCCCACAACTCCCCCTACCCCACACTTCATATTCTTCCTGCACTCTTCATTTTGTATGGACTGTTTCCTTCACCAGTTTATCACCTTTGGAAGATTAGAAACTTTGTCTTCCTTACATTTGTGTTTCACACAATACGTAATGCTAGCAGAAGAATGTTCATGAAACAACTAAGTAAAATGTAGAAAAGGTGATGAGTATTCTGTAGTAACATAGGCACTTTAGGCTTTTTAATGGTGTATTATAAGGTGACCAATTAAGCTGATTCTTTAAGACCATTCTAATTTGTTATTTGTTTAACGATGCAAGGATTACTTTTAAAAAATAAATCAAGTAACTGCAATATATGGAAATTGGATCTGTTGTCTATTTTAGCAGATAGTATGTATGGAGGTGTGGCGATTTAGAGGTGAACAGGTTGCCATCAGTCCCCTGACTGGGCAAGAGGGACTTGGCAGCTGAACTACCCATCTGAGACCATAAGCAGTGTGTGTTGCTGTTGGTGGTTGGTGGTAAGTGCCACTGAGTCGGTTCCAACTCATAATGACCCCGTATAGGGTTTCTGAGGAGTGGCTGGTGAGCTTGGACCACTGACCAGGTGGTTCAAACCAACTTGGCAGTCTTGAACAGTAACCCACAGTGCCACTATGCTTGCAGATGCTAACCTGATGCTTGCATGAAGAGTCAGGAGAGTAAGGAAGCAGGCCTGTGTGGAGAAGAGCAGTGCCCTACGGGACCTAATGAGGAAATTTCCTGTCTAAAATTTCATTGGACAAGTCAGGTTCTCCTCCACAAGATTGTATGATCCCACTTACATGTAATGTCTGGAATAGGCATGCGTATAAAGACCAAAGTTTATTAGTGGCTATCAGGAGTCCTGGTGTGGTGCTGTGCATTAATGTGCTGGACTACGAAGTCTGCTTGAATTGCAAGGTTGGTGGTTCAAGCTTACCAGCTGCTCCTTGGAAACCCTATACAGGGTCGCCATGGGTCAGAACCAACTCGACACTACTTAACAACACCAACAATCAAGAGGAGGGGGAGCACTGTGAGGGGAGTTTGAGCCTTTGAAATGTTTGCAAACAGATAAGGATGATGAACACATCACAATGCCACTAAGTAGTGTTTTATATATATATATATACTTACCACAGTTAAGATAAAACCAAAACACAAACATCTGGGTAAACTTCAAGTAACAGAAAACAAAATGCCAAGGTGTAGAATAGCTATCTGCCCTCCGTTTCTCTCTCTATTTAACTCTAGGTAAACTAGTATCATTTGTAGTGTCTCATACTCCTGCTTGTCTATTATGAACACCGTCTAGTTTACTAACCTGGTTTTCACGACATGGCATGCCACGCTTACCACAACTTGCAGAATATTCTGGCTACATCACAGTGGAGTGACCATTTCCCTCACCTAGACATATAATCCATGGTTGAGTCATCCAATGTTTGTCTCATCTCCTTTTAGCACTACAGATGTGCTGATAGTTTATACATATATGTGGTTATTTAGCACACCCAAGACTTTTTCAAACGTACTTGCGTTAAACTAAGTTTCTCTAGTACTTGATAAATGGATCATTGGAAAATGTTTTTCTCCTCTTCCCCCGCCCCCCAAATTTATTCTTATTAACTCTTACTCATCAATTGATGATAAATCTCAGTGGAGTTTGGTACTCAGAGGGGTGGTCAGAGAACATTATTCACAAATCAACTTTCCTTTCGAGATTCTACCACACCCATGCCAGGGATCCTGTACATCCCACCAGGGTCTAGGCTACAGGATCTACCACTTACATCATCTGTTGTATTGTAGAAACAAATCAGTGCTTGTCAGAAAATGCAAACTCTGAGATCTTAATCTGCATTAAAACCAGACAACCAAATCCTTTGCTGTGGAGTCAATTCTGACTCATAGTGACCCTGTCTGTAGGACAGGCTAGAACTGTCTCATGGGGTTTCCAAAGCTGAACTCTTTGCAGCAGCACATTGCCATATCTTTCATTTAGCAGCTGAGCTCTTTAACCAACGAGGGTTGCTAATCTGCATTAGAATACTAGACATCTCTTGTCCAAAAAGTTTGGGGAAATGATAGATGAAGCAGAGCCTGGACAGTTTTATTTATTCAGGACTTTGCAATAATGTTCCTGGAGACAGGGTGAGGGAAAAAGCCACTTACCAAAGGTACCTCAAGTACAATAGGTTCTGGAACAAGAGATGATGAAGTTGATGGAAGACCAAACTATGGACATTGATGGGGAACTAGATTAAAAAACACTGACTAGGAACTCTGTTCTGTTAGTTTAGTCCTTACTCAAACCTAGTCTGGTGCGGTGGGTTAATGCACTGGACTGCAAAGTCAGTTTGATCTGCAAGGTCGGTGGTTCAAGCTAACCAGCCGCTCCTTGGAAGCCCTGTCCAGGGTTGCTACTGGTCGGAACTGACTTGACAGCACTTATCAACAACAATCTAGCTAAAATACGGGAAAAAGAATGAAGAAAGAGAATGAATATTCAGTGATCACCTGATGTATGTTAGAGTCTGGTAGGTGCGTCTCAGAGGCGAATTTATTTTATCTTCATTGTACAGAAAGACTGATGGTAGAAATCCATTTGCAGTCAAAGAAACTAGGTGCAAAAAGAGTAAACAACCTATTCATGGTCACATAGCTAATGAAGGTCAGAATCAAGATTTGAATCTATAGTCTACCAACTCCCCGAGTTAGTTGTGTATTGGATAGAAATCTACCAACACTCTGTGGTCCTTCAGGTGAAATGGTCACTTGGACATCGCGCAGTGATGGTGTGAGTCATCTCTCCTACCCATGGAGTCACGTTGTTGAAGCTAAGAATCCACGTGAGATAATTAAGAGAGACGACGCTACCTACTTGGGCATCCCCTAGTAAACTGGACATTGTGAGTCATGTGGAGAGGTTAGTGGGAGGTGCAGGCAGGGTGCTGCTCTGAAAGAACACACTCCCTCTTCAGGGAAGTGGGAACCAACTCAAGTAAAGACGTAAATAAACCAGCGTTAAAAAGATAATGAAACAAGGGGGCAGAATCTACTCCAGGCTTACCATTGTTGTTGTTGTTAAGTGCCGTTGAGTTAGTTCTGACACATAGTGACCCTGTATAGGGTTTCCGAGGACCAGCTGGTGAGCTTGAACCACTGACCTTGAGGTTCAAACGGACTTTGCAGTCTAGCGCATTAACCCACACGAGAAGTCCACCAGAAGGCTCACCATAGCCTCCCCCTAAACTAGTCAGAGCCTATTACCAAGATATCAACACCAGTTGGCGGTAGAGGACATTGATGGTGATGTTGTCTGGTTATCCTGGGAGGCAACCTCGTTCTTGGCCAACATGGCATCAGAACCTCAGCCTGCCTCATCCCAGCAACTTTGTTCCTAGCAATAGGATGCCTTTTGACATCATGAGCCAAGAGTAGGTGCCAGAAGAGCATTCACTAAAATAAGTTTTGTTTGTCTTATAAATCACCTTCTAAGTCTGATGGGAATTATGGGAGGCAGCTGAGGGCATCCTCACTGACAATTCAGCAGGACCAAGTGGACAGGTGGCACTGGTCAAGTCCTGGTGGTTGATTTGCTCCTTGGCTTGGTGGTCACCGGCACACCTTTTGACAACCTGCCTTATTTTCTGAGGTGGGTGAAGGTCAATGAGAGAGCTTAACCACAAATTCCTTATATTCAACTGAATGAAAAATGTATACCTATTGTTAGGGGTCAAAACCAAACAAACAAAAAAGGTGGGTTGCAAGTAACTGATGAATGCTGGGATTGAGACAAGAGCGACGTGAGATGACAGCATGAGTCCTTTGAGGCAGGTGAGCTGCTAAATACCTGGTTCATAGCACTGAACCTGTCCTCAGCACATTGGTGGGGCCATCTGGCCATTGTTGCAAGCTCAGACCAATCCTGTCAGCAAGGGGACATTTATGGAAACCAAGCTAAGCAACGGAAGCACCTGCTCACTCAATCAGTCTTGTCATCTGCACACCCAGGTCTTGTCATAGCACCTGCCCATTCCTCATAGTCAAGCCATTTCTGAACCCTACTCTGGCCTCTAGCCTGGCTTACTTGCCCTGTTTTTGAGTCCTTTGCTGCATGTAAACCATCATTCCTCTTCTTCTATTCCAAATGACAATAGTATCCAACAACAACAACAACAACAACAACAAACAAGAATGCTACAAACCACATCGAACATTCAAGAATAGAATGAAGCTCAGCAATTAGATTTTCAACATCAAAGTGGACTAGCCACTGATTCCAAACCAACAAATAATCAACACACCATGGTTCAAAATAAACAAAAGTGTGCGTCCTATGTACACATTATCACCTTGGGAAACTCTTGGTTATCCCTGGATGGAGGGCCTCACTGTTGATTTCCCACTAGGCTTTATTTTTCTCCCACTTTCTCTCTGCTGCTTTCTTTAGATGTTCTTGCTAAGGACCCGCATCATTCTCAGGATTGCAGGGACAGGGACTGAAATGTCAAAGCCAGCCCTCCCTCTGTGAGCATCCCAGTGGGACAATTTACCTTTGCAATCTGCACACACCAGTTGAGGAGATACTGGGAGCCGATGTTGTCCTTGTGCTCACGGACGTAGTCCAAGAGGCAGCCAAAGGGCATGAGCTGTGTGATGAGCTGAACCGTGGAGGTCAGGCAGATGCCCAGCAGGCGGCACACGTGAGGGTTGTCCACACTGGCCATGACATAGGCTTCCTGTGTGGAGAAGAAGAGAGAACGCAGTTGAAAGGTGGTTTCAGGGGAAAAAAAGCCCAAGCATGATTTTGAATTTCAAAATAAGTACATGGAGAAGGTAGGCTGACCTGCAAAACACTGAGTTCAACAGACATTTAAGAAGGTGATGGAATTAACAGACATTTGGTAGAGGCAGCACATTCCCTGGGCACATCTAAGGGTTCCACTAACAGAGACTCAGGAGCCACTGACCACTGGAAAAGCATTGGATGGAAACGGGAACGGAGTTAGCCTGATAGTTCTATGTTTGCATAGTGTGGCTTTTACCATTATGAAGCCCTCAGTCTCAGGCTAAAGATTTGTTGTTGTTGTTAATAACCGTTGAGTCGGTTCCGACCCATAGTGACCCTGTATAGGGTTTCCAAGGAGCAACTGGTGAGCTTGAACCACCAACCTTGTAGTTCAAATGGCTTTGCAGTCTGGCGCATTAACCCACAGAGCGCCACACCAGGACTTCCAGGCTAAAGATGCTGCAGTTTAAATGGCGACTCCTTGGATGCCCTGGATAATGAGTTGCCCACTCTGTACCACAGACCCTCCACTACTGAGACTCCAGTGATGTTACCCTAAAAATGTCCTCTGGAGGTTCCCCAGGTCAAGAGGAAGCCATGGAGGAAGACTTTCTCAAAACTAGTCCATGGGTAACAGGGCTTATGGGGCCAGGGTTCCACTCACAACATCCTGTGATTCTGAGGGACCCCTACTGAGGGTAAGTGGGACTGCTCTGGGGGTGACTGGCATTGACATGTACAGAGAGTCTAGTATTTTCATATATTGAGGCCACAGTCAGCGCTGGGTCCTGGGACTTATTGGCTACCCAGGATTCCTTCTGTCTTGCCACCCCACCACCTCCATTAGACTCTGACGATGGGAAAATCACTAGCTCTGCTTAATGCAACTCCCACCCTAACTCAGGCCTGGTGCCAAAGCAGGATCCTGTCTGTGACACAGACCCATGCATACAGACTTCATTGTCACCCTTCTGTTATTCTTGGACTGAAGAGGCTGAATTTATTTACAGTCATCTCCACAATGAGACCCTCTCTCTGTCTGATGGAGAATTAGAGAAGCCTCAACTTCAGCCATAAATTCCTCTTTTTCCCACTCAAATACAAATGGTGGTGACACTTTTCTCAGATGTGAAAAGGTCCATATGGAATGGAAGACAAAGAGAAGTCAGAAGGCGTCTTTGTACTCCCAGCAACTCCTGCGTTTGGAGCATAGACGTGTACATAGACTTGGATGAGTTAGGGTCTCTCTGCAGAAACCAAAGCAGTCTGGGCCAGGTCAGGGACTGAAGAGGGGATGGTTTGCTCAGGTCCTTAGATGCACCATGAGCTGGCCAGGCTGGCAGGGTCAAGAGGATGGAGATAGGGGAGAAAGCAGATTGATGGATGGATGGTAGGTAGGTAGATAGTTATATGGACCATAGTTGGCTATTCTGTTAAGCACAAATGTGATCACAGCATTTCCTTTGTCTAAAACTTCCTTTGTCTAGTGTTCATGGGCCGGCTTCCCCTCCTTTCCACACCCTGCCTTTGCCCTGTGGTTCTCTGTTCTCTCTGTCCTCCGAGGCAGGTGGGGCCTTCATCTGAAATGCTCTTCCACCTTTTCTTTCCAACTGAGCCCTTCTCAGCCTCAGCGTTACTTCCTCAGAGAAGCCTTTGCTGCCCCCCTCTCCCATCCCAAGTTAAACTCTCAAGGCCTCTAGTATCTTTTCCTTGAGAGGCACAGCATTAGCGCTCCCTGGATCTTTTCAGAAGTGCACATTCTTGGGCTGTATCTGGCCTACTGCATGAGATGGGAATAAGGGCTGTATGTTGTTGTTAAGTGCCGTGGAGTTGGTTCCAACCCATAGTGACCCTGTATAGGGTTTCTGAGGAATGGCTGGTGAGTTTGAACCAACCTTGCAGTTCAAACCAACCTTGTGGTTGAGTGCTTATCCTACAGTGGTACGCCAAGACTCTGAGGGCAGTAGAGGCAGCCAGTATTAAAACGAGCCCTCCAGGTGATACTGAAGAGCTGAGGAATGACATGGCTTTAGAATACTTATCATAAACTACTTATATATTTGTGTGACTTTTTAAAAAATGTCTGTTTTCCACTAAGCTCTTTGAGATATCCTCCCCTCAACTACACGCTATGATCCTGGAAGCTATGCTACTTGTATTTCAAATACCAGCAGGATTAAGAGTGAACATATTTCAGCTGAACTTCCAGACTATATCAGACTAGGAAGAAAGACCTGGCAATCTACTCCTAAACAACAACAACAACAACAAGAAGCTGACCAGTGAAAACCTTTTCAATAGAAGGCAGAACATTGTATGATAGAGTGTGGCAGAAGATGAGTCCCTCAAGAATGAAGGCACTCAAAAGATGACTGGGGTAGAGCTGCCTTCTCAAAGTAGAGCGGAACTTAATGAAAGGGACCTTCACTTGCTGATGAGGCATGACTCAAAATGAAAAGAAACAGCTGCAAACATCCATTAATAATTGGAACACAGACTGTATAAAATCTGAGTCCAGGAAAACTGGTAGTCAGCAAAAATGAAATGCAAGGCTTGAATGATGTTCTCAGCATTAGCGAGCTGAAATGGACTGAAATTGACCATTTAGACTTGGACAACCATATGGTCTACTATGCCAAGAATGACAAACTGAAGAGCATTGCATCCATTGTCAAAAAGTACATTCTCCAGAAGTACAATACTGTCAGCTACAGGATAACAGCCATACGCCTACAAGGGAGAGGGGGTCGGGGTGTGGTGCTGTAGGATAAACACTGGACCTCTAACTGCAAGGTTGGTGGTCCAAATCCACCAGTTACTCCTTGGAAGCCCTATACAGGGTTGCTATGAACCTTAACCAACTCGGTAGTATGTAAAAACAACAATAACAACATGGAAGACTAGTTAATACAACAATTCTTCAAACTTACACACCAGCCTCTAATGCCAAAGATGAAACTGAAGATTTTTCTTCAGTCAGAAGTTGGTCAAACACCTGTAATCAAGATGCACTGATAATTACTGGTGACTGGATTGTGAAAGTTGGAAGCAAAGGAGACAAATCACTAGTTGGAAAACATGGCCTTGGAGATGTGATGGAATTCATGCTAGAGATCACATGACAGACTTTTGTATGAACTCATGAACTAGTTATCTGAAATAACCTTTTTCAACAATGTTAAGTGATCACTATACACATGGTCCTCAACAGACGGGAATACACAGGAATCAAACTGACTACATCTGTGGGAGAAAATGATGGAGGAGCTAAATATCATCAGTCAAACAGAAGGGCAGTGGCTGACCGTGGAAAAGACCATCAAACGCTCATATGCAGGTTCAGGCTGAAGCTTAAGAAAATTAAAACAAGTCCACTGGAACCAAAACATGACCCTTAGTATATCTCACCTGAAATCTCAAGAAAGGACTGAACATATTGGACACCAATGACCAAAGACCAGAGGAGTTGTGGGACAACATCAAGAACATCATACATAAAGACAGCAAAAGGTAATTAAAGACAGGAGAGAAAGAAAAGGTCAAAATGGATGTCAGGAGAGACTCAGAAACTTGCTCTTGAATACAGAGCAGCTAAAGAGAGTAGAAGAAATAACAAATTAAAAGAGCAGACACGGGGTATCAAGAGTGGCTGGAGAAGACAATGTAGAGTACTATAATGAAATATGCAAAGACCTGAAGTTAGAAAACCAAGAGAGAAGAAGTGATGAAAAAACTCAAGCCTTGAGGTGCAACACTGAAGAACTCTATGGGCAAAATGGAGTCCTGGTGTGGTGCTGTGGAATAAGCGCTGGACTGCTCACCACAAGTCAGCAGTTCAAATCCACCAGTCATTTCTTAGAAATCCTATCCAGGTTCACTATGAGTCAGAACTGACTCGACAGCACTTAACAATGACAACATGGACAAAGTATTGAATAATGCAGGAAGTATCAAAAGAAGTTGGAAAGAATAAAGAGTCACTCTCTATTTTAGTTGTGAAGCATTTCATTGTACCTGGATTCACAATCAACACCCATGGAAGCAGCAGCCAAGAAATCAAATGACATATTGTATTAGGCACATCTTTTTCAAAAGACCTCTTTTAAAGTGTTAGAAGCAAAAATGTCACCTTGAGGAATAAGGTGTGCCGGGCCTAAACCAATGATATTTTCAATATATATGTGAAAGCTAGAAAATGAATAAGGAAAACCAAGGCAAATTGATGCCTTTGTGTTAGGGTGTTATTGAAGAAGATCCAAGATCTGTCAGAAGAATGAAGAAATGCATATTGGAAGAAGCACAGCAAGAATGCTCCTTAGAAGCAACGGCGATTTCATCTCATGTCCTTTGGACATGTTATGAGGAGAGGTCAGTCCTTGGAGGGCCAGTGAAAAAGAGGAGGACCTTCATTCAACAAGATGGATGGACAAATGGCTACAACAATGAGATCAAACATAGCAAGGGTGTAAGGGTGGCACAGGTGTGGGTCGTGTTTTGCTTTTTTGTACAAAGGGTTGCTATGAGTTGGAACTAACTCGATGGCACCTAACAACAACAACAACAACAACAACAAAACCACACCAGTTGCCACCAAGCAATGTGACCCCGTGTGTCTGAGTAAAACTCAGATTCGTGGGGTTTGGGAAGTACGCTGCCAGACCCTTCTTCTTAGGAGACTCAGTGGAATCAAATTGCCATTTTTTGTTGTTTTTTTTTTGTTGTTGTTGTTAATTAGTCATCATCCCAAACCTAAACTCACTAATATCAAGTTCATTCCAACTCATCACAACCCTATAGGGTGAACATAATAGCTGCCTAGGGTTTCTGAGGGTGTAAAGCTTTTACCGGAACACACAATCTCACTTTTCTCCTGAGGAGTGACTGGTGGGTTCAAACTACTGACTTTGTGGTTAGCAGTGTAATGAGTAACCCAGTCCACACCCACCACCCTGAAGCTTCCTAGTATCTGCTGTCAAAAGATTTATTTAGAAGATTTCCTGAGTTCTTATGTTCTTGATTGTCACATCAAGTCTAAATACCTCTTTTATGATATAGTAAACATGCTATCACAGTATTCAAGAGCAGAGTAGATATTTTATATTTATATACTCTGTAGACATTTACAGTATCCCTTCATTTTGGAAAAGGATTTTTCATAACAAGCTAGAGCTGTAAAGAGCCTGAAAGCACATCTGGTCAGATACCATCACTGCCAAAAGAGAAACACTCAGGGTTGAAGAAGCAAATGATGTATCTGTGAGGCCACAGAAATGGGGCTTCATCCCAGATTGGTTCCCTAATACTTATGCTAGCCCTGTCTCCATGCCTGGCCCAACCCGGAGCACGTTAGCCCTTCAACTCATGTGCTCCCTGATGCAGAAGGTGTTGAGAGTGAACATGTGCTGTTGTGTTGAGGGCTCTGGTTACCAGGTGACTAGAAAGCTTCAGGCTTTATGACACACAGGCATATATAAATTTGTTTTGGCTTCTCTTTCCATTGCCTTTCCTATATTTAAACTGGAGAGTCTATGGAAAAACTAATAGGCCATGGACTGCCAGAAAAGCACAAATCACGTCTCTCCCTGGAGTCTGGGAAGCTGTACAATCATAACACCAAAGAAACTCCTCCGCCCGGGCCTATTTTCTCAAGATCTGGTTGCGATTTGGAGACATATTGTATTCATTTTTGAGGGGAGAAAAATCTGCAAACCTGAGCAGTCTGAGCAGCTCATCTGTGGTAGAGCAGCCAGGAGCTGACCTGGAACAGGGATTGGGGAACAGAGCAGGGGCGGGTGTCGGACACACAGAACAGCGTGCTTTCCAGCCCTCTTGAAAACTCATAGACCAACAGAACTGGGTCACTGCTTCCCTCTCGCTCCCCAGGGCACAAAGGGAAGGCTGTTCAGTTGTGTGTCTCCTTCAGTGTGCCCAGAAATTCAAGTGAGCTTTGTTGTTGCCTGTTTATCTTGGAAATCTTTAAGGTACACAGTGACCCACACCAAGTATGCTTGGAATTCCACAACAATCTTCTGAATTAGCTGCCCAAGCCAGGCGGGGCCCACTGGAAGGCTGCGTTCACACTCAGACATGAGTGGTGACTGTCTGAGTCACATGGCAGGAGGATCTCTCTGAAGCGGGCTGCTCCTATTGCTTTGTCCCAGCTGTTGAGGTGATATTGATTTCTTCCTTTTGTTAGCCAGTCATATCTATCACATTTTATGAACTGGGGGAGGATTCCACTAGATGCTAAACTCTGAAAGAAGAGCACATTTCTAGCCTTCAGAAGGAAGAGTAGGTGGCTGCTATAATTTTAAAACTTTGTTGTTGTTAGGTGCCAAGTTCCAACTCATAATGACCCCATATGACTAGACTCCATTGCCTCGTAGGGTTTCTGAGGCTATAATCTTTATGGAAGGTGAGCGCCAAGAGCAGGCGAATGCTTAGCTATTTGCCACCAGGGAACACGCATCTATGATGAGTCCCTGCTGGCTCAATGATAGAACTCTCCTGTTCCATACAGAAGACCAGGGTTTAATTCCTGGATTCTGAAAGTCATGTGTTGCCACCATGCATCCGTCAGCAGAAGCTACTGTGTTGTTATGATTCTGAACACAGTCTAACGGAGGTTCAGGATTGATTGTCATCCAATATGGGGATGGCGTAGGACTGGGAAGTGTTTCATATATCCTGCTTGGGGTCAATATGAGTTGGGGAAACCACTAATAGCAACACAAAACAGGGTTACAATTAGGTGACTGTGACAACTTACAAGTAGGTGTGAGTATTTCCAAATCTGTGTCCAGGCCCATTGGCTCTCCAGTCACTGGATTTATTTGCTCTTTGCTCACTTTTAAAATTGACTACATTTTCTTTTCTTTAGCAGAAACACTATCACCTGCACATCATCTGTGCTGCTGGGACCATGTCAGTCCTCTGCAGACTGAGAGCTTTACAAAACGTAAGTGACAAAGCTATGGCCACACCATTATTACTGAAGGACATGGCCAGAATGAAGAAACAAGGGGGAAAGGAAATTAAAATGAGGGAGAGAGAAAAGGACGACTAATCGGAGAGAGGATGGGGCAAGAGTCTAAACAGCACCATGCTGGAAACTGCTTGATGCGCCCCTTTTAGACACAGTCTTTGTAACTCCTACCAAATGACTGGGTAGGACTAGCAAAATGTCAGATGTCTGTGGTCCACCAAAGAGATTGGATAGCTTTGTAATAATGCAAAAAAAAAAAGTACATGGTACTCTTGCTGACAGGAACTCAACTCAACCCACTGTCACCAGCTTGATTCTGACTCAACAGCCACCCTATAGAGGATTTCTGAGACTTCAAATCTTTATGGGAACAAAAAGTTCTGTGGAGATGGTTTGAAACTTCAACCTTGCAATTAGCAGACAATCACCTAAGCCAAAGCATCCTAAAGTATACAGAACTCTAATGTGAGGATTGGTCAGTTTTGTCATCCTCCTCAGCTTCAAATGAGCCATGCCTGAGATGGAAGGGAAGCTCACATCACCGTCAAGAAAGAAGACCCAGGAGTGGACCTGAGATCTCTTCACCGAACTTCCTCAATGAAGAAGTAGAAAAATGATGTCAGTAGAACCAAGAGATTACTAGGAGATGGTGCAGTGGTTTTCTTAGTCTGTGTAGCTAGAAGTCTGAGGGACTTTGACCTGAGGCTTGCTGGTAGAGTGGAGTTCCTCTGAACATTTATTTGTTGTGAAGTGCCATCGAGTGCATTCCAACCCATAAGGACCCTGTATAGGATTTCTGAGGAGCGGCTGGTGAACTTGAACCACTAACCTTGTGTTTCAAACTGACTTTTTAGTCCAGTGCATTAACCCACAACACTTACTGCAGAGTTAAATAGCTTTGTAAGTCTTGCTTGAGCAGGGCTGGGGTCAGGTCAAGGGGCCAGAGAGAGGCGTGCCTTCAGACATAGCTGCAAAGAAGCCACCGTGATTGAAGAATTGCATCCTGAGTGTTTCTAAGCTGAAACCTGTTTCTTCCCTAACAAATCTCACAAATGTGAGTACAGTCTACGAGTTCTGTAAGGCCATTGCATAGCAACCTGTAAAGGGTTTCCAAGGAGCAGCTGGTGAAAACATCATGGGAAGCAGAAAGCCTCATGGGAGAGATGGTTGATGTCAAATTGGTAACACCTTTGGAGTGTAGGCAGGTCTGACGTCTGCATGGCAGGAGTCAGCCTTGGACTGTTGGTACTGACCCTGTGATGTGAGAGGAAGTCAGATGCCACCCCCGTGCTGTTCTACAATGGGTGACCTCCAAATAGTGGGTACACTTACTTTTTAAATCTCCATCTCTTTTTTAACTCTATCCCCACCCCACAAACACATACCCATCCCACCCAGTTAGAAGATCCTGGGCTGCTTGAGATGACTTTGTTCTCAAAGCACTGATAACGTCTTAGAATACAACAAAATTCTCTTCAACTTTCCATTTATAAATATTTTTAAAATCTACATTTCAAAAATTTTTAATGGAACTAATTCAAATATCTTGAATAGCTAAACATGAATTAATGAAAGAAATTCTGCATAAAGATTTTATTTTGGGGGTGGAGTTAGGGGTTGTAAGTGAAATAACAGGACAACTTTTACTTCTTGGGTGATGTTAACATTATGTGACATGATGTTAACAGGACTGACAAGAGTTTGTAATCCATTAAAATGAGAGAGAAATTTGCTTGACAAGGGGTATCATCAATGTGTGAGGCTTTCTAATGTATTGTATTAATACATTATCTTTCAATTTGAAGTACACTCAAGTGTACTTATGAGGATTTTACCTTCTATAATATAGACAAGGGATGGCTGCTCAGAGAAAATTAATTAAATTGTGAAGTGTAGAGGGTTTTATCACTGGGAATTTCATCATGTCTGAACACATTAAGGCCTATGTTTGGATTGTTTATTATAGTTTCATTCTATGGGTTAGAAACCAGAAGGGTGGAATATTATCATCGGACTTTGATCTCCTTGGTTACAAGATCAACAAAGCTCCCTTGATTTTGAAGGCAATAAAACCTACCATTTTTCTTTTTCTTTGACTCTGTTCTGCTAACCCATGTCTGAGTCCCCTCCATCTCCTCTTTTCATTGGCTCTGTTTCAGAGAAGTCTGCCCATGGCTGACTCAGGGCACTGTTATTATAATGACTTGACCCCAAAGGATTTGTCCTTTGGATCTTGCTGAGCATCTAGTTGGACAGTTTCCAGGGCCCTCCCTTTGCCCTCCCACTGGTCTCCTTTTAAGAGAGGTGGTGGTAGGTAGTAGTGGCGGTGGTATGCCGTGGAGTTGTTTCCAACTCATAACAACCCCATAGTACAGGGTTTCCAAGGCTGTAAATCTTTACGGGTGCACAAAGTCTCATCTTTCTCCTGTGAAGTGGCTGGTAGATTCGAACTTCTGGTCTTACAGTTAGAAGCCCAACTCATAACCCACTATACTACCAGGGCACCTTTCAGAGAGGTGTAGCTCCATATTCGTTTAGTGAGGGTGTAAAGAAGTCAAAGAAAGTTCAATAGGATTGAATGTAAAAACATACAAATCTCATGTTACATTCCAAAGACTGAATCCTTAATGTAACAAACATCAAAACAAAACAAACAAAAACCCCAGAAAACAATTCAGGACATTTAATAGTACAGAAGATAGAACACAGTTGAAAAAATGGGCATCGTACATCAAAAAAAGAAAACACCCCAAAACCAAAACCAAACCAACCCCAGAACAAACCTACAGCTGCTGCGTCAGTTCTGAGTCACAGCAGCCGCATGTGTACAGAGTTGTCCTGAGGGTTTTCTTGGCCGTACTCTGTACAGGGGCAGAGCCCAGGTATTCCTATGATATACCTGCTATATGGGTGTGAGCTACCAGTCTTCAGGCTATTTGCTGAGAGCAAACCATTTCCATCACCCATCCTAGACACCTTTAAACAATCTATTTCAATATCTGTGTTGTTTAGGACTAAGAAGATGATAAGATAACTTGGTGGAATGAAATGAATACAAGTTTTGGTGACTGGAATAAAGCTGGGCTTGAATTCTACCCCAACTGTGTAAACCTGAGCAAGTTTCTCTATGCCTCACGGTTCTCAGTGAATAGACACTGAACCATAAGTCAGTTTCATGCATTTTGGGAGAAAACAGAATGAAAGAGGTTAATTTTTTCTGAAGGAAAAGGACTTGGAGAGAATGATACCACCTGTAATAAAACCAGAGACAAATCTACTATTAGGAATTATAGCTACAAGAAAAAGAGACACAAGACTGAACATTAGCAAGCTGATGAGAGAGCTCTAAAGCAGAGCACCAGACTGCCAGACCTTTCTCAGAAAATGCAGATTCTCACATCCAGGGATACAGAGATGAAAAGGGTAAAAACTCACATCAAGGATCTCCTTGTTGGCTTTTGGAGACGTTGCTTCTCTTAATTCCTTGATAGCCACGGGGATTTTAACTTTTTCTCCTTCTGGGATCCAGAGTCCCTGTGAGAAAGGGACAGGAAGACATTAGGTGGCAGTCTTCAGACCAGGCAGTAGGCTGCCTTGTGAACTGGACAGACTTGATCAGTAACACAACCCTAACAGGTGAGAGATGCTATAGCCACAGAGCTGTACACCAAGCCCCCCTGGTCCCGGGAATCTTGACATCTCAGCAGTAGTATCATTTTCAAGCTCTGGACATCACAGTAGTCATTTCGATAAAACCTGGAAGCTTGCTCCAGGTATAAAATCATTAAGACTCATTTGGTCCAGAATTCTAAGATGCTAGATTAGGCTGCACTGACCAAAGCAGCCTTCATGCAAAGAGAAACTGTTGTTGATAAGTGCTGTCAAGTTGGTTCCAACTCATAGCAACCCTCTATAGGGTTTCCAAGGAGTGCCTGGTGGGTTAGAACCACCAACCTTGTGGTTAGCACTCCAGTGCTTATCCTAGGACTCCAGGACTCAAAAAGACACCATTGCTGTTTTTAAGTCAGTTCCAACTCATAACAACCTATAACTGCCGATCTTCCAGTTCCAATCAAACTTGGTGATGGTTGGTAGTTCTGTGCCGTGGAGTCAGTTCTGACTCATAGCAATCCTGTACAGGGTTTCTGAAGCTGTAAATCTTTACAGGAACAGAAAGCCTCATCTTTCTCCCATGGAACAGCTGGTAGTTTCCAACTGCTGACCTTTAGGTTCGCAGCCTGATTCGTAACCACTATGCTACCAAAGCTCCTTGATGAGCGTTTATCCTATGGTGGGTGGTGAGTTTGAACTTCTGTCCTTGTGGTTTGAACCAACCCTGCGGTTCAGAGCTTTATTCCACAGTGCCACAAAAGAGAAAAGAGGGAGGCAAAATTCAGAGAAAACCGTTTTGGGCCTGGATTTGAATTCTGCTGACCTATAATCCTTCCCTCTTTCTTTTCCTGTTACCTTCACAAACCTGTGCCACACACACAGCTTCCAAGGTTTCTTGTTTAAGTGTCTTACAGAACCACATGATTTGTCATTGTTATTGTGAAAGACTTCCTCTCAACAACTTGGGAAAAACTTTGTGGAGTTTTCCAAGCCCTTAGTGACACACAGAGTAGACAATGGTGACAAAGAAACAGCACACCTGGATTTGTCTAGGCTCACCCACAAATAAGGTGAGGATGTGGTGGGCCTGTAGCCCCAAGGCTTTCTTCTTTTGAGGTGCCCCTCAATGACCTTACCTTATAAACAGTGCCAAATGCTCCAGAGCCAAGCACTTTGATCTTCTTAAATTCGGTTTCCTTTAAGATCCTCAGGAGAGCTTGGTTGGGAGCTTCTCCACTTGGCGTCAGTGGCTCAACAAGCTGTGGGTGGAAGGAGAAGACCTATGATGTTCTCCCAGGGCTGGCAGGGTAGGCGGGTGTTAGATAAGACCAGAACATCAACAGCCAGAGACCAAGGCAGGTGGTCATGCTTTAGGACAAGTGGCTTACCACCCACACTCAAGATTTAAAATAGGCACCTTTTCTAAAGAACTTTTATAAAGGTTTATAGGATACAGGGGAAACATACGTAGGCTCTGAAAACAAGTGTTTCCTAACAGAACAGTTATATTTCAATAAATGCAATTTCTATTTTAGTTTCCATGCCAAATAGCTGGACTGAAACATTTCAGTGAGGGAAATATTTATATGGTGGTCATTTGGGTGGCTTGTTGGACCTGTCAACACAAAAACACCATTACGCTTATGAGCAGTTGTGGGTCTCTCCTCCCAGGCACCAGGGTTTCAAATGTAGTGTTGGACACGGAGATGTTGGTTAAAGACCCGTTCAAGTGAATCAGTGAATCACAGTGCCAAGGATACCACCAATCACAAACAATTAAAAAAGGAACAGCCATTTGATTGGATAATGGCAATTTCCAAAGAGATAATCTTTTATTACTTCAAACACAGTGCCTTCATAGGAACACAACAAATTACAGATTCTCAGTCTTTCTTCTATGGAAACACACTAAGTGCCATCGCACTGGTTCTGACTCAGAGTGATCCTGTAGAGGGTTTCTGAGGAACAGCGGGTAAGTTTGAATTGCCAACATTGTTAGTTAGCAGTCCAGTGCTTGTCCTACAGTACCACACCAGGACACTGATGCATACACAAGTATCATATTTTAAAGTGTCTTGCCCCTACAAAGCTTTATAACCATTTCGTATAATCTGCCCTAGAAAGATATGCATTTCATTTCATTGATAGGTGCACCAAAAAGTAACCATGGAAACACGGATCTTGAGGGAGTCTTTTTCAAAAATGTTTCATCACAGTGAATAATGTGTCCTGTATGATTACACATGGAAATTACATATGTTCAAATGTATGAGGGCTTTTGCTCCTAAACTGGAGTAGTGAGGGTTTCCAAAGGCAGTGGCTGGCCTACGAGGGGACCACCCAAGGAGCTCGGGGATCGCTTACCTCTCTCTCCTGTAGCAGTCTACGCAGGGTGCGCTTCCGGACTATGTGGCGCCTTCGCATGAAGAGGCCAATCCCAAGGGCCATCACCACCAACAAGAGGAGGCCACCCACAATCCCAGTGGCAATGGATGGGATCTTAGGCCTGGAATGAGGGGGAGCAACAAGGGAAGGTGAGGTGAAAGCGGGCTGCTTTCATTACAATGACTTTAAAAATATTTCCTGTACACTTTGAAACTTTGACATCATTTTAAATGGTCCCAGAAAGTGTGCAACTTCTAAAGAGAGAAGAGGAAGACTAAAGGGTCTAGGCTATTGTTTCTAGCTTTCTTGAATAGGAGAGGTACCCTTGTTCCCTGGTGTTTGAATTTTTAATACCGAGGTATCATCCAGACCTCTTCATCTGATCTCTTGATTAGGACAGTACCTAATTTGATTAGGAAACTACTTAATTCAGAAAGGAAGTCACCTTCAATAATGCTTTTACATGAATGTGCAGTTTGTTCATCCCAAGAACATATCCACACAAAACAAACAGCACTCCACATACATGAGACATTTAAGGTATATAGGCCAAGTAGGGCACAGTGACACTTTCAGTAATATTAAGACTCTTTTAGGGATTCTTAGCTTTCAAGTTGGGGTCCATGGCCACAGGAAACACTATGAATGACGTGATTACAAAGTGTTTATATCTATGTGAATCTTAGACATTTAAAAAAGCATCATGGTCAGACATAAGAGGTTTTCAAACTCCTCCAGAGAAGGCCCACCTAAACGACTGGACTTTGTATTTGAAACATTTACAAGGCTATGACTCTGAAGTGCTTATCACATTTGAACTGCTGGTTGGCAAACTGATGAATACGTTCCGGTTGAGATGTCAATATCAAAGATTCATCAGCAGCATCATTTTCACATAAACAAAACCTACCAATGCCCTTTCAGAGCTCCCTTCAGTGGATCAAACGTACTTAGTTAAATGATGATGCTATTTATTCCTCAGGAATCTGAACAGGAATTGACAGTTCTTCAAGCTGTGTTCACCAACTGATAACAATGGGAAAGCTGAAGGGAGTCCAGATGACTTTGTTGGGCAATTGCAGAAGGAAGTAAGGTGAGGGCATTCTCCCAACCTGGACCTTTGTCATCGAATACAGCCCATTGAAACATAGGTTTGTAATCAGACCAGTTATTGGGCTAGTGGGAATAAGAGAAGCATCCAACAAAACTGATGTAAGTGAAGAAGTCAGAGATGGTCTATGTATGAAGAGAAGTTGTAAGGCACTGAGTACTTTCCAGAGGAGCAGGTCTTAGCATCTTACATTCTACGATCCCACCACAGACAATGACCTAACAAGGTGGGCATGTGGATGAAGATGGAATCAGGAAGAATAAGAACTTGATAAGGCTAGAGGACAAATACACAAAATTGTAACACTTACCCATTTATTGGGCAGCCCTCAAGACCTGGCCCATCACAACTATAGGAATGAAAAGAAAAAGACATTACTCGCAAATGATTGAAGTCACAATGCATCTCAGTGTTAGGTGGTGATTATTTATTATGCATTAATTCATTCCATACATTCAGCAAATGATTTTGCATGTCTACTCTGTGCATTAAACCAATAGATAGCTTCTGGCCATCATATTGAAATGATTTAATATCATACTTTTGATACAGTTGTCTGACAACTGTTTCTGCAATGCCAATATGAATAGAAGAGTAGAGGAAGTCAAGATTAGAAACAGTAACCGGGATTGATTAAGGAGTAGGTGGCGGTGGGAAGTTGGTGCAGATTTAGGTCAAAGCCTGGATTTGAAAGAATCATTTAACACTGAGGGAATGGGGAAGAGACTGGTCATGAGGACATTAATTTATAGCTTACTAATCAGCATGAGGAGCTGTGGTGTGGCACTCTGGGTTACTGCGCTGGACAGTAAGTTTAAGCTTGGTTTAAACCATAAGGTTGACGGATCAAGCTCACCTGCCAGTCTTTGGAAACCGTATATACGGTTGCTATGAGTCAGAACCAACTAAACGGTACTTAACAACAACAACAATCAGTATTTGATAGAAGGAACAAGTCCTGATAAATTAAAGTATAATCAGTGCTGGTGGCAGAAAGGAAATGAATACGAGATGCAGAGGGAGGTAGAACACAGGAGCTGATGTGGCAGAGAAAGGGCAATGATGACAACAGACAGAGAAGACACAGAGCGAGGATTGGCTTCACCCACTGTGACAGTTAAAGTTTGTGTCAACTTGACTGGACCAGGATTCCCAGTGGTTTGGCAGATGATAATGAACTCTCTGATGATTGGTTGTGGGTAGCCAATCAACTGAAAGGATGTTTCCTGAGTGTGTGTGTATGTGTGTCTATGTCCTGCTTCCAGTATAGTGGACCTTCAGGAAAAGCTTGCTTTCTTTTCTCCACTGAGAACCTAGGACTCTACAATTGTGAGTCATCCCCTTGATCTATACTTCTCTTTCTGTATAGACATAGATAAGTCTCACTGTTTTTGCTTCTCTAGAGGACCTAGCACAAGACACCCACCTCAATAAACTGACATGTCCTATGTAGACATACAACAACATTTGGCCAGCTTAAATGCTAGACCTACAACAGCTGTGTTCCTATTCTAAAGGACCAGACCACCAACCATTATTTTGGTTATAGAATGATCGCTATAAAGGTAGAATGATCTGGCTTTGAAATAGAGTAGCATTTGCCAATATGAATTGCAATAGAAAAAATATAGATATTCCAACTACATGGAAAGGACTTACATTTGTGGCCTGTGTTAGATGAACAAATAAATTCCAGTTAGGGGGACTCTTGTTTGACACTGTCATTTGACCTCAAACATTTTCTATCTCTACTCCCTGGGTCTCATTAAAAGGGCTCTCATCTCCAAGCTCCATTCATTTCGAGGGTCTGAGCTTCCCCTCTTTTCCACGCTGACAAGAGTCTCATGCCTGTAATGTGTTTGGGCTTCATTCATACACCAGAAACACACAGTTCTTCAATCAGTGGAACACCTAGGACATCGTACACACATGTTCTCCAAAAGGCATGAATCAGTGACAGTAACAACAACAAAGTACTGCCGGGAAAACCAAAGTTTAACCAAATCCACTGTCATTGACACAATTCCAAGTCATAGGAGAGCGCAGAAACACTTTTATAGAGTTTCCAAGGATATACATTTTTAGGTAAACAAACTGTCTTATCTTTCTCTTGTGGAGCAGCGGGTGGGTTAGACCTGCCAACCACTAGCAGTCCAACTTACTGAGCCATCAGAGCTCTTTAAAACCAAAGGAGATAAAGATTAAAAAAACAATTAGTTAATGAATTGGCCATTGATAAATTTAGGCCTTAATCAAAATATCCTTCCATATTGACTTTTTTTCCTCCTTCATAACGCAAGGGTCAGTATCAACTCGAGAGCACTTAACAACAATGCCTTGGTATGGCAACCTTCCCCTGACTGCTAAATGTAATACAATACAAAATTAATGCAAAGCAATTGTGGAGAATGAGTATTTCGGAACAGTTAAGTATGCTCATGAGGAACCTGCACATAGACCAACAGGCAGTTGTCTAAACAGAACAAGAAAACACTGAATGGTTTAAAATTAGCAAAGGTGTGCACCAGGGTTGTATCCTTTCACCATGCTTATTCAATCTATTTGCTGAGCAAATAATCCGAGAAACTGGATTACATAAAGAAAAATGCGGCATCAGGATTGGAGGAAGACTCATTAACCAACTGCATTATACAGATGATACAACCTTGCTGACAAGTGAAGATGACTTAAAATGCTTCCTGATGAAGATCAAAGACCAAAGCCATGCGAAGGTATGGGTTGCATCACAATGTAAAGAAAACACAAATCCTCACCATTGGACCAATAAATAACATCAAGATAAATGGAGAAATGATTAAAGTTGTCAAAGATCTCATTTTGCTTGGATCAGCCACTGACACTCATGGAAGCAGTAGTCAAGAAACAATTTTAAATGATGTATTGCATTAGCAAATCTGCAGCACAAGACCTCTCTAAAGTGTTGAAGAGCAATTACAGCAGTTCGAAGAATAAGGTGTGCCTGATGCAAGTCATGGTTGTTGTTTTTTTAAATAAATTTTTATTTTGAATTCAGTGACAGTTTACATGGGAGAGCATCAGCTTTACATTCATTCTATCGTTTTTCATTTCGTTGCAATGATTTCAATCCCTTCCATGCATCATCATTCAGCAGCATTTGCTTCCAATCCCTCTGTTTTTGTTTGTTTGTTTGTTTGTTTTTGGATGTACACTGAAGCAATCAGGAATACATAACCATTCAAACAACCAAAGGGTATATACTCTGCACGCCAGCCCCCCAGGCTGCCAGCACACAGCCCCTCTCCCTCCTTGCGTCTAGAGTCCCCAGGTGCTCCGTCTCTCCCGGTCATCGTCTCTGCCTCCATCTCTGGTGTTGCTTCTTCTCTGGATAGGGTGCTTCACTCCACTCTTCTTCCTTGATGGTCCCAGGGTCCTCCACTCCTGGGCTGCAAGATCAACCACTCCCTTCCTTTTGTTACAAAGTCTACCTTTATATTTGCAACATTCACAATCAGTCCTGATAGCAATTATTCACTATTGAACCACAAGAGTCTTATCCTGGTCTCCTTTCACCAGTTCCATCGAGACAGGTTGGAAACCACTCAGTGGAGATTCTACCTTCCCCCACACCTTGTATCTTTGCCGAGTTTCTTTCTGGTGGTTCTATCCCTTTTCGAAAGTGGTGTATTAAAATCTCCCACTATAATTGTAGAACTATTTCTTTCTTCAATTCTAGTAAGATTTGCTTCATATATCTTGATGCTCTTTCATTGGGAGCATAGATATTTATTATGGTTATGTAATCTTGCTCAATTGACCCTTTAATCATGAGACAGTGTCCTTTTTTATGTCTTATGCTGGTTTTTGCCTTAAAGTTTATTTGATCAGAGATTAGTATTGCTACTCCTGCTTGTTTTTTATTACAATTAGCTTGGTATATTTTTTTCCACCCTTTAACTTTTAGCCTGTCTTTTGTCTTTGTATGTAAGGTGTGTCTCTTGCAGGCAGAATATTGAAGGGACTTGTTTTCTTATCCATTCTGCTACTCTCTGTCTCTTCACTGGTGCATTTCATCCACTGACATTCAGTGTAATTATAGATAGGTATGAATTAATTGCTGTCATTATGTCATATGTTAGTTTTTTTGTGGTGTTGCTCGTTCCTTTGCTCTGCATGCCTTCTTGTGTTGAGTTCATAATTTTTGTGCTATTTTTTGTCAGTTTCTTCTTATTTTTAATGTTTCCATGTTCTACTTGGATCTTCATTTTCATGGTATGTTGTGAAATATTAACTTTCTTTGAGGTTACCCTATAGTCTACTAACTTTTCCCTCCATTTAAGACAGTCTATTGTATCCTGCAATCTACCTGACTTCCTCACCACCTGGATCTGTTCTTATATTTTTCCCTTCTTTGACATTGCTATTATTTTGATCTTTGATTGACCTCCCAGGTAACTCTGAATTTGTTGTTGTAATTTTGTTCTGTTCTGGACTATGCTATCTGTTAACTGAGTTCTGGGTGGTGTTGCCATGTCTGTCAATCTTTGGTTGTTGTCTGTTCTTACTGGTTTTCAGTCCAAAGAACTCCCTTTAAAGCTCTAGGTTGGCTTTGACAAAGTCTCTTAGCTTTTGTTTATCCTTGAATGTTTTGATTACTCCATCATATTTGATTGGCAGCTTTGCTGGGTAAACAATTCTCAGTTGGCAGTTATTGGGTTTTTTTTTTCTTTTTTCTTTTAGCGTTTTATGTATGTCTCCCCATTACCTTCTTGCCTGCATGGTTTCTGCTGAGAGGTCAGAGCTTAATCTGATTAGCTTGCCTTTGTAAGTAACACTTCTCTTTTCCCTGATTGCTTTTAGAATTCTCTTTGTCTTTGATTATGGAGAGCTTGATTATGACATTTCTTGGTGATTTTCTTTTGGGGTCTGTCCTTCCTGGGGTTCATTCAGCTTCTTGAATGCTTATCTTCTCATCCTTCAAGATGTTAGGAAAATTTTCTTCCACTTCTAGAAGTTCCTCAACTACCTCCTCTGTGGACTTCTGTGATTCTTCCTGTTCTGGAATGCCAATAATTCTTAAATTATTCCTCTTCATGCTATCCAACATGAATCTTAGACTCCCTTCAGATTTTTTTAATCCTTTTTTCTGCTTGCTCTTCTATCTTAGCAGTATTGAGAGTTTTGTCTTCCAGCTCGCTGGTTCTGGCTTCCATCTCTTCAATTCTACTCCTTTGCCCTTTCAGTGTATTGTCCATTTCTAATATTTTATTATTAATCATCTGGACCTCTTTTGGCATGTTTTTTTTCCAGTGCTGTATCTATCTTGTTTGATTGCACCTGTAGCACTTTCCTGACTTCTTCCTTATTTTCCTCCACCATTCTGTGAAGCATTTGGATTTGTCTCCATATCATTCTTCTGAATTCCTTCTCAGGCAGATCCAAACCCTGCTCTTCTTCTAATGGGAAGTCCATGTCTGCCTCTAGCTCATTTGTCTCATTTACTCTTTTCTGTTTTTGGATATGTGCTGAGAACTTTTGTTATTTTTTCTTGGACATTTTCAATAGTTAGATGTGTTTTCAATGATTAAATGAATGTATGTTGCTATATTGTTAAGCTAAGGAGCTCTGGTAGTATAATGGTTACAAATCAGGCTGAAAACTGCAAGGTTAGCAGTTTGAAACTACCAGCTGTTCTGTAGGAGAAAGATGAGGCTTTCTGCTCCTGTAATGATTTGCAGCCTTGGAAAGCCTGTGTAGGGTCACTATGAGTCAGAACTGACTCTACGGTACTTAACAACAACAACAACATATTGTTAATCTTACTAAGTGTCTCCTGGATGTGATCTGGAGGTTTCTCCTTTTACGTCTCTTATCACTCATCTGTGAGCCATCTTAGCAGGTGTTGGCTATCTATGTAATGCATAGTAGCTAGTATTGGTTGCTGTCCAGATGGTGGGATTTTACGGGATATGCTTGTAGCTTAGCTATATGGCCACAATTGCTGTCTCTTCTTGGGTAACGTAGGGAGAGAAAGCCCAGGAAAAAAAGTGACCAAAAGGACCAAACACAGAAACAATATAAAAGCAGAGACAAAGAAGCAGCACACAAAAACAAAAAGAAAATCGTAACAAACTGTTGAGTAACCTCTGCTGTGCAGGTCAGTGTGTGTGCACAGTAGAAACCTCCAGCGGTGGGGGGGGGTGTCCACTTACTCAGCCCCATCTCTAGTCACCACCGTGGAGGTGTGTAGATAGATATTGAGAAATGAATGGAAGAAAGATTGTTCACAATTTTTATCTCTGAATGTCAGTTAGGTATGTGTATATGCACAGGTATTATGCATATGCATACACATAATTCTGAAAATGATTGCGTCCTTGTATATAGTAGTTGGTGTTGGTGCTTGCCTTTTATGTTGGGGTTTTACAAGGTGCAAATATGGTTTGGCTCTATGGCCAGACCTGCTGTCTCTCGTTAGGTAGGGTAGGAATAAAGGATCCTGCCCAAGAGTCAATTTTAGGGCTAAGTCCCAGAGTCAGACGTTATAAGAAGCAGCCAAAGGATTAGCTTGTGAGACCGCTGTGGCTTTCAGATTTCCTCTTTGCACTGTTGGAAAATTGTATCCTGTGGGCTCAATGCTAGACCCTTTTGGGGATGCGCTCTCACCTGCCCAAAGTTGCCCAGGCTGGGCAGAGAGGAATCTCCTCTTTTTCTCCGAACCTCCATTTTACTAATTTTACTATGGGATGTTTTTGTTGTTGTTATGTGCCGTGGAGTCAGTTCCGACTCATAGCGACCCTGTACAGGGTTTCTGAGGCTGTAAATCTTTACGGGAGCAGAGAGCGTCATCTTTCTCCCGCGGGACAGCTCGTAGTTTCAAACTGCTGACCTTGCGGCTTGCAGCCCGATTCGTAAACACTATGCTACCAGAGCTCCTTACTATGGGATAGGAGGAAAGAAAAATTTAAAAAAAGTTGTTACACCTCTTTTTCTACAATTTGCTTTGTGGCTTTAGCACGGTATCAGTGCAGCTATGACCCCGCCCTCTGATCTTCGCCCAGGCTGTGGGCCGCAGGGAGCATCCTGGTTAATTCTAGAATCACAGTTTATTCCTGCCACAGTCAGATTTCTCCACTGGTGGGTGCCAAAAACTGATGCCCCTCACTTTATATCAGAGCCAAAGCACCTTCTCTGGTTTTTCTGTGCCTCTGCTGAGGAGCCTCTGCTGCCCTGTCTCTGCTTCTCCTGCCCCCAAACTGGAAGTGCCCCCAAGCTATAGTATTTTCAATAACATATGCATAAGAAAGTTGGATAGTAAATAAGGAAAACCATAGAAGAATTGAAGCATTTGAGCTATGATTTTGGAGGAGAATATTAAAAGTACCATGGACTGCCCAAAGTACAAACCAATCCATGTTATAAGAAGCTCAGTCAGAATGCTACCTGGAAAGGAGGATACTTTGTCTCTCGTACTTCAGACATATTATCAGAAAGGCCCAGTCCTTTTAGAAGGGTTTCATGTATAGTAAAATGGAGGGTCTGAGAAAAAGAGGTGATTCCCAACGAGATGGACTGGCACAGTGGCAGCAGGCATGGGCTCAAATGTAGTGACGATTGTGAGGTTGGCGCAGGACCGGGAAATGTTTCCTTCTGTCGTGCACAGGTTCTCAATGAATTGTTACTAACTCAGTGGCACCTAATAACAACAACAAAATTGCAAATTGATGTAAATTTTGGACAAGATGCAGGATTTTATGCATTTATCTACATTGCTGTTAGAAAACTGCAAGGAATGCTAGCAAGAAGCTACTGACAAATACGAATTTCAGCAGTAAAGACAGTCCAGCTTTTTGAAGAGATCACTGACAAGGAGAGCGACATGACAAGCACCACCAGAGAGAATGGCTTGAGTAACAGGATTAAGGGTCCAGGGGATGGACGATGACGGCTTTGTATGAGTTTGCAGAAGTGCCCTGGACACGGCGTTAAATAGGAAGTAAATGGGACCAGACTGTGCTGTCATTTAACACTGTCGGGAACATTATTCTCTTCCTCACCCAATTTATTATCTTTACAAATAATTTATATATAATTGCAATGACGGTAGTTAATTAAAGCTTGTTGTATACAATAAAAATAGGCAAATGTAGCTGTCCCTTGGTAGTCACAGAGATTGGTTCCAGGACACTGGGCACCATACAAAATCTGCAGGTGTCCAAGTCCCTTATATAAAATTGCATAGTATTTGTACATAACCTATGCACAATCTTCCATACTCTTTATAGTATCTCTAGATTACGTAAAGGAGTTCTGCAGGTACTGTGGGTTAGGTACTGGGCTACAAGCCACACAGTTAGTGGTTCAAACCTACCAAGTGTTCTCGGGAGAAAAGTGAGACTGTCTGCTCTAATAGCTAATACAATGCACACACTATGTAAACAGCCTGTTAGGCCCCATCTTAGCTCGAGGAACTGCTTTGATTACTAAATTGCTTCCCTCTCCTCAGTATTTTCAATTCACAGTTGACAGATTCCATAGATGTCGAACCGATCAGTGGTTACAGAGGACCGACTGAATTATTAGTTTAATTGATCAGAATAAAAATCTGAAAGCTTTCCTTTCTTTGAAGATGTGGCTCCCTTTCCAAATGGATTTGCTTCAAGTGCCCTACTGAACACTCGGAGAATACAAGACCTTCCATTGTTGGAAGGGCTTTTGGCATCAGGCAGGTTTCCATGCTATCATAATAGTGACCCTGCATAGGTTTTCTGAAGAACGGCTGTTAGTGTTGAAGCACAAGCCTTGTGGTTAGCAGTCCCGTGCTTATCCTACAGCGCCACACTAGGACTCCTGATACCACTGTGGTGTAGTTGTTGTTAAGGATGAGTGGGTTTTGATTCAGAGCGACCCTGTGTAGTAGTTTCTGAGGAGAAGCTGGTGAGCTGGAACCCCCAATCTTGCTATTCCAATGGGCCTTGTGATCCAGTGCCTACCTTACAGTGTCACATCAGGATTCCAACATCAAAAATACCCAAACTTAAAGCCAACCCCATTGCTGTCAAATGTATTCTGACTCCTAGGAAACTGTTCTGTCGGGTTCTCCTGGCTTCAGTCTTACAGAAGCAGACCGCCACAGCTTCTTTCCTCAGAGCAGCTGGTCAGGTTGACAAGCTGAGCTTTTGGTTGTTGTTGTGGTTAAGTGTTGTCGAGTCAGTTCCGACCCACCCAAGGAGCAGCTGATGAGCTTGAACTGGCAACCTGGCAGTTCAGATGGTTTTGTCTAATTCTTAACAAGTACGCCACCAGGGCTCCTCTTATGTCATGAATGCACAGGAAAAAGTCTTTCTTACTTTTCTTACCATCTTCAACATTTTTCCACATTAAAACTTAAATTCATTTTCTATCATTCAATTCTTAAAGATACATAGTAATAGCCAGCGTATATAAAATTGTATGTTCTTCCCATCGCCACCCCACAAAAAAGCTCAGGATTGGGAAAGTAATGAAATATATGTAAGACAATAATTAATAAAACTCTATGTGGAAAATGACCTAACATCAGGATTTCATTTGAGACCAAGGGAGAAAGAGACGGAAATTGTATGAGGGCATACAATTTTAGGGGGCGCCATAATGGAAACTACCATTGTATTTGGACACCAAACCCAGGAAATCAAGATTTATTACCTGTAGAGTGTCAGAAAGGCTTTACAACAAATGGCCACTAACATAGTTTATTTAAATCATGAGTAAACTTCCCCTTTCTATATTTGGCAAAGCATTTCTCATACAGAAATACAAAAAAACTTCCAATTTCTCAACAATGTTCTAAAACCCTTCTTTGCCTAAGAACATTCACTTACACACATGCAAGCATATACCCGTATACATTACTTCCACAAAATAGAAGAATGGGAAAGGATAAACAGATTTTATACAGCAAACATAATTCTGTTCTAGAGAATCTGCTTCAATTTGCTTAAGTAAAAGTATTTTTAAAAAATACTATGAGCAGTCATCTAAATACGATTATTGATTTTTATTCATCTAGGAAAAAAAACAAAGGAAACCCAAGAATCAGAGAAGGAACTGCACTAAATGCTTAACTGTCTCTATAAACCAGTCTCCTCTACTTTGATACCAGAACTAGATGACAGCTGGCTACCATTACTGAACGTTCTGATAAATAATATGATGGATAAATCCTGAGAAAAAGGGAGAAAGACTTGGAATAGAACTTCAACTTCTAGAATTAACTGGACCTATGGAGTCCTGGTGTGGTGTTGTGGGTTAATGCGCCAGACAACAAAGCCATCTGAACTGCAAGGCCGGTGGTTCAAACTTACCAGCTGCTCCTCAGAAACCCTATATGGGGTTGCTATGGGTTAGAACTGACTCGATGGCACTTCACAACAACAACAATTGAGGCTGAAGGAATCCCTTAAAGCTATGGCTGCGAATTGTTTTTCAACCTTGAATTGAAACTATCTCCTGAAGTCATCTTTAAATTAAAATAAAATAAATTTAGTCCAAAGATTAAACCTTTGCTTTTTTTCAATCTATGTACAACCAAAGGGTCATCAACTATTTTAAAGGACAGATTAGAATACTGGGAGGCAGGAAGATTTGTTGACTGCGAATGTTAACACTGTATTAAGAATAATGGAGAATGCTCCTGTTTATTCCACTGTGGTTGTCGTGAAGCACACGGCAGAGGTAGACCAGAATACCAGACAGTACCAAATCCAGGCCATCTTTCTCCAGTCTGTGACTCTTCTATACAAAACCAAAACCCAAGCTACTGCCACTGAATCTTTCCCACCTCACAAGCAGCCTCCATAGGGTTTCTGGGATTGGACACCTTTACAAGATAAGACAACCTCATATTTCTTCTGTTCCTTTATACAAGTACAATTAAATTATTTTTCCTTCTAGGAACATTAATAAGCACCATTCTAGCCCAAGGGATAAACTTCGTTCTAGTCTGAAATCAAATTAGATATTACTTGTGAGTTATTACATGTGTCTGAGACCACACAGTTAGTAAGATTTGGATCCAGCTAGAGAAAGGAGGGTTGAGAACTTTGAGAGATACAAGGACCCATGAGGTATCAGATGTTACAGCTCAAATTCCCTGTTTGAGTGCTGGCAATAGCCCAGTTTGATTGCCAAATTTATCAATCCTGTACTGTAAATAAAGTGCATACAGTTAGAGTGCTTCTTCTGTGGATTCTAGTCATTACTGTTGCAATTTGCTTAGTAACAGTTTAGCCATCAATTAGCTAAGTCTTTCAGCCAAAATCTAGGAAATGTTAGCTTTATTAACTGCAAAATAATAACAATCAAGTCCTATACTAATCCTAAAATTTTGTCGAGACGTGTAAACTTTATTGAAATGAGGAGAGACGGTAGCTGGCAAGATCTATACCTGCATTCTACCTCTGCATATTCTTTCTTGTTTGGAGCTGTCACCTGATAAAACATCATGACAGACACAGCTCTTCCTACCAGCACTGTCATCTGCCCATGAACAGGTTGCGGCTGCCATGGGCATCATGACAAAACACTTAAGCCACTGACTCAAATACAAACCTGTGTAATTGATTGTCCGGAAATCAAAGACATTTCCCATCCATGAATTTGCAAGACAGGAAATATTTTATTTTGCATTTTCTTTCCTAGGGGCTAGATTTGTACTCACTTATAAGTGCAGTTTGAATGGCACAGGTGGCAAACACGATTGGCATCTGCATATTTCCAGACCAAGGTGTTGTTTTCTCCCAGGATTCCTGATGGGCAGGTCTTGACACAGTGGGGGCCATCAATGTAGTGGGCACACTTTATACAGTTGTCAGGTCCCTGTGTCAAGATGTACAAACAGTTCTGTAAGTGCTTTTGCTTTTCAGAATGGAAGTAACTGCTTATTTGAAATACATAGTTATTGTGAAAAAACATAAATGACAAATTCTCCAAGTTAAAAAAAAAGAAGTCCTCTGTGATTACTTTGACTTGATCAGACCACATTTAATAGTTCAGTAAAAAAAGTTTTCCTAACTTCAAATGCATACAATATATAAAATCACAAGAGAAATGAAAACTATCAAATGATTGCATTTTGTTTCATACATCACAGGCATCTTTCCTTCTCAAAACAATATTGACTAACTTGCATGTATATTTACACCTGTAATGGTCACTTTCTTGCATATCTTATTTAAAAATAAAGGGTATTCCTGAGGGAAATCAAGCCGCCAAGGCATATTTAAGAAAACTCTGATCTGTTTATCCCCAGTGACAAGAAGGAAGCAAATGCAAGTACAGGAAAGCTACGTAATTAACTGTGTAATATGATAAATTTGGTTCGGTTTGTAAAATGTGCTGTGTTCTTGTAAAACTACAGAAGTGAAAGCGCTCAGCTGCCCAGGTCATCTCCCCCACACTTCATAAAGGCACTGAAATCAGACTTTCAAGGAAGGATTTTGCAGTTGGCTACATTTTCTCAAAGGCTGATTTTACCCAAACCAGAACAACAGAAGAGTCAGATAACAGCACTGATTAGTTAATTTCAGTGGTAAACATTTCAGCAAGCACCATGTCTTCTTAAAAAACCAATGATCCACTCTGTAACCACCCAGGCTGGTTGGTACTCTCTCCCTCAGACAATAGGCCCTGCATTTCCATGTCATTTTGAAAGAACTTCTCAAAAATGTTTTGAAGCTCAAATTCAAACACAATTCCTTATATAAATAATTGCGTGAACAACATCAAGACTTTTGTATGAGAGAGACCTGAATTCTCACTTATGTTTTTAAAAACATGATTGAACATGGGACGGTATACATTAAGAATGCTTTCAAAATCCTTCAAATAATTATAAGCTGTTAAATGAGAAGTTGATAATGTTTTATTAAAATGATGGAGTGTGATGGCAAATGGCAGCACTATTAAAAACTGGCTGATGTTATACTAAGTCCTATGACTTTGACCTCGTGTGTGATTACGATGCTGAATAGGTTTCAGCAGAGCTCCCAGACTAAGATGGACTCAGACAAAAGGCCTGGTGATCTTTTACTGAAAATCAGCCAATAAGCACCTTCTGGACTTCAGTGATCTGATCATATTGTGTATGGGGTTGCATGAGTCAGGGCCCAGCCTCACGGCACTAACATGACTTCTAGAGATGGAATCTAGAAAAGGAGTAAATATTCACTACAGGCTTTCATGTTTTGTGGTGAAATGCCATCACTGTTTATTTGGGGATATTTGATGGAAAAGGTCGCAGGTGGGTTATGTGTTGTGTTGTTGTATTATCAAGTCAGTTCCGATTCATAGTGACCCTGTATAAAGTTTCCAAGAGTGGCTGGAGGGTTTGACCTGCCAGCCTTGCGGTTAGCGGTCTGATGCTTAACCGTACAGTATCACCCCAGGACTCATGGGTAGTGTGATGACGTCAAGTCAAACACAGCCACTTTCTCATGGTGGTAAGATTACATCATCGCTCATCTGAGAAGTAGACTTGGTGTCCTTGGTAACTATAGGATGGCTTTGGGTCACTGGCTTGGCTCTGCTGCTGGGAGAGCTGTTTTTTTCTAGGAAGAAGGTGTGAAGAAAATGAAAATGGGCTCCTTACGCGTCCTGTGCAGGTAATATTCATGGGCTGGGGCAGACATTCAGGATGGCACTGTATGCACTCGGATTTCTCCACAAACTCTCTCGGCTCTCTGAGAAAAGGAAGAAAGGAAACTGAGGAAATCTACTTCCTGGGATCTTGCTTCAGTTCACGGCATCCTTTAACTGTCTCCATTCATCGCCTTACCATTTCAAGTAACATCAGTTGCCTCTCTCATGAAGGCCATGTAATTTTAGTCAAGATCACACCATTGGGACTCATTTTGACTATACTGTAATATAATGAACTGATTCCATTAATTGAATACAAATCAATGACTTTTCAATTAAATATAAACCAAAATGAATGTAGAAAAGAGAATAAAGGGAGGGTATTAAAGTTGTTCAAATAATTACTTGTGAAAACAGAAACAATGAAGCACAGATGTAGAAAGTTTTTTTTTTTTTTTGGCTAGTAACATCTGCAACCTTCTTCCAGGATCAATGTTAAACAAGAAGCTGATGTTTGAGTGAAAAGACAAGATGAATGTGACAGTTGTTAAGAAGAGAGGAAGCTGTAATTAGCAACAGGTCTTCAGTGACCAAGGAGTGTTCACACACCGAAAGTCTGCCCAAGTCCTCCCCAGACAAATGAAATCAATTCACCCACATGTCAGATGCGGACTGTCTTCATGCGCTTCACCGCATCAACTAATGGGGCCAGTCCTGAAAAGCAGCCAGGTGCTGGGGAGCATCAGTAGTCTCTATACTAATGGGGGGAACCCTCAGCTGATTTAATTACTTTGTCTCTTTAAAGAGAGCTGAACACTCAAGGCATGTTATTTAGAGTGATAAGATTGCACCAACAGTTCTTACATGAAATTGAAACAATTTTATCAATAATGCTTTTTTTTTTTTTCCCTGTTAGGTTAATGAACATCTCAGCTAAATGAGTCCTACATGTCCTACATATTAAACTCAGTCTTTTAATCCTGCCCTTGAAAACATCTGGATCAAAGCTGTGGCTCCCGCCCTGACTGTGAGAAAGGATGCGAGAGATCCTAAAGCCTTCTCGAATTCCTTTTGGCTTTTCTCTATCACAGCGTTTCTCTTTTTCTTTAATTTTTTTTTTTTAATTGCTTTGGCCTCCATCCTTTAGTTTTTTTTTGTTGTGAAGTGCCATTGAGTCAGTTCTGACTCATAGTGACCCTGTATCAGGTTTCTGAGGAGAGACTGGTGGGCATGAACCAATGACCTTGTGGCTAGCACTGATCCTAACAGCACCGCACGAGGATTCCTCCTTTAATTTTACAGTAATCTAGTTTTTAATTTGAAATGTACAAATGGATACAATTCTACAGAGGATGGTGTTCCTCTCTGCTAACAGCAGTACAGGAAATGAATTTATCATGTAACTGGAAGGAATTTTAAATTAAAATTGAGATTCTAATGAGCGTAACAGAGAGAGTATTATTACATACCTTTGACTTTGCAGGATCTAGTGGATTATGAGGTTTGCTGCTAACTAAAAGGTCAGCAGTTTGAATCTACCAGCTGTTCCGCAGGAGAAAGATGAGGCTCTCTGCTCCCATAAAGATTTAAAGCCTCAGAAACCCTATACAGGGTCACTATGAGTCAGAACTGACTCCACGACACATAACCACTACCACCAATACGCAATAATGATAATAATAATAAAAGTTGGTCCATTTCCTATGATGATTTGCAACCAAAAGAGGAAAAGAATAAAGCTGGAAAGCTATAAACAAAAAAAAAAGAATCCTGAGTTTCATTTTGTGATCAAAATCAATGGATGAAAACCAGATGTCTTACCCCTCCAGAATGTTGCACTTGTCCACACACTCTCTGCCTCGGCTGACGTTGCGACAGGAGACACAGTCTTTCGGCTCTGGGCCCCAGCAGCCCTCCGAGGAGCACAAAGGATTACAGACCTGGCCTATGGCCCCTGTAAACACAGAGTGGGCTAGATCTCAGAATGACCCTATCGGGCTACAATACCCTCTGCAGCTTCAAAAGCTGATGCAAGCTTCTAGAGTTACAGCAGGGAATATTATCCCGTTCTTGAGTATGTGTGTGTGTGGACACACACCATGTGTCTTGTATATGTTTATATACGTGGATCTATAGAGGTTGAAATAAGCAGGGAGAAATCTAGACCCCAAATGTAATACAATCAATAATAAATTTAGTTTGTAAATTACAAAAACCAAAAAAAAACCCAAAAAACCAGACGGGTATAGAAATATAAGCAAATACTGTTAAATGATGATGCATGGAGGGGATTGAAATCATTGCAATGAAACAAAATATGACAGGATGAGTGCCAAACAGGTTGATGTTCTCCCATGGAAACCATCACTCAATTCACAATAAAAGCTATAAACAGAACTGCCACTGAAAAAAAAAAATAAAGATCTGTAAACAATTCTGATGAACTACATACGGTAACTTCCCAGTTAGGAATGTACTGATTTCTTTGAGTCACTTCTTAAGGAATGAAAAAAGTAACTAAAATGCTTGGGAATGGCCCCTCAATATTCTAAGTGAACATGAATGGTCCCTTGGAACATTTCCTACAATCAAATGGGGAGGTCATTACTTACTGCAGTCCTTTTCGCCTCGGTTGTTTATAATTTTGGTGTTCTGACCTGAAGTCCCAAATAGTGTTTTCCAGTTTATTGTATTTGCATAGCACAGTTTCCGGTTTCCGGAAATGATCACATCTCCATCACTTATCTCCCTGAGAGAACGTAATCCCAACGAGGTGATGTTCAGGCCGACGACCGCAAGAGAAAACTGACCGCTACGTTGGCAAGAAGAAAAAGAACACGTGAAAAACAAGGGTGACCTTGTAGCACTAAGAACTTTTTGTTTTACTAGACAGCTTTCGATTTACAAAATGCCTTCCGTGGAGTGAAAGCCACACTGCTGAAAGGTTCGCACTCTAGCTTTTGAAAACTGCAAGTTTTTTTTCAGTTCCTCCAGGGCCAACCCAGTCCCTCCTTCATTTTTGTATCTTTAACTCAGTGAGTTGCAGACTGGGCTGATAGACGTCTCTTGAACGCTATTATATTATTTGTTGCATGTTTGTTTAGCCTGTGAATTGCAAATATTTTCGAACCCCTCAAACACTTAAGAAGTCCTGGTGTGGAGCTGTGGGATAATGTGCTGGACCACAAAGTCAGGTCGGTGGTTCAAGCTCACCAGCTGCTTCTCGGAAACCCTATAAAGGGTCGCTATGAGTTGGAACTGGCTCGACAGCACTTTACCAACAACAACAGCAGCGCCAAACAAATATTGAAACAACTTTAAACATCTTAGGTTTGCCCATCCATCCATTCCTTTACTGAAGAGACTTATTGAGAAGGTTAAGAAGAGATTTCTTGTTCTCAAGACACTCATTGTTAAGTGCTCAGTTGCTAACCAGAAGGCTGGTGGTTCAAAGCCACCTAGCAGCTCCATGGAAGAAAGACCTAGTGATCTGCTCCCACTAAGAATACAGTCTAGGAAACTCTCTGGGGGCAGTTCTGCTCTTTCTTATAAGGTAGCTGTGAATTAGAATAAACTTGCAGGCACATAACAACAAGACTGTGACCACAGCAACGGTCAGAATTCTGATACTCTCACCACCCAACTGTGTGCTTGGACTTGGCAACGTGTTTATAAAATGACTGAGCAAAAAGCAGGTCTAGCAGTTACCTAGAGTTAAGGGCAGATATTCCTACAGAACCCTGAGAGGAACAGTAAGGAAGAAATCATGTGAGCTGGACAGATACAAACTATGGCTGGACCTCAAACCTGGAGGCAGGAGGAATGAGAGAAGATGGGTCTGGGAAGGAAAGGAGGGACAGAATAGAGAAAGCTTTGTGCATATGGTGGGGGAATTCAGATAGCTGTTTGCAAATGATGACAGACAATAGGAAGCCCGTTTGTCACCAGTAATGGAGAATGGGGAGTTGAAATAGGAGTTAATTATGGGTTGAATTGCAAAGATTTAAAACATAATTTGGAGACTCCTTCTCTCCCGGTCTCTCTCTTCAAACCATTTCTCCCTCCCTCTCCGTCCTTACTGGGGTAGCGCAGTGGTTACAAGTCAGGCTGATAATCTCAAGGTCAGCAGTTCAAAACTACTAGCCGTTCTGTGAGAGAAAGATGAGGCTTCTTGCTCCTGTAAAGATTTACAGCCTTGGAAATCCCACGCAGGGTTGCTATGAGTCAGAACTGACTCCAAGGCACATAACCACACCATCACCACTCTGCCCCCACAACTCAGTTCCTGAGAGAGGTCAAGGGCCCAGTGTTAGGGTCTGCAACTACCACCCCGACTCTGCCTGCCCAGTGATTCTCCATCAATAGCTGCATAGGTCTTGCTTTGGGACCAGTGACTCCTGGAATCAGCCTGCCTCACCCAGTAGATGAGGGGTATAATGCTAAAGGAATAGGGTTTACCATCGACGAACCACACGAGGACCCCCACACCCCAAGGACCTCCGGTGCTTCATTGGACCCAATTAACGTTAACTTTGCCTCATCTTTCAGGAGAATGCACCAAGAATACCTTTATACAATTCATAAATGCTATCCCATTCTTGTTAACAAGAGACTCGGTCTAAAGCTCTCATTGCTTTGTGAATCTTGGACAAACAAAGTATTTCTCAGAATTCAAAGCAAAAGAGGGATTTCTGGGAGGCATCATTAGCAGCATATTTAGTATCAGAGATGCATATCCAAGAAATATTTTGGAAAGCAATTTATATTTTACATACTCAACAGTCATACCAGCCAGCCTCGGTAGCCAACTTACTGTTGCTTTGTTCGGCCGCGTATGATTTCTAGGTTCTCAAAAGCATGGAGGTCAGTCTTGTTTACAGGCCAAGCCTGAATCAGCAAAAATCCTATAAGGCAGAAGGAAAGCTTAGACATATGCCACTTCCAAATTCTTTTCTTGTGTGTGACATTATTCTGGGATCCTCACAGACCAGAATATGCGTAGTAAATGTGAAAACTTGAGATTTGATTCTTTTTGTCATCTTGATTCAAAACATACACATGCAGGCATGCTGTGCCTTCTATGGAATCAACATCCCTAGTTACATCTCTCCTAATAATTAATCCCACCCAACGGGCTGCCCCCTGTGTTGGGTGCTATGTCCCTGAGATGCTGGCTGGGGTTCACATTTGACTCTGCTGAACAGGTTCCTGCTTACAGCTATATATAGCTTCCATTTATTGAACTATTATTACATACAAGTAGTTTCACATATTTAAGTTTCCTCATTTAAGTCTAATCCTCAAAACTACCGTGTTATTTAGGTTGACTTATTTCCTCTATGTAATCCTGGTGTGGCATTGTGTGATAATGCACCAGACCACAAGGTCGGTTTGAATTGCAAGATGGGTGGGCTCAAATTTACCAACCACTCCTTGGAAACCCTATACAGAATCACTGTGTCAGAACTGACTCGACAGCACTTACCACCACCAACACAACATTCCCTTTATGGAGATGAAGAAAATGAAGTTGAGATGGCAGTCATTAACCAATGGTTTGTCAATGGTCAAGCAAGGATTTGGCATCTGGTTGCTAAGATTTGGACACCTATACTGATTTCTCTTCCTCACCCTCTGCTCATTAAAATACATATCCATCAAGAGGGCTGGGGTTGAGTGAGGGCTAAATATATATTCACATGAAGTCCTGAATGTCTTGAGTTTGGGTTTGAGTGTGCTTTTTATTGAGGGAAAACTGCATTTTTGAGAACTAGCACAAAACTAGTCATTTATAGAAGAAATATTTACATGTTGAGGGAGAAGGAGATATGTGCAAAAGTTCTTTAGATATGAGGGTAAGTCAAAAAGTATTGCTATAAAACCATAGAAAGCTTTAATGAAACAAAATTATCAAAACACAAAGCTATTCTTTCTTGACATATCCTCTCTCTTGGTCTATATCCTTCTAAAGGTGGTGTTTTCATTTCTCTAACCTTGCTCCAAAGAACGCCAAACTGGCATTCTTGAAAGACTCAAATCATATTCCTTTTAAATGTTCTTTAAGTTTTAAGAACAAAAGGAAGTCTGAAGGGGTAATCCCAGGACAACAGCATGGATGGGGTTAGGCTTTTCAACCAAATTCTCATAGGACAGCCCTTGTTACACATGAAGAATGAGCAGGTGTGTTGTAGTTTTTCTTAAAACCTCTTCCTAACAAGCCTCATGATCTTCTTGTGTCCTACATGAAAATCTATTAAAATTATGCTTTTGGAATCCCCCAAACAAGCAGTGATAACCTTTTGAGGTGATCTTTCTGTCTTGGATTTTACTGACCCAACAGATCTCCTTGGATACTACTTTTTTGATTGGACTTTTTTTTGGCGGGGAAGAAGGTACCCAACTGAGACAAATACAAGTATATTACTAAAATAACTTGTCTCCAGGTACCCACTGATTCCCAAGATATATTGAAACACATTTCGTTCAGAATAAACCCATGCATGTACAAATAGGAACCTTAGTAGCAGTACTTTTTAAAATTTCATACACTAGGGTAATACAAACCTGTTATTTCTTTTACAGTTTTTAGAATATCCAGTTCTTTTGGATCTAGAGGTGGAGTGCGTGTGAAGGAATCACTGAAACATGAAACAGAGAGATGTTTGGTTAGTGATCAGGATCAGTTAAAAAAGCAAAAACAATGTTTTCTCTACATACAAGTTACTTCATCTGCTACTTACCCCTTAAATGCCACAGGGAGGATATGAAGGTCTCCACTGATTGAGGTGCAATTTTTGAAGTGTTTAATATTTGTAGCGTTTATGGAAAGCGTGTCTTTAAACTCACCAATTCCAATTCCATTACAAACTGTTAAGATAAGAGAAATCTTTACTCCATTCACATCTGTTGAGTTCAGAATAGCTAAGTTGGTTGGAAGGGCTGAGAAATTTAGACATTGCCTATCAAAAATGGGGAGGTGGGGCTACAAAGGCAGAAAGTGGCTGGTTTGCAAGTTTTCATGAGTGTGCTTAGTTCCTGAATGAGGGGGGAAAGGTAGAATCCCCACTTTTTCCCTCTTTCCCAAGTAGAGCTCATGAAAGGGTGTGTGGGGGGGGATGATGATGATAGGATTTTATGACTCAATTGTGAGTCCTTTTTAGCAGGATTAGTTGTGATTGTCACAACTGTAATTGTAGAAGATGTGTAACTAAACAGAATGAGCCGGTGATCTTTCATTTCAGAAACAGACACTCCCAGGACCATCAAGAAGGAAGAGCGTTGAGTGTGGACCATGAGATCTCTACCTAGAAAAGTGGCGACAGTAGAGACAGTGGCTGTGTGTCTGTGGACAGGAGTCTGGCTGCCACAGTGTGCCCTTTGGACATTGAAATGAATATATATTTTATATTTTGTAAGTGTACATCAAAAAAGAAAGAAAGAAAAACTAGGTTGGTAGTTGAAGTCCACCCGAAGGCGTCTAGGAGAAAGGCTTGGTGATCGACTATAGAAAAACAATCCACTACACACTACATGGATCACAGTCCTGCTCTGACACACATGGGGTTCTCCAGGAGATGGAACTGAGTCAAGAGAAATTGGTTTTTGGAGCATTCAACAGCAGGAAGGGAATTCTACCAGTGAGGACCCTGTACCATGGCCTGACTCATTAATTCCTTCACTCATTCAGCAAACACTTGTGAAAGCTGACTGAGGAGGTGGACTGGGCAGGACTTGGGTTACCATGGTGAGGGAGGGAGACGCTGTCACTGCACACTTGGACTTGCAGCCTCTGCCTACTTCTCACTTGGGAGTCAATGAAGTCTGTCTCCTCTACTTCTCTCCAAATGCACATGCTTGTCAGTGCTGCTTCTGAGCACCACTGTAAACAGAATCCTCCTCAGACCCTTCTTCAATGCCTTTCCACTGCCCTAACCTGGTTCTGCAGCTGTATCTTTTCATTTAAAGAACAAAATGCAGAAGTTCTGTTTTGTTTGTTTGTTTTTAATAAAAGCATAAAGTGATGGTTTAATAACATATTGAACCACTATGTTTAATGATTAATAATAATTAATAATTAATGTCACTAAACTATGCATCTAAAGAATGATGAAATGGCAAATGTTTTGTTTCATACACATTACCACAACAAAAATAATAGGTGTTCATTTAAGAAAATATTAAAAACACAGATGACAAATAAAAAGGAAAAAATATCTGGAAATTCTACCTAACATTTAACAGCCACTACTTGTCTGTCTAGACTCCTGGTGTGGCACTTTAGGATAAGCAATGGACTGTAAAGTCGGTTTGAATCAGAAGTTGGGTGGTTCAAACTCACCAGCTGTTCCTTGGAAACCTTATGTTTCTTGGTCACTATGAGTGGAACTGATTTGATGGTACTTAACAACAACAACACCTTGTCTGCACTCTTGGCGTGGCACTATAGGATGAGCACAGGACTGCAAGGTTGGTTTGAACCTCATGGTTGGTTCTGCTCCTCACAGCCCTATACAGGGATGTTATTAGTTGGACCCAATTCGTTGGCATTTAACAACAACAATTTGTCTGTCTGGAGCATGGTGGCTCTAGAGGATAAGCATTGGACTGCAAATCACAAGGTCAGCAGTTCGAGAATACTAGCTACTCCACAGGAGAAAGACGAAGTTTTCTGTTCCTTCAAAGACTTAAAGCCTTAGAAAACCTATACAGAGTCGCTAGAAGTCATGACTGATAACAACAACAATAGCAACTTGTGTATCAGTTTGTTGTATTGTATTGTGTTGTTGTGATGCTTAAGGCATTTAATATTTTGGACGTTTTTCTTCTAGTTATTCTCTATGGCTGTATCACACCAGATATTTAAGCGGGTTTTTTTTTTTTTTTTTTTAAATCACTATCATGTGAACTTTTCTCATATCATTAAAAATATTCATAAACATGGTTTTTAATGGCTGTCCAATGTTGTATCACAGAGAAGAGTGTAATAACTGTTATCAGGTAGTTAGCTGCTTTTCTTCCACGGCGTTTATCTGCATTTCACTACTACATCTGTCTAGAATGCCCCTTTTGCACACATGCATCCTGAGGCCAATTATTAATTCATACCCATTCCTGGATTCCCATCCCAAATCCCATCTCCATCATGTAGTGAATCTCTCTGTTAACCTCTCCCTCTTTAGAATGACAAACAGCAATTTTTGCTACTTCATGGAACCTAATAGTACTTTACCTCTAAGCATGATGACTGGGAATCTAACTGCATCCCCAAAGTAGACTGCAAGTTGCTGGCTACTCTCTTCCCTTAGGGACAAGGTCCCCCATCCTGGCCTTCCTGTGGATGAAGTCTGTCCTGCGTCTCCACCGTCTCTTTCTGTGCTCACCTATCTTTCAGGAGTCCACTTGTTTTTGCAAAGAGACTGTCTCTGGCCAACTCTGTGCTTCCCACCATTTCTGGATCTCCCTGGGTGTCTTGTCCTGTGTACTGTCTTCAACTTTTGTTCTGAGCAGTGGTTCTAAGGAGGACTGTCCTGAAATACTCACTGGAACTTTCTATATGACTGCATCTCATCTACTACTGGAGTTCTGGTGTGGTGCTGTGGATTAATGCACTGGACTGTGAAGCTGGGTGGAACCACACGGTCAGCTGTTCAACCTCACCAGCTGCTCCACGGAAACCCTATATATGGGACGGAACTGACGTAATGGCACTTATCAACAATAACAATCTATTATTGGTTGTAAAATTCAGTAACCAGGATTGTGTAGAGTTCTTAGGATCTGACTGGCAAGGCAGATTCAGGTGGTTTCGATGAAAGAAGGTAGTTTCTCTGTAGGCTATTGTAGTGGTGGACACATGGCATTGTTGTTGTTGTTAAGTGCTGTCGAGTCGCTTCTGACCCATAGGGTTTCCAGGGAGCGGTTGGTGAGTTTGAACTGCCAACCTTGTGGTTCAAACCAACCTTGCAGTCCAGTGTTTTATCTTACAGCGCCACACCAGGACTCACATGGCGCTAGTGTTTGTTAAACTCCATGGCATTGTACAACACCAAGAGTGACCCCAATGCAAACTATGGTCTTCAGTTAATAATAACGAATCAATATTAGTTCATCAGTTGTAACAAATGTACCACACCATTCCCAAAACACTAAACCCACTGCTTTTGAGTAAATTCCATCAGCCGGATGTTAAGAGGAGAAGCAAGGCTTCGGGGGCTAAAGGGCATATGGGAAAGACATCCTTTCCGGTCACTTTTTCTGTAAATCTAACACTGCTCTAAAAAAATAAAGTCTACTAGAGTTAAAAAAAAAATTGCAATGTCCTGAAAGGTCTAATAAGAAAATAAAAAATGTGTGGGGGGGAGCTGAGTAACAATTCTTAATTATAGGAGATAACAAGATATCTAAATGAAGCTCATGATCCAAGGTGGAATTCAAGACTAAGAAAAAGAGAAGCGATTACAAATGACTTATTAGGACCTTAGGGTGAAATCAGGATGAAGTTGCACCTTCGGAAACTGTTGAATCAATGTTAACTCCGTAAGTGTGCAACTGTCTTTGGTTAGACTGAAGAATGTGCTTACAGGAAATGTCTGCTGCTATACTGGTAGCGTAGTGGTTACGAATCGGGCTGCGAACCTTAAGGTCAGCCGTTCAAAACTACCAGCTGCTCCGCGGGAGAAAGATGAGGCTTTCTACTCCCGTAAGAATTTACACCCTCGGAAACCCTGTACAGGGTCGCTATGGGTCGGAACTGACTCGACGGCATTTAACAACAACAACAATACTTAGGGGTAAAGTATTACAATATCTGCTAACAGTTTCATGGCTCAGTAAAAAGACAAACACGCAAAGACATACATACACATATATAACCCAAAATCTAGAGGGAGTTAAAGCACTATGGCAAAGTTTTCAAAAGAAGAGAGAAAGAGGTGGAAATTAGCATTGAGGGAAAGAGGTATTCAAAGCTCTTCTAAGTGTCATGTTGAGGGACCTTCTAAGTGTGTTTGTTGTTGTTAAGTGCCGTCAAGTTGGTTCTGACTCATAGCGACTGGTGTGCTTGAACCACTGACCTCGTGGTTCAAATTGACTTTGCAGTCCAGAGCATTAACCCGCAGCACCACACCAGGACTCCTGTAGGGGAGGGAACTAATAATACAGTTTCACTTCCAGAAGAAGAATCAAGATTGCTTCTTACCTTTACGACAAGGTCCCTCACACTTTTTACACTTGCGGACTCCATCCTCCTCTATCTCGTAGCTGTCGGGGCCACAGGAACGGACACAGGAACCGTGGTCTGTTACCACGTAGTTATCTAAGGGCCAGACATGAAAGGCAGGTGGTGAAAGCAGCGCCAGGTGTCCCTGGGCCTCACACAAATGTCCCCACGTCTCACTACAAAGGGACTGATGAAAAGGAACCATACATAATACTTTGGCTTGAAGACAAAGAATGAAAAGTTGCAAACAGAAAAGGAATCATGTTTAAGAGTCTAATAGTAGTCTAGAGTGTAATATGGAGAAAGAGAGAGATTTCATCACAGGCAGGAAATAGAAGTGTTAGGGAGAAAACATCATGTGTGCTCACAAACTGAGGGCCTCTCTTTGAAGCTGTTTCACTCCCCCTCCGCCCCCCCTGTAAGTTTTATCTGCAGCACTTAGAGTCAAAGCTTGAGTGTTTACTAAAAAGTATGTGACCTTAAACAAGACCACTCTTCCACTGAAGCCAGTGTGGCTGAGGTGACAATTCTTGTGGCAGACACTTCGTTTTCCCTTCAGGGTGTCTTTCAGATTTGGAATTGCCTCATCATCAGGGTGCTGGAAGGACTAAGAGATACTCGTTTTTCCTGTCTCTTTTACCCTTAAAGAAATTTATTTCTACTAATTTCCAATTCATTTTTTTAGGAACTCTTGTGTCCTTGTTTTAAGTTCAGAAACAAGATCCTTAAAAAAAAAAAAAAAAAAGGATTCACTGGACATTAGTCATTCCCCCTCCCTGCCTCTGATTTGTCTGATTTATTTTCTTTTAAAAAGTTTTTTATTATTTTACTATCTTTTAAGTTCTTAGTGTGTTCTTGTGAATTTTAAAGCTTTCTCTAAAAGACTGTCTTTGTCATATATTGTGGCAAATTTTTCTTTATCCTAGTTCGTAATTTACCTTACACTGGTTTTATTTTTCTATTTTCAGTACAGATTTAGAAGTTTTTCATGTACACAAATCTGATAGGGTAAACCTCTCCTGCATAATTGTTCTTCCAATTTTTATTTTCTTAGCCAATCTCACCTTTTGGATATCAAGATTGGTTTCCAAAGGCCTTGAATCAGCCAACTCTACACTTGCTAATTCGTATCATTTCACTAAACCTACAGCCACCTCTAGAATGCAAAAATACCATTCCACATTCAAACCCCAAACAAAATTAAAAACATTCTACAATGCTGCTAAGAGTTCTAACTCTCATCAGAAAGCACTGAAGAATGTAGGGAGGTCTTCTGATGTAATCTCTAATCTAGTGTCCAGTTCCATAAAGGTGTGGTACAAGAGCTACATACTGAAATGCTGAAATGGGCCAATCAGAGAAGTGAACATTGGGCCACCACAGTGGGTCCTCGGTACCCACTGGGCCAAGAAGCAGGCATCCTTTTTCCTGGTCTGGAGCCTGGCCCCCACAACACGAAGTTCCACGTGGCCCTCACCCTGAGAGGAGACCGTGTGGACCTCAGTAAGCAGGGTTTTTCTGCACAGCATGTCACTGTGCTCTTCAGCAGGGACTTGGCACTGGATCACATACGCTGATCCACTTGACAAAGAGGCGAGCACACCAACCTATCACATAAAAGGCAGAGAGACCGCCTACAACAATGGGACTCAAGAGCTCCATGTAGGAGACACAACAGGAAACTGACACTTGAAACATGAAAAGGTTTTACATGTGATGAACTCACGTGGGCACTTTTTCACACATGTGGCACCAAAGCTGTATTTTCCCTCTGGGTTAACATCCATCTGGTATGTGGTAGGGTTGTAGAGCATTAGCGGAGGACAGGTATCCTTGCACGTGGCTTCATCTCGGAATCTTCGGCAGATCTGTCACAGGAAGGATGGCAAGTCAACAGGATCAGACTAGGTTAGGCACTTGGTGTCTGAAATGGGTATTGTTGACTCCTTCCACGAAGTTCAAGACGTGCATCTTAATGCTCAGATGTCAGTGAGAGTGGGGACTCTACGCAAGTTCTCTCAGTAGATTCATAAAGATCTTTCTCTTAACAGCATAATCTATGTCTCCCACATATGATGTGCTCACACACACACATACACACACATATAACGCACATAGCAAAGACTCACATCTGAGGAGATTGCATGGCTTTCAAAAAACATATAACTAGCATGTGACTCGTGTAAAAATACGGTATATGTATACTTCTTTAAAATACTGTCCTATCTCTATAAGGCACGATGCTCATCAGAGTAAATACTCACTTCTTCTTCATTCGTTTCTAAGATTATGAAGCAGTTCATATACTAAAGCACTACTTGTGGAGCTAAATTAATTTTAAACTCAAGTTATATAGACTTTTACTTATAAAGAACACTTAGGGATAGGGTTTTAGAACTTGTTACTACACTGTAGATGTTTTAACCTAGAAGGGTGTTGTACAAAAAGGAGAGCGCAATATAGTGCTGTTTTTACTAAAGCATTCCATGTACAATTTTTTTCTTGGAGGCGGGCATTGGAATCAGCCCTGTCTTCTCTGGCTTAAGGATTTAAAGACTTCCTGTGGGCTGAGTCATGCTGATCGAATGGATTAAAGTTTAAAGTTGGGTCTCCTTTGCTAGAGAGGGGGCCCCACCATACTTGGTACTGGCTTTAGGTTTCCTTTCTATAATCTCTGGTGTTCTCAGGACCTCTAAGTTGCTCCCTAGCTGTGGAACCATCATGTGAGGTGCTCACAGCCCTGTAGGAACATCTGAGGCTTTATATTTTGTCTTTCTGCACTAATGGGGACAAAACTGCATAATTCAAAAGATCCCATCAGGAGATGCAGCTAGTCAGATTTTATCTTTAGCGTCCCAGCCACGTCACTCAAACTGTGGTGGCTCAGAACTGGTCTCTTAACAGCTTCGTATATAGTTTAGGAGATGTTACAGTATCATTGCTCTAGATTTGTAATAAAAGTTAAATGAAACAATAAATACAACAACAGAACTAATAATGATGGTGGTAGTGATGGCAACAATAAATATTCATGACTACAAATATGTATCTTGTTGTTGTTGTCTAAGTGCCATCTAGTCGGTTCTGACTCATGGTCACCCTGTATAGGGTTTTCGAGGAGCGACTGGTGAGTTTGATCTGCCCACATTGCGATTCAAACCGACCTTGTATCCCAGCGCATTAACCCGCAGCGCTACACCAGGACTCCAATATGTTTGTAGATGCTCATTTTATATCCAGGTTCTGGTTATGGATAGGTCATGTGACTTAGATCACATACAAAACTGATACTTTTTAATGCTCAATTGTCAAATGAGGAAACGGAGACACAGAGAGGTTATCTCACTTGCCCAAGGTTACACAGTAAATTAGGGAGGCAGGATAGTCAAACTCTGCCACCTGGCAAACAGCAATATCTGCATCTGCTTTATGTATGCTAATCAGTAAGTGTCTCCCACAGGAAGTCCTTTAAATCCTGGGACCAGAGAAAACATCCTTAGTGCTTCTGGGGCTGGCTGCAGGACCTGAACCCCACGCCGTTACCCAGAGCTCTATCTCTTACCAGGCAGTCACTCTCTCGAGGACCTGTGCAGCCGGCAGCACACTGATTGTGGCAACAGTCACTGGGGGATTTACCTCGGCAGCGTCCAGAACACTGCTGGGCACAGATGGTTTTGGTCACTGAAAAACAGCAAAGATCATCTTTGAGGTGAAGAGGGAGCGGATCAAAGAGGGGCCATTTCCTAGGGACACCACAGCACACTTACAAATAGTAAATGAAAAAGTGAAGAAGAAAAAAGAGAGATGAATTTAATGATTCTGAGACTTGATAAGAACCAAACCCCACTGCCATGGGGTTTATTTCCAACTACAACAAACCTATCTAGTGTTCCTGAGGCTGCAAATCTTCACGGGAGCACAAAGCTTCCTCCTTGTCCTTAAGAGTAACTGAGGAATTCAAAGTGCTGACCTTCAAGTCAGCAGTGGATTCATTAAAGTTTCCCAATATTCATGTTCGACCACAATAAATCAAATTGTTATCCTTTTTTTAAAACTTCCTTTGTTCTTATTTATTTTTAGTCCCTTGAGAGAACTAACCAGATCAAGTCTAGACTTTTAGACCAATTAGATAATTAGAGACTCGTTGGAACGGAGTGTTTAGGGTAATATGAAAAATACAAATAACAAAATTCCCTGCCAGGAAGCAGTGCTTAAAAGGACTTAACAGCCATTTTTGAACTTAAGGACAGACAGTCTTTAAACTTACATTCCTTTGGATTCCGAGGCACTGAGTATCTATCTGAAGCCAGAAAACCACACATGTAAGCTAACCTTTCTACCCTCCAGTGCAAGTTCCCAGTAAGACTCCCTTGCTAAATGATGTTCATGTTTCTGTGTAAGTAGGCACCCGATATAGGAAGAAAATAAGAGAGAAAAACACAACAGAACAAGAATTCCAGTGACTTATGTAGACCATAGACAAATCTTCCATTCTCAGGAAAATTTCTCAAAAATACTGTTCAAAAGATTATGATGACTAAGATTCAAGGTAGCTGGCTTTTACTTAATGTATGACAGCCTGAAGTGTCAGAAATAGCCCACCCTGGATTAACAGCATGTAGGGAGATTTGCAAGACTGTCACTCACATAACTGGTAACATCTGGCATTATAACCAAAAGTGCTTTTTGGAGTCTTCAAGGGGAAACTAATGCAATTACTTAAGTAAAAGGGACTGGCGGCCACACATTTATCGGAAATTCTCTTACTGACTTACATTTCTGGCAGTTTTCCTCTCCTGCACCCCAACAGCTTCCATTAGGACAGGCTGGATCACACTTTTGGCCTAAAAAGTAAAAGGAATTATTGAATTAATATCTCAGTGAAAAGAGACTGATGGACAGAAAGTGATGCACCACACCTAATTGTTTACACAAACTAACATCCTGGAAACAAGGAATCATTTTCAAAATTCTTATTCTAGGTTTTTCTGTTTGGTTGCTTAGGTTGGTTGATTTGTAGGATGATTAAAAAGATGCCCATGAGTTAAAAAAAAGGAAAAGATGAGAAATGTACTTTTATTTACCTTTCAGCTGTAGAAACTGAGGCAGATAGAAAAAGATTTGTCACAGGCCACAGAAACTGGGATTCAGTTTTTGCTTGGGCTTGATGAATTTTCCAGTGTCTCCCGCAATAATGTTAAGGGTGTTGGGTCTTTGATACTCAACCATTACAATCCCTGCCCCCAGAGGCTTTTTATTATATATTAAGTGAAGGTTTACAGAGCAGACCATCAGTTTAACATCCAACAAATCACACACTTTCATTCATCTGAAAGATTGCAATCCCCTCCCTGTAACAACAGCTATCTAATTGACAAAATGAGTGGGAAACCGGTGTGCATCTGGAACTCAGCAGCAGCAGCGGGCAAGGTGTCTCCGTGGTCCTAGGTCCATTCCATCCTCCTTCCCAAGCCCTCTGAACCTTCTCTAGTAAATGTTGCCCTTTTGATCTTGAATGGTTGATCATTCCATGGTGAGCAGACCCGATATACCTAACCACTGTTTGGTTGAAAATTGGGCCACGAGGGTGAGTTCTGTTCCAGACCTAAAGGGTGGCCAAGGGTCATAGTCTCAGGTTCCTCCAGTCTCTTTATAACCAGTAAGCCGGATCTTTTTGATAATCTTGAGTTTTGTTCCGTATTGCCTTATGCTGTAGCAAGACTTTCTAATATGATCCCTTTCAGAGCAGTTGGCAGTGGCAGCTGGGTACCATCTAGGTCTTCTGGTCTCAGAGTCAAACTACTATATTTTTTCTATGTCCAGTCTTGGCTGACTAGGTGAAGAGTCACTGGAGTATCTGAAGTCTGAAGAGAGTTATGTCGTAATGAATTAAATCTCCTGGACTCCAAGCTAGAGAGAGACACAAACGGCTTGCACAGGTGAATGTACGGAAAGTGGATATCGTTTTGCTGATTATTTAAAGCCTCAGATGTTTATTTGCAAACTGGAAATTTGTTGTGAAATGAACCAATCATTTAATTTGTGCAGTTTTCATAATCGATCAATTACAAATGATGGCAACAAATGTCTATAGTATCAGTGGTTTGGCTCTGTTTTTATCTGAACTGACAGCTCTGCAGAACATGTTGATTATTAAATTTGTTTTAAAAAAATCTGACTTCCAGATAACATTTACTGTAAATGTGCAGCAATCTCAAGGAGTTAATCATCATCTTGAAGTTTCCAAGTGTCAAGGAGAATTTCGATTTCAACCAGAAGAGCGGACACGCTGCCAAATTATTGTTGAGCCAGGATACCCTGAAAACTGCCTGGCAGGTTTTGCAGTCAATAGTAAGAGTTAGTTAGCCTCAGTGAAATGTGGTAGGACCTACGAATCCTGGCCTGGCGCTGTGGGTTAATGAGCTGGACAGTAAAGTTGGCTTGATCTGCAAGGTTGTCAGTTCAAGCTCACCAGCCGCTGCTTGGAAACTCTACACAGGGTCGTTATGGGTTGGAACTGACTCCATAGCACTTAACAACAACAAGGGGGTGGAGAGGAGAGAAAGACAACAACTGGATGATGTGGTTTTATATTTTGAAGAGCAGTGTGGAGAGGGAGAGAGGACAAACACTGACGAAAGAGAGAAGAAAGAACGTAAGCAATGTATGAGGGGATTTCCGAAAGTTTGCGGAAAATGGAATTAAGATTTGTAGGAAATGGAATTAAAAGATAATTGTACTTTTCCACTCAATTTTTGAAGCCCCCTCATACATAGCAATGTTTAAGGACTTGTCTCTGTATAATGAAGTTATGAGTTACTTTTTAAACCAACACATTTTCATATTTTTTGAATTTCTACTGTGTGTCTCCTATGTTTATAAATGGGGAAAAAAAGTTTAAAATAATAACGGGAAAACATTTGCTAACCAAAGAATTCAAATTTTGTGTCTAATTCTCCCTGCATGAAAAAGAAATTCAGACTCATTATATTAAAAAATGGCTAATAGAAAATAGTTTCAAGGAAGAAAACAAGAATTATTCTGCAGTGATAAATGTAGACAAATGCATATATGACAAAGTTTCAAAAAAGTTTGTGGAAAGTTTCCATTATCCAGTTCTTCATGAACAAGAATTGGTATTACATCATATTCTCTATTATAACTTTGCCAGAAAAAATCCTACTAAAACACTATAGCACTTTCCCATGCCTTTAAATCTCGTTTTCATCTCGCATGATTTTAAATGGTTTTGCTGTGCTAGTCTGTTTAATGAATCTTTAGTTTTCACACACTATTTCCTGATATTTTTATCAACATTGCTGTAATAAATATTCTTACAAAATGTACTGTAACATCTCCTTTATGACTCCAAGTAATAACCTATTATTTTGGAAGAAGTCAGCTATCCTTCTTCCAAAACATAATACTTTATTATTTCTAGAAGTGAAACTCTTAGGTCTCTTAAGGACTTCAGTGAATATTGTCAAAATTTGTACGCCCACGAACAGAATATGACAATACCATACCCCTGCTGACCCAGATGTCTAAATATCAAAAGGAGTCTTGGCAAAGGCGAAAATGATGTCCCCTTTATGTTATTTAGTCCTTTTTACTGCATTAGGAAATAGCGTTTGACTTTGGGCCATCTTATTGTGCACGTGTGTGGCCTGCTTATCTTCTTGGCTCACTTTTAAAAAATAAAAAAGTTTTATCGGGAGGTTCGTCTTTTTATTAGGATTTCAAAGACTACTTTGTTGTTATTGTTGTATGTCACTGAATTGGGTCCAACTCCCAGCTAGCCTTTGTATGACAGAACGAAAACACTGGCCGATCCCGCGCGAGCCTCACAATATTTGTTGTTTGTTGCTGTCATTGTGTCAGTCATCTCACTGGGGGTCTTCCTCTTTTTAGCTGACCCTTGACTTGACCAAGCATGATGGGTCCTTTCTGACAGCATGTCCCTTGTACAAGAGACTAAGTCTTGTCATCATTGCTTTTAAGAAGTCAGCTATCCTTCTTCCAAAACATAATACTTTATACAGGTTTATTTAGCCAGGATATGAACCATTTTCATGACCATTTGATATTATATAATATTTTCTTGTTTGCCATTAACTTTTTAATATAGCTTTCTTTTATAACGTCTGACTTTTTTTCTTTCTCTTCAACTTGCCATTGTAAATATTCAACTTTACGTATCCTTCTAGTATTGAATATACTTGATATTTTATTATCTACATTTAGTTTGTTTATGAAATTTATATGAGAGTATATGGAATGGGTGATGAATTTAATTTTCTCTCAGGCAAACCCATGCATTGTTGTGAAGGGATGTGGAGTCGGTCTGACTCATAGCTACACTGCACAGGGTTTTCTAGGAGCAGCTGATGAGCTTGAACTGCCGACCTTGCGGTTCAAACTGACCTTGCATTCCAGCGCATTTGCCTGCAGTGCCACACCAGGAAACCCATGCCAACTACCTTAAAATCCCAAATTCGAAACACAGTAATCCTAGAGCATCACCTCTGTAAATCTCCAATCCTGTGTCCTTCAAACAGTTAAATGATCTTAGAAGGTATTTTGACTAAATGAGACGATTTACTAAGAAACACTGAAGTTGGCCTACAGTGCCATACGTAATGGTGGTCGGCTTCTGAATTTTTCTCCATCAGGTAAGTCATGAGGAAAATACTGATGTTAGGTGGATGATGACTTTGTACTTCCCAATATAACCAACTTAAAAAAAAAAAAAAATCCTTTATGATCTTTTCACTTTTATTTTTTCACTAATGATTAAATCATTCCGGATTGACTTATTGTAGAATGCATTCTTCTCTATCTGTCTAAAATGTCATTTCTTCACAGCATTTGAATTTAGTTAGGCTGATCTGCTCGTCTGTTCTTGAACGAGAACCACGTTATGTTTCATAGCTTGGTATATCGGAATCCTGTCCATTGCATGAACTTGGCCATCATTCTTCTCTGTCAGTCTTAGAGGATCTTGTTAAAGCTTATGACAGTGTTGTGCACTGTTGTTGTTAGGTGCTACTGAGTCGGTTCTGACCCTATATACACAGAATGAAACACTGCCCGGTCCTGCGTCACCCTAACAGTTGTTGTTATGTTTGAGCCTACTGTTGCTGCCACTGTGTCAATCCAAGTTGTTGAGTGTAGAAGATCTTTACTAGGTCACTCGATCGGATTCACGTATTTGCCTGCGAAACAAGCTTTGAATCCAGCCACTAGATGCCCGTCAAATACATTTCAACTCAGGACGATTCCAGGTGTCAGAATGGAATTGTTTCCTACTCCTAGGGTTTCCGATGGCTGACCTGTCAGAAGTAGATTGCCAGGTCTTTCTTCTGAGCTGCTTCTGGGGGACTCAAACCTCCAACCTTTCCTCTAGCAGCCAACCACTTAAACCACCTGCACCATTGGATCTGATCAGACGCAGAGCTTTCTGTGAGTGTCACTGTTATTACTGTTATACTTGTGTACAATTTAACCTCCTTATTATCCATCAGATAGTTGAGGAAATCTACTTTGATCTCACAGATAACTACAGCATTGAGTTTCTTGCACACGGCAAATCGGTACCTAGTAGAATAAAATGTGTATAGTTCATGACTGTGAAGATCTAGGCCAGCTCCTCTTAGAGACCAAAACTAAAACCAAACCAAAAACAAAGATGTCTCCACTAGAGAGTTGCAGAAACACAGAGAAGCAGAAACCGGTGATCACTTTGATTGTGAAGTATTGAATGACCACTGAGACCCACAGGTGCTCTCTTGCTTCAACCTTCATCTACTGCCTGGTCCTCCTACCAGTACTCTGCTTTATGTGAGCTGCCTTACCAATAGATGTAACGAGTCATAATCACAGGGGACTAGGACAAACTTTTCCTGCACTCTGGCAAATCTGGCTAGAGGCTCTGAGTCAAGAGTATACATGTCTATTCCCAGGAGAGCAGAATTCAGCTCCAAGTTTCAGAATGGGCCACTTTGGGACTTGACAACAAGTCAGAAACACAAAAGTCTGGCCAAACTCCACAAGGCAGGATGGGAAAGGCCCCTCAGGCCAGGAATGACAGGAGACACCCGCACCTTCTCCTCCTCCTAGCAGCTTCTTCCCAATGGGCACAACGGGATTTAGTGGCCTAGGAGGTGATGTAACTTACCAGCAAATCATGGTCATAAGTTTTATCACGAATACCAGGCTTTTACGTCGGTGACAAATAATCTATTAACTGCTTATTAGGTTAATGTAGTCATTGAGTGATAAATACGCATGGCTGCTAACCAAAAGTTTGGAGGTTCACCCAGAGGTTCCACGGAAGAATGGTCTGGCAATGTACTTCTGAAAAATGAGACCCTGAAAATCCTATGGAGCACACTTTCTCTCTGACACACAGGGGTTGCCATGAACTGGAGTCGACTTAACAACAACTTGAAAAGACTAGTAGGACTTAAAAAAGATGCTCAAATGTACCTTCTTTCAGTCTTCCACCTCCAACATTCTACAGTTCAAGCCCCCCATAGACACTGGAGGCCAGAGAGACAGAAAGTCTGTGGAATACTTACAGCTAGCTGGACTATTGTGAAAGTCCATCGACATATTGCTTATAAAATCCACGTCCACAATGTCTCGCCATTGGATGGTCCCCATGTGGCAGAGGGCAGGGTTATTGCTGAATCTCACAGCACCACTCAGGATTTCTGCGTAAGAAAGGAATTCATGATCATTAAGGGCAGGAGGAGACCCAAGGTCCCACCACCTTTACATGACTATACCCCTGTCTGGACATGAACATGTGGATTGGTGACATGTGGCAGAGGAGGCAAAGGAGGAAGTAACAGATTTGATAGTTACTTCAAAGCATGAAGCGAGAAGACATAAAAAAATCAAAGATTCCCTTTCCAAGGAAATCCTCTCCACTACACTGAGGGCAATGAGTAAAGAGCTACAACATCCAGCTAATGATCTATGAAGTAAATGTGGACACGCTGAGCAAGTATACAAGGAATATACTTGTGGGCACAGAAAGTCCCAAGGCATCTGTCTGAAATGTAAAATGCAAAGTGACTAAAAACATAGAGCGTGCACTGAGACAGGGAGGTCACAGGATTTATTGTTATCGCTGCTCTCTTGCCTAAAGTCTCACAAAGAACAATGTGCACTATTTAAAACCCAGTGACTGTCATATTACTTGGTGTTCACTACACTCAGATACAAGCGAAAATATTTTACTAATGATTTTGTTTCAGTCTTGCATGCTTTCTTAGTTCAAAAAAAAAAAACAAAGCCCAGAGGCGGCCAAGCAAATCCAATCAGTGTCCAACAAGCCCCAAGCTCTGAAGCCCTCAGAGTCAGCAGCTGCTGGCTGACTTGAGCCTATTGCTAAATATTCAGGAATTTTGCAAACTGGTTGTTAAAAACTCTGCGATGATAAAAGTTCAAGCCTGGGCAACACGAGAGTTGCATCAGTGGCATTTCAAGGGAACAGCAGCACTTATTGGAGAACTTAGATGTACGGAGCACTGCAGATTGGGATGGAAACTGTGCACAGATGAATCCGGCTTGTTGCCTTTCTCTAAGAACTGCCCCCCCATGGGGTTAGATAGACATGCCACACAATGGAATCACCTCATGCCAGGACACATGGTACTTGCATGGGCTGGGTCTGGTGCCAACTGATTTAAAAGCTTTATCTTAGTTACTTCTCACAATAGTCCAGTGACTACCTGCAATTTAAATATAGAAATATCAACCTCAGATACTTTAGAAAATATGGACTCACAGACAAGGGATGGAAGTAAACTAAGAACAAAGGACCAATGTAAGGAAGGATTCTCCCTGGGAAGATTTGCTTGGGTATTGGAAAGAAACGAGATTTCACAGACTATTGGCAAGCACACATTTCAGAATACAGAATATAGAAGTCCAGAGCAAAGGCACAGAGGGTTGAGACAGAGATTGGGTTACTCTGTGGATGGTGAAAAATAAAGGAAGAGTGGGAAGAAGGGGAGCAGGTGAGAAAGGGTCAAATTGTGGCGCGTTGGATGACAGACACAGAGACTGGAAGGCAGCAATGAGAGCCAGCCAGGCGAGGGAGTGAAGCATTCATTAGGGGGCCAGACACAAGTAGATGCAACGCTGATGACAGGTCAGACTGGACTCCCAGGATAGGGACATCAAGACAATTAGGAGAATCGATTGAGGGCCAAGAAAGAAGACGGAAAGATGGTGAAATCAGAGATGGAGCCTTCTGTATCACCTAGCTATGTGAGAAGGAGAGGAAGAGAAAAAGGGAAGGGGGTTCAGTTGCCACCTCCTGCGTAGTTTAGAAGAAAAAGAGGTAGTCAATTCATGAATATGTCTAACATTTCATGAATGGAGTAGGTAATTACTAACGGTACCGTGTTAAATAATAAGGATATATATATATATAAAACCTCAATGTTGGCTAGTAGAAAAAGAATAGGAATGGCTACTAAATCCTTGACGTATATTAAGGCACGTCATTTTCTCAACAGCTCAACAGGCAGGTTTCAGTTATTACTCTCGTTTTTGCAAATATGGAAACTGAGATGTTGTTAGGTTAAATTAACATGCTCCAGGGCCATCTGGCTGGTGAGTGATGGAGCTGGGACTGGAACCCAGACAGTCTGGCTCCAGAATTTATGCTCTAAACCACACGCTGCCTCTCATTATGGTAGAGTTGTGAGGCAACTCTATAGGCAGAGAGGGGCAGTTTGAATATATGTGTAATTACACCAAATACACGTATAACACAAATTAGTATAAACCCAGAAATGAGTGCGTAGGTGCGCTGAGCAGTTAAAAGTGGTGAGTGAAGATTTCTAAGGAAATTTTGGAGAATGACAAAACCAAGCAGCCAAACTAGAGGGGAATGCCTGCCTATTTTCCACTCTTGTCTTTGGATGCAGGGCTTCGGAGCTCAGCATTGTCACCCCGGTGAGCATCCTGCTATGTTTTCTTGTTGGTTTTAGGTCAGTTCCAACTCACAGCCACCCTATATAGGGCTTCTGAGAAGTAGCTGGTATGTCTGACTAGCCGATCTTGTGGCTCGAAGTCCAGTGCTGATTCTACAGCACCACACCAGGAGTCCAAAAGCCTACAGCACCCGGTATTACCAGGTGGTCTCCCATCCAAGTACTAACCAGGCCCGACCCTGCTTAGCTTCTGAGATCAGATGAGATCGAGCACAGTCAGGGTGGTACGTCTCCTTAAACCAGGACCGCACACAGCACAAGGGATAGATGAGAGCTCTGGGGGCAAATATTTGGTGTCATTCCTGGACTTCCTATTTCCTAGTGTGTTGTTGTTGTTGTGAAGTATTGTCAAGTCAGTTCCGACTCATAGCAGCCCTGTATATGGCTTCCAAGGAGGGGTTGGTGAGTTTGAACCATCAACCTTGTAGTTCAAACTGACCTTGTGGTCCAGCGCATTATCCTACATTGCCACTCTGGAAGTTGTCACAAATATGGGCTACTCTATAATGCATATCCCTTAGATACAAGTTCCTAGGAATAAATAAGGTAGGCAGTTACTCACATTCTATACTGAAAACTTTCCATTCTAGTCCGTGCCATCTGGCCACACTTTCGATTCCCAGTATCTTCCCCGTTTCTTATTAACTCTGAATATTTTTCCATGTCCCTAAAAGAGTAGCAACCTGGCTGCAACCATCCATTGATAATCTAGGATATTTCATCATCTTAGTAACTTCAACCTGCTTGTACTGTGTCAAAGGACACATATTTAATGAATAAAAGTCTTCTTTGAGGTGGAGTAAAGAAACATGGCAAGTTCATAGGAAGAAGAGAACTGGAGTACCATCAGATTCCTCACCCTACGTTGATAACCTCCCAAGCTCCTGCTTGCTCACCCTGTAGGTTTCTCATAGGAAGCTCCTTCACTCCTGTTTTATTTGCACCATAGTTGGATAAGACGGCCAAGGCATAGGTGTTTTCATAAAGTAAATTTCCTCTGATGATCTGCAGGTTTTCCAAGGGAATCCTCTCCACTGTGTTGAGAGCAATAAGAACATAGCCGGCAACCTCCTGGATGGTCTACAAGACAAAATGCAAACACGTGGAAGAATCCAAAGATTAACGTGGCCCAGAAAGGCCCAAGGACGCCTTGCTGAAATGTGATGCACACAAGTGACTAAAAACACACAGCACATTGTTGTTGTGGGCCGCATAGGCAGTTCTGACTCACAGTGACCCCGTGTAGCATTTCCGAGGCTGTAGGACGCCTCATGTTTCTCCCATGGAGCGACTGGTAGATTTGAACTACTAACCTTGTGGTTAGCAGCCCAGCTCATAATCCACTGTTACCAGGGCTCCATACAGCACATAGATGATTAAAACTGGGGAAAGGGCAGTGAGAGGGTCCACAATGACTCCTTCCTACACTCTTGTCTTGAAGTCCATGGGCATCCAGAAAGGACGCTGTGTAACATTTGGAAATGCAGTGACTGCTATTTTATCCGGTGCTCAATACACGCAGATGAAAGTGGAAATGTTTAACTGATTGCTTTCTTATTTAACAAAATCAAGACCCAAGAGAGGGCCAAGTAAATACAGTCAGGCTCAACTACCACCAAACTCTGAAATCTTCAAAGCCAACACCTTCTGGCTATCTTAAGACTACAGCTAAATAGTCAGGATTTTCTCAAACTGGTTGTTAAACTTTTGGTCACTTGAAATTGGTCATGGATGGAGTATTTACATCAACGAAATGGGCAAATGTTACAAAATATTGCTTTTCTTCCTTCCTTCCTTTCATTCTTTCTTTCAAGTACTAGTATACGAGCACAGTCCAGCTTAACATAGTGGCTAAGGGATCATCAGTGTCTATGATGATAGCACACTAGTCTGCTTCCCTTTGATATATATATATATATATATATTTAGCTAGAAGTTGGTACCAGCTTGTAAATTGGTCTTCTCATAAAATTCTCATCTATAGTACCATCAGACTCATAATTATGATAGAAAAAGCATATGCACCAAATTCTACCTTTGTGGGATAAAGCACTGGGCCACAAGGTCAGTTTGATTCTTAAGGTCAGTGGTTCAAACTCACCAGTCGCTCCTTGGGAACCCTATGCTGGGTTGCTATGAGTCGGAACTGACTCATTGGCATTTAACAATAACAACAATATTATATTTGGGTAGGAAAATCAAATTCAGTAAACTAACCTTTAAGAAGGTAAGGTCATAATTCTTCTGCACATAGGTAATTTCCAAATTTCCTAGGATCACTTCACAGTTATTGAACATCCTCTGGAGGCTTAAATAGTGATCTTCATAAGTACCCAACTGAGTGAGCTTGTTACTTGTGCCTTGGCAAACTGCAAAAAAGGAAAAAAGATAATCTTGAACTGTTGAGGAAAGCAGTAAAACTACAACAATGCAGCTGTCACACACGTCAAGGCTCCTGGAGAACTTTAATGACTTATGATGTTCATTCTGATCAAAGGGCACTTCAAGACAACATATATATGGTACCATTTATAATAAGGAATAGCTCAACCTTATAGAGCATGAAATGACATGATATCAAACCACACAAAGGAAAAATGGTTAAAATTCAAGGAGAAATCCTCAGTTCAAACAACTTTGTAGTTTGACACATTAGCCCACCGTGCCACACCAAGATAGGCTAAGTCTACCGGAGTAACAGTAGACAAAAAAAATCAGTATCATGGGGTATTTCAATAATGCAGTTGTTGTTGTTATGTGCCATGTTCAGGAAAACCTGTACAGGGTTTCTGAGGCTGTAAATCTTTACGGGAGCAGAAAGCCTCATCTTTCTGCTGCGGAACAGCTGGTAGTTTCGAACTGCTGACTGTGAGATTAGCAGCTCGATTTGTAACCACAAGTTTCAATTAATAGCTATAAAATGAAACTTCCCTTTTACAGAAGAGATAGCACGTCACATGTCCAAACAACATTTACAGACACAACATACACTAGGGGATAGTTTCTGACTGGTGCTGCGCTGCAGGTTAATGCGCTGGGCTACAGTGTCACTTTGTGTCAGCGGTACAAGTTCATCAGCTGCTCCTCGGAAACCCTATATGGTGTCGCCATGGGTCGGAAAAAACTTGATGACACTTAACAACAATAACAGTGCAAAACCTAAAATCAATGGCAAAGCGTACATTAAAACCCCCAAATGGCTGGGGATTAAAGACTTTCTTCTAAATAACAAATGCCTCAAAGATTGGGGTGGGAGGGATCAAAGGTTAGCTATTAAATATTTTGAAATCAACAGAAATGAAAACCTAAAACTTAGAAAAACATGCACAGTTAATGAGAAATTAGTATGCCCCATTTGGCTGCTCTCCATGCTAACCCACCCAACACACAGGCTTTGTCTGTGTCACCTCCCAGGACAGTCTTGGTTCTCTTTACTTCATAATGCTTTCAGGCAGAAAACTTAAGCTACAAAAACAGTTTAAATTAGGAGACGAAGTTTGACTATAGAAGAGCACTTGGGTAATCTATTTAAAATCAAAGGAGAGGGTTATATGAAAGTCATATTTACAAAGCTGCTACCTCTTTGAAAGACATGTTTAGGCAAGCATAACATAACAAAGAGGTTTGAGACTTTTGAAGCAGGGAGCTTGTTAAAGGATTCTACTTTGAACCAAAATGATCCTAAGAGTGAAGAATTATGGCCTCTGGCTTTGGACGTCAGATTCAGACCCTACCAAATTGCTCCTTGTCTGAGCGACTAGAACAGACGATATTTCTTGAAAGAAAGACCGCCAGGAAAAATACAAAACAATAGAGGCAGACCGACTGTTAACTACAAGAACAAGCAAGTTGCTTGCC
>NW_006408562.1:6488547-6508570 GCF_000296735.1 Chrysochloris asiatica | reverse complement strand
CATGGCAATGAAACGATATACAACAGAATGAATGTAAAACTAATGTTCTCCCATGTAAATTATCACATAATTCACAATAAAACATTAAAAAAATATATTACTCCTTGTCTGTAAGACACTACTGTTATCCAAGGCACCAGGTGGTGGGACATAAAAACAAGGTTAAAGTCAATAAGCAAAACAGGCACTTTCCTCAGGAACTTGTTCTAAATATAATTTGTTTTATAGGCTTCTTTATTCTCTCCCCATAGGATTATTCTCAAGAGCATCATTGTGCCAATATGTTCAGACAATACCTAAGCAACCCAAAGCATTTATACAAACAGTGGATAAGAAGCAATCTCCACGTCCTCTTTAGTACTGTGAGGATTTCCCTAGTTTTCCTTTTTTATGTGCTCATTTGAATTTGGTGGTAGAAAGACCTCTCGACATGGAAGTCCAAAAGCCCGAAAAGACGGAGGTTCTATTTGTTTGTGCCTGAGGCAGAAGGATTCCACGATTCTTCCAATCACAACTCTGGACTGACCCAGACAATCTGTGGTCGCATATACACGAGCAACATTGCCTATGACCTCACATTGGGGCAGCTACATGTAGTTGGCTGCCACACATGCAATTTCCTCATTCTAAGGCCCTTGAGAATGCCGCCACTATTATAGGTATTTGGTTTGACAATAACATGTGACCTTTCCATTGGCACACTGGGAAGAAAATCTCCTTTCTGAGCTGACAGCCCTGTGGTTTTGAGAACTCCTCTTACACGAAGTTTGACTGTGGTCTGAGTAACTGTAAGAATTGGTCATGACAGTTGAGACAGTCTGGAGACCAGCACGGAGTCACATTTAGGATTGGAGCAGGATTTATAAGAGTTTCTTCAACGTATTGTTGTTAAGTACCAATGAGTCAACTCCAACTCATAGCGGCCATCTATAGGGTTTCCAAGGAGCGGCTGGTGGGTTTGAACTGTCGACCTTGTGGTTCACAGTCCAGTGCTGATCCTATAGTACCACACCAGAAGTCCAGAAAATCCATGGCCATAAAGTTGATTTTAGGTCCAGCTCATAGCAACCCTATAGGACAGAGATGAACTTCTCTGGGGTTTTCACGCTGTAAATTTTCATGCAATTAGACAGTCTCAGCTTTCTCTCTTGGAGGGCTTGGTTGTGGATTTGAACTGCTGGCCTCATGTTAGCAGGTAATGCTTAACCCATTGGGTCACCAGGGCTTCTATCTTCAATACACAGAGGGATGAAAAAAGGGACTTGTTGACATTTAAAATGATCAAGATCATCAGTTTTGTCAGTTTCTTGGCTGAACCAAAGGATCTTTATTATTAAATAAATTAAGAAATAACTCTTTAAAGTAAAATAAAGAACAATAATATGCCATTTAAGCTTAGTTGATTAAATTGCAAAAAGTCACTGAAAACAAAACCAAAACAATGCTTTCATGTGTGCTCTTATTTATTCCAAAAGGACTAACTGAACACCAAGAGTGCTGCGAACCACGATAGCCTATGTTGTTGTTAAGTGCCATCGAGTCGGTTCCGACCCATAGCGACCCTGTATAGGGTTTCCAAGGAGCAACTGGTGAGCTTGAACTGCCGACCCTGCAGTTCAAACGGCTTTGCAGTCTGGCGCATTAACCCACAGCACCACACCAGGACTCCACAATAGCCTATAATCAGTATGAATTCCTTTTAAATTCTAAAAAAGATAGTGTATTTGGAAGATAATACAAACATTACACCTTACTGATGTCAAGGTCAATTAATACACTCAGGGAAGCAACAAGACAAAGTATGCAAACAAATAAATATACTCAAACTCCAGGTCATCATGATCCTACTTTGAAATAGCCCTAAAGACAAAAAACATTCATAGATATACAATGTTGCAATTACTTGCTTCTTTTATAATGGCAAAAGTTACAAAAAATTGCTTCAGAATGTCTATTCTTCAGAATAAAACAGAAGTTGGTAAATTACTTGATTCAGAATAAGGGGAGTCTGTTTTGAATTCTATTCTGGGGTTGATTGCTAAAGTACCAAAAGAAATCATGTTACAGTTGTTTCTTCTGAGGCTTTTTCCTGCCACATACCTAGAAGATAAGTGTTTCCCAATGGCTTGACTTAACTTTCATGATTGATGTTGTTGCTAAGTACTGCCCAGTTGGTTCTGACCCATAACAACCCTACCCTACATAAGGTTTCCAAGGAGCAGCTGGTGAATTTGAACTGCCGACCTTGTGGTCCAGTGCTTATCCTACAGCCCCATATGTATATTTGCCCTATAGTATTGTTTAAACTGGAGTCCTGGTGTGATGCTGTATGATAAGCATTGGATGGTTATGACCACAAGGTTGGTAGTTGAAACTCACCAGCTGCTCCTTCAAAACTACGTTATCTAAACTGGGGTTATTTGAGTGTGAACACACAGGCTTACTAAAATATAATGTATTAAGCAGAAGTACTATGTAAGATAGTTACCTAATTAAGAAAATAAGAAAAAGGCCCACAGTGTGCTTTAAGAATTTATAAAGTAACCTGTAACCATCATAGCACTCCTGGTGTGGCACTGTAGGATCAGCTGGACTGCAAATCACAAGGTTGGCAGTTCAAACCCACCTACTGCTCCTTGGAAACCTTATACAGGGTCACTATGAGTCAGAGTTGAATCTACAACACTTAACCACCACCACCACCATCATAGGGGCGAGTGGGAGGATGGAAGGAGGGGGAAAAACACAGTGAATAGACGTAAATGCTACTAACTGATGGCACATAGAGTGATGTATAATTGCTTGAATGTGGCACTGATGATCTAGTCTGTAAACCTTCACTCAACTCACAGTAAAAAGTTTAAAAGAAAAACAACTCATAAAAGTAGGTATTTAGGATTAGATTAAACAATTTATTCAAAGATAAATTTAATATTACTTCAGGACTATGAATTTGAAAAGGGAAAAAATCTAGTGTGTGTGTGTGTGTGTGTGTGTGTGTTTGAAGCTCTATTTTTAAAATGCTACAGATTTGCTCCACTTCCAAATCTGATGGCAAATTCTACTGAATCAAGACAGCGGATGCTATTGCTGGATTTCCAAAGCTCTTAGCTTTGTGTCCCCATTTAGAAAAGCTGCAAGAAACATGCAGTGAACATTCTCATATCTGCCGTATTAGCATTGTACTACCTCAGCATTTACCTGGCTATTCACTTGATTATGTAACTATCCACCTGAGTTTTTAAACATATTTTAAATCAGATTAGTGTAGGACACTTAATTTACTTGATAGGGATCTTCCACCCAGTCTTTGAACCGCCCATCAAAAAGGACCATACAAGTAGGATGTATGAAACTCTAATACCAGGACTGCTTGGTTTTTCCATTCCGGTGGGTTTTAAACGAAGCACTAACAGGGCTCTCACTACCAACAAGAAAGAAGATCCACGAGTGGAACCTGTCTTTTGGACCTCAAGATCCCTCCATGGAGAGGCAGTGGCGGCAGCATTTACAGCAGAGGGGGACAAGAGCAGTGAGAGTCCCAGAAAACACATACTGAGTGAGGACACGTGATTTGGGGCAGGAGGCTGACTTGCAGAACACAGTGCCCTTTGGGCATTTATCCATGCCACTAAAGGAGTTTTGTAACACTTGCCTGAACAGGGCTGAGGCCAAGGGACTGCATGGCTGCAAGGCCAATAAGTGCCTGTGGTATGGTTGTAAAAAGGTACACATGGCTGAAGAACTTGGCATCCTGAGTTGTTTCTGATCCTTGATTGTACCCTGTTCACTTCCCTGATAAACCCCATAATCCTGAGTATTGTCTATGAGCTCTGTGTGGTCACTGCAATGAATCATCAAGCCCAACAGAGGAGAAGGTTGGTGTCAGAATTGTATCAAGATTGTTGGAGGCATGCATGACTGCTGCCTCCTAGGAATTGACCTGGGGCTGACTTTGAGTGTGTATCTCCTACTGTGGCGCTGTGGGCTAATGTGTCAGACTGTAAAGTTGTCTGAACTGCAACATCGGTGGTTCAAGCTCACCAGCTGCTCCTTGGAAACCCTATACAGGGTCGCTATGGGTCGGACTCGACTCAACGGCACTTAACAACAACAACACCCTTGTGAAGTCAGAGGAGGTCAAGCACATCCTCATGCAGTTTTTACAGTTCAAAATCAGAACACTTTACACTGACTATGACTGACTGCAGATCTATAGTAGTTTACAGTTTTCTTGTTTGTTTTTGAGATAACATTTACAAAGAGAAAAATGGTCAGTCTTAAGGATACCATACATCTTGGTCACTTAAACCTCTCTCATGAGACAGAGCACCCAGAGTCAAGCACTGTTCGGATACTTTCTTTATAAAATAACAGTCATGCCTACTTTAGAACGTCATATAAATGGGATCATACAGTACTACCCTGAGGTGTAAGACTATTTCACAGCATAATGTCTGTGATTCACCCATATTGCTTGGTTACAGCTTAGTTGTTAATGAGAGATTCAGACAGGTGAGTTATGGGATGTTTACTGTCCCGGTGTGGCGTCGTGGGTTAATGAGCCAGAATGCAAAGCCGTTTGAACTGCAAGGCTGACGGTTCAAGTTCACCAGCTGCTCCTTGGACCCTATACAGGGTCGCTATGGGTCAGAACCTACTCGATAGTACTTAACAACAACAACAATCCTTGGTTTATCTAGTGGTTATTTTTTGTTTCAGGATATACCCCATTTTATCATTACTGCTTCCTTTATCAATCTGCTTCCTTTAAGATCCCTTATTTTATGGGGTAATTTATGTGGTCTTCCTATGCCACTATGGGGATGTACATCTCAGTCTGCCCACAAGCCTGGGCAAACATGTCTTACTGATTAAGACATGACATCAAAACAAGTTTCTCCAGATTGCCCAAATCCATTTACGCACTTTTGAAATTGCCTAAGTAAATTCATAATTGTTTTAATGTGTTGTTTTCTTAAGGACACATAAACTAATGCCAAAGTGCTCAGGCTCTTGTAAATTTCTCCCTTTGGTCTCCCCTAAGTTGTTTCTACTTCTATCCTTGACTCCTTTTCTACAAAGCATTCAGTTTAAAAACATAGATGACATCACACTTCTCCTTGGTTTGAAACCATCTGAATGTTCCCCCTTTTAATCATAATATGGTACCAACTCCTTTCTGCTACCTCTTGCATTCTACATGGTCAGACACCTTCTCTTAGCTTCTCTTCCCACCGCTCACAGTCTCAGCTACCCTCCGCGTTCTCTCAAGCAGGGCATGACTCCACACCATTTCAGTTCACGCATGTCTGCCTCCATGACATCACTGAAGTTCCAGCTCAATGGCCATCTTCTTAGAAAAGTCTGTTCTGGAAGCACATTAGCTGAAATAGCCATGATTGCATTCTATTTCAGCTCCCAGCCTTCTTTTCTTCCTAGCAGTTCTCACTAGAAGCTTCACAGCAGGCAGTGTAGGTCTCATTCACCGTTGTGCCCAAGCCAACGTATAGATCTTGGACCCACTGACTGCTGTGGTATATGCACACACGTGGTTGCATTTATATTTTAGTTGTAGTATGACTTTAGGTGATCACAGTCTTATTTCTTTGTGTTTCTAATTTACAAATGTCTCATGGAGGAGGAACAGGCAATAGATATACTGGAGCGTGACAGCCCTCACAACTTTGTGGTCAGCCAACGTAAAATCTTTCCAAGTTACAGATAAATGTATGAAAACACAAGTTTAGTAGTGGTGGCCAGTGGCTGAGGAACGAAAGGGGCAACTGGAGAGTTATTACAAAAGTAGTACTAAGCGCCCATGGGAAACCTTTTTTTCTGCCAAAATTTACTAACAATATTCGCCAACCATACAAAATTGTCAAATTAAAAATTAGCCTGCTATATTGATCAAGCATTTAATTAACCCACCCCTAATGTGATGACTCCACTGTGGCACTGTGGGCTAATGCGCCAGACTACAAAGCCATTTTAACTGCAAGGTTGGTGGTTCAAGTTCACCAGTCGTTCCTTGGAAACCCTATACAGGCTCCCTATGGGTTGGAACCGACTCGACGGCACTTAACAACAACAATATGGTCCCTGGGCCGGACATTCCCCATCCCTGAAAGGGATCACAGGGGATGGTGGTCCTGGGCAGGGTGGGTGATACAAGTGAAATGAAGCTCAAAATCATAAAAAACATTGGGCATACAGGTTTGATCAAGATTGGCCCTTAATTACCCTTCAGGCCTGGAAGTGACCCCACTCCTGTGGATCAATGTTCAGCCAAACTATAGACAAATTTATCAAGTGAACACAAGACTCGGGAGATACCATTACTTAGAATAATCAGCCATTCAAGTTCAAAAAAGCAGCATTTGAACAAGGATAAAGTTCAGAAGGGTTAGGAAAGAATGAGAAGTGGATGAGTGATGCTATGTGTATTAATTACATGAAGCAAACTGTATATGAAATGCTGAGTAGAAAATTGCTCTATGAAACTTCATATACTTTTCCATAAAAAAGTTTTTTTAAAAAAAATCATATGGAGGAAAGCAGATTATTTATATAGAAATAAACCTGGTGTGGCATTGTGGGCTAATGTACTGGACTGCAAGACTGGTTTGAACTGCAAGGTCAGCGGTTCAAGCTCACCAGTTGCTCCTTAGAAACCCTATACAGGGTCGCTATGAATCGCTATGAGGGAACAACACTTAACAACAACAACAACAACAACAGACCTGAGTATGATGGGAGTCTTCTACTGAATATTGAAGGCTAACAGGGTATCTATCCCTCATCTGCCAGTCTGCCGTACTGTGGTGACCTGTGTGTTGTTGAGTTGCTGGAAGTTACGCCAGTGGTATTTCAGATACCAGCAGGGTACTCTATGTTGGATAGATTTTAGCTGAACTTCCAGACGAAGATAGACTAGAAAACAGGACCTAGCGATGTATTTTAAATGAATGCCAGTGAAAATCTTATGAATGGCAGCTGAACACCGTCTGATAGAGTACTAGAATATGAGTTTGTCAGGCTGGAAGAAAGTAAACTTCAAACGGGTAAGAGCTTCCTTCTCAAAGTAGAACCAGCTGCAGACATCCATGAGTAATTGGAACATACAATGTACAAAGTAGTAATCTAGGAAAATTAGAAGTCTCAAAAATTAAATGGAAGGCATAAAGAATGGTATCCTAGGCACTGTTGTTGTTAAAATGTTGCTGAGGGGATTCTGACTTGTAGTGACCCTGTATGGGGTTTCTGAAGCTCTAATCTTTTCAGGAGCAGAAAGTCTCTTTTTTTCCCCACAACTTAGGCATCTGTAAGCTGAAATGGGCTGACATTAGCCAATCTGAATTAGACAAGTATGTGGTTTATTATGCCAGGAATAAAAAATTAAAGAGGAATGGTGTCATTTTAATTGACAAAAAGAGCACTGCAACATCTATTCTGACTATAAGGAAGACCAGTTAATGTAACTATTATTTATCCACCAACCACTAATACCAAACATGAAGAAAGTGAATATTTTACCAACAGCAGTCTGAAATTGATCAAACATTATTAAAGTTTCACTGATAATTATTGGAAATTGGAATGCAAATCATATAAACAAAAAAGGATCAGTGGTTGGAAAATATCACCTAATTCCATAAAACATATAAAAACTATGGTAGAGATAGCATGATTGGATTTTCCAAGACCAATCAATGATTTATTCATTGACTAATAGAAACAGTGATTTACACATGGATTCACCACTTGTATTTCAGTTTGTGGTGGCTTGTATATTACAGTGATGCTAGTTAGACGCCACACCCCTGGTATTTTACATTCCAGCAGGGTCACCCATGGTAGACAGGTGTCAGCGGAGCTTCCAGATTAAGACAGGCTAGGAAGGAGACACAGACTACTTCTGATCAGCTAGGCCCTGAAAAACCTTACAAATAGCAGCAGAACATTGTCAGATATAGTGCCAAAAGATGAGCCCCTCATGTTCAAAGGAACTTAAAATATGACTGAGGAAGAGCTACCACCTCAAAACAGAGCTTACCTCAATGACATGGATGGAGACAAACTTTCAAGACCCTCATTTGATGATGTGGCAAAACTCAAAACTCAAAAATGAGAAGAAAGAGCTGCAAATATCTTCTAATAATTGGGATGTATGAAGTATAAATCTAGGAAAATTAGAATTTGTCAAAAGTGAAATGGGATGCATATAGAGATTGATATCCCAGGCATTAGTAAGCAGAAATGAATAGTTATAAATGATTTTTAATCAGCCATTCATGTGGTTCATTATGCTGGGAACCACAAACGGAAGAGAAATGCCTTTGCATTCGTCACCAAAAAAGAACATTTCAAGATCTACATGAAGTACTATGCTGTCTGTGTTTGGGTAATATCTGTATACCTATAAAGATTACCAGTTAATACCACTATTATTCAAATTTACGTACCAACCATTGAAGCTAGTGATGATGAAATTGAAGAATTCTACCAACTTCTTCTGTCTAAAATGGATCAAACATGTAATCGAGATACACTGATAATTACTGGTCATTGTAACGCAAAAGTTGGAAACAGAGGAAATGACTTATTTATCAAAAATACCTTTTTTTCAACAACACAAAAGGCACTATGAACCTGGACCTCACCAGATGGAACATGGGAATCAAACTGACTTCATTTGTGGAAAGAGATGATGGAAAAGCTCAATAGATTCAGCCAAAATAAGGCCAGGAGCCAACTGTGGAACTGACCATCCATTGTTCCTATGCAAGTTCAGGCTGAAGGTGAATAAAATTAAAACAAGTCCACCAGAGCCAAAACATGACCTTACACATATCCCAATTGAATTTAAGGATTATCTCAAGAACAGATTTGCTGCATTAGACACTAATGACTGAAGACCAGAAGTGTTGTGTAATGATATCAAGAACATCATACAGGAAGAAAGTAAAGGTCATTCAAAGAGAGGAAAGAAAGAAAAGACCAAAGTGGATGTCAGATGAGACTCTGAAACTTGCTATTGAGCATACAGAAGTTAAAGCAACTGGAATACATGAGTAAGTAAAAGACATGAACAGAAAATTTCAAAGGGCAGCGCTAGAAGACAAGTTAAATATAATGAAACGTACAAAGATCTGGAGCTAGAAAAACAAAAGGGGAGAACACGATCCGTTGTTTCTCAAACAAAGAACTGAAGAGAAAAATCAAGCCAAGTATTCTATGGGCAAAAGTATAGGGAACACTGTGACTCTGTAGGATAAACACTAGACTGTGAACCACAAGGTTGGTGATTTGATCTCACTAGCTGCTCCATGGTAGAAAGATAAGACTTTCTGCTCCCACAAAGACTATAGCCTCAAAAATTCTACACAGGGTCACCATGAGTTGGAACTGATTCTATGATACTTAACAACAACAAAATAAAGAATGACAGAGAAGGCATCAAAAGAAGATTCAAGGAATATACAGAGTTGCTCTACCAAAAGTAATTGGTTGATGTTCAATCATTTCAAGAGTTACCGTAGGATCAAGAGCTGATGGGATAGTGAAGGAAGAAGTCCAAGCAACACTGAAGGCACTGATGAAAAACAAGGCCCTGGGGATTGACACAGTACAAATGGAAATGTTTCAGCAAACTGAAACAGCACCAGAGGTACTCCCTTGTCTATGTCAAGAAATTTGGATAACAGCTACCTGTGCCCATTCCAAAGAAAAAGGCGACCCAACGGAAAGTGGATACCATCTAACAACATCATTAATTTCATAAGGAAGGAAAATTTTGCTGAAGATAATTTAAAACCAGTTGTAGCCGTACATTGACAGTGAGTTGCCCAATATTCAAGTTGGATTAAGGAGAGGGCTGAGAACTAAAACTGTGGTCAGATGGATCTTGACTGAAAGCAGAGAAACACAGAAAGTTGTTTATTTGTGTTTTATTGACTACGCAAAGGCATTTGATTATGTGGTTTATAGCAAACAATGGATATTAAGAATAGGTGTTCCAGAACACGGAAGACTTCTTAACAACCTGCGCTATACAGAAGGTACAACATGGTTTGCCGGAAGTATGTTATTGTTGTGCCGTCAAGTCAATCCTGACCCACAGTGACCCTATACAGGGTTTCCAAAGAGCAGCTGGTGAACTTGAACCATAGACCTTGCAGTTCAAACGGCTTTGCAGTCTGGCATAGTAACTCACAGTGCCACACCAGGGCTCCTTGTTGAAAGTATAGAAGACTTGAAATACTGATAAAGATCCAAGACCACAGCCTTCAGTATGGATTGATCCTCAATGTAAAGAAAACAAAAATCCTCACAACTGGGCCAGTAAATAGCATCATGATAAATGGAGAAAAGATGAAGGTGTCAAAGAATTTATTTTGCTTGGGTCCACACTCAACACTCATGGGAAGCAGCAGTAATGAAGTCAAATGACATATTGCATCAGGCAAATCTTCTGCACAAGACCTCTTCAAAATGTCCAAGTGCAAAGCTAGCTGTCAGTTTGAGAACTAAGGCAGACCTGACTAAACCATGGTATTTTCAATAGCCTCATATGCATTTAAAAATTAGACGGTAAATAAGGAAGACAGCAAAAGAACTGATGAATTTGAATAGTGGTGCTGCTGAAGAATACTGAATGCAAAATGAACTGCCAGAAGAACAAACAAATCTGTTATTGAAGAAATACAGCAGGAAGCAAGGATTGCTAGACTTCGTCTCTCATACTTTGTACACATTAACAGGAGGGACCAGTCCCTAGAGAAGGAAGCCAAAGGCTGTACAGACAATTTCCAAAGGTGGTTCATGATCACAAAGTATTCTAATGCCATGTGTAGACCTGATTTAGAAATCCAAAAAGGAAGAGCAACCTCAGCATTTCTCAAGTTGTGATGGACACAAAACTGAGTCAAGCAGAAACCATCAAATGAAGATGGAAGGAGTATAGAGAATCACGTTACCAAAAAGAAATGGTCTACACTCAGCCATTTCAGGAGGTAGCATATGATGATGATGTCCAAGTTGCATTTTGGTGAAAAGCATGGCTCCAAGAATTGATGGAATATCAACTGAAATATCTCAACAAACAAATGTAGCACTGGAATGACTCCCTTATTTATGCCAAGAAATTTGCAAGACAGCTGCTACCTGGCCAACCAATGGACAAAGAAAGGTGAACAAACAGCATTCAGAAATTACTGAACAACATTTTAATATCACATATAAGTAATTTTTTTTTTCTGGAGAGAATTAAAAAGTGATGGAAGCCATACACCAACAAAGAACTGTCAGAATTTCAAGTTAATGATGTGCATCAAAGGATATCATTGCTGATATCAGATGGATCTTAGCTGAGAGCAGAGTATATCAAAAAGTTGTTTACCTGTGTGTGTTTTCTTGACTATGCAAACACATTCTCCTGTGCGTATCATACAAACGATGTAAAATATTGGGAAGAATGGGAATTCCAGGACATGTAGTTGCGCTCACGTGTTCAAGAGGCAGTTGTTTGAGCAGAACAAGGGCATAACTGAATGGGCTTAAAATCAGGAAAGGTGTGTGTGTGTGAGCATTACATCTTTTCACCATATTTGTTCAATGTGGGGAGTCCTAGTATGGCACAGTAGGATAAGCACTGGACTGCTAACCACAAAGTCAGTGGTTCAAACTCACCAGCTGCTCCTTGGAAACCCTATACTGGGTCGCTTTGAGTCAGAACTGCGTTGATGTCACTTAACAACACTCAATTTGTATGCTGAGGAAATAAAGAAGATGGAGTATATGAAAAAGAATGCGGCATCAGGGTTGGAGGAAGACTCATTAACAACCTACTATATGCAGATGACACAACTGTGCCTGCTGAAAGGGAAGAGGACTTGAAGTCCTTGGGTTGAAGATCAAATATTAAAGTCTTCACATGGATTATACCTAAAATGAAACAAAGAAAATCCTTACAACTGCATCAAGAAGTAACATCATGATAAATGAACTGAAACTGCCAAGAGTTTCATTTTACTTGGATTGATAATCTACATCCACAGAAGCAGCAGTTAAGAAAGCAGATGATATATTACATTAGGCAAGTCTGCTGCAAAAGACCTCATTAAAATATGAAAGAGCAAATATGTCACTGAGGATTAGGGTGCACCTGATGCAAGCTATCATAGCATGCAAAAACTGGACAACGAGTAGTACGAAGAATTTGAATTACGTTGTTGGGAAAGTATACAGAACGAATCAGTCTTGAAAGAAGTATAATCAGAAGCAATCATGGTAAGACTTCCTCTCATGTATTTGGATATGTTATTGAGATGAACCAGCCCCTCAAGCTTGGTAAAGGATATCATTTCTGGTAAGCAGAGGAGCAGCGAAAAAGGGGGAAACCATCAAAGAGTTGAACTGACACAGTGGATGCACCAATGAGCTGAAACTGAGTAATGATTGTGAGAATGTCAGAAGATTGGGCAATGCTTCCATCTGTTGCAAATGAGGTCTGGCTCGATGACTTGGCACTGACTTGAAGGTACTCAACCAGAACAAGAAAACATACTAGGACATACGAAAGAAGGATAGGCTACTAGATTTGGTGAAAAAATTTTTCTATGTGAAAGTATGAACAATAGTGAATGTGATGTGCTTGGAGTTTACTTCCTAAAGATATCATGAGTAAGCTCCTTGCTCTGGCCAGGATTCTGGGTTTTTAATCTCTTCATTGAAGACTATGACTTACTTTTATGCTCATTGGCTCCCTGTTCACACGTAGACATACTTTTGAAGTGACTAATTCCACTTCCCTTCCAAAAGTCTGTCATCCAAGCCACTGCTTACACCCTTACCCCCAGAGCAATTTCAGATCTTCTGGTCTATTTGTTCAGTGCTTTGTTGCTTTCCAAAGATTGGTGCTTCAGCCCCACCAGTGAAGGGCAGTGCAGAGACAGGAATAAGACTGGCACCTGATGTCAATTTGTACTGTTACCTACAATGCTTTAAACTTTCCCTCTGGGTTTAGGCATTGCCTCCAGAAAGGCAATGTGAATAAGAATGAGGTGTTGGAGACATAACAGCCTTCTGTTAACACACAAGAACCCACTGAAAAAATATAAGCATACCTTATTTTATGGCTTTGCAGATAGTGCTTTTTTTTTTTTAAAACAAAACAAAACAATTTGAAGGTCTGGGGCTACCCTGTATTGAACAAGTCAGTAAGACTTCTCTTTGTAGGCCACAACCTTTCACCTCTAACTTTACTTTATTCTTTGTTAAATAGAGAACAGGTAAACAGAAAAAAGTAGGAAAAGATGCTGGTGGTTGGGAATATAATCCCATGGATCCAACATCCCATAGCCCTTGGCAATGTTTTACTTATTCAACAGTTTCTCATAAGGCAGACCATAGTGCAGTAGACACTCCCTCACAATGCATGCTATTCCCAGCAAGGTGATGTGAAGGTAGGGCTAGCAAGATTTCATTATTCTGGGCACAGTCCCCACCCAACTCACATACCTCTCCTTTAATTTTTGTTTCAGACCCACATGACTCACTCTCCAATGACAAAGGCTTAGTAATGTTCCCATATTTCTTTGGGTGCTTTTGCTAGTTGAGTTATCCCTCCAGTATTCATTTGACTGCCATTCACAACTAGAATGGTGCAGTCATGAGCTGGACAGGTGAATACAGCCAGTCAGTAAGGGTTCATTCCACCCTTGCCCTGTGATCTGAACCCGGGGAATGAGAAGCTGCTTGTTCTTTGTTCATTCACTCATTCACCCATTGGGAAAACAAATTCATCACGTTAGTGCCAAGACGGTTGCCAAGTATGAATCAGATGTATTCATTGTCCTAAAGAAGCGTACTAGACCTTCGGGAATCTGAATGCAACAATCACAGGACATCCCAAAGCTTCAGTGCAGAGCTGGACTACATGAAAAATGAGTCTGTAAAAGGAGAAATCTCTTAAGTTCAAGTTATCTGGGAAAGGAATGCCAACATCTCTTATTACCAGGAAGTTCCTGGGTGGTTTGCTCTTGGCTCTGGTAGCGTAGTGGTTAGGAATTGGGCTGCGAACTTTAAGGTCAGGAGTTCGAAACTACCAGCTGCTCCACGGGAGAAAGATGAGGCCTTCTGCTCCCGTAAAGATTTACAGCCTCGGAAACCCTGTACAGGGTCACTATGGGTTGGAACCGACTCAAGGGCACTTGACAACAACAACAAATAACCACAAGGTTGGTGGTTCAAATACCCAATGATCTGTAACGCTGACAGCCAAGAAGAGACTATGGCGCTCATGGTGCCCCCCAACCCCCCCAAAAAACAAAACCATACAGGGTCACCGTTTCTTGTTACCAAGCAAATGAAGACATCACAATCCACCTTCAGACTGAATTCAAATGCTGCCTACAAGAGCCAAGTGTCGGTTTGGATGATTTCATCATACATAACACCACAATTGACCACAACAGGAAAATAAGGTCCAGCCTTTGTTTCATTTCGAATCCTCCTCAGGCACTGCCCCAACTCAACACAAGGTGGTTTACATATTCTTTTAAGTTTTCCTTCTATTTTGATCCGTATTTTAAAAAACTGTTTTTTTAAAACTGTCCATTTCTATTTCTATAAATATGAGCACATTTATCTGGCTTTATCATCCATGAACATTAGAGAACACTAGTAAATAACAAGAGCAACAAACTAAACAAAAAAGCAATCATCAAACCAGGAGGGCGTCATTACACCAATGTGTTTTCTTTTGTAAACAAAGATGGTCCCTGAATTCCTTCTCTGGCCTCTACCTCCACAGCACTTGGCTGTCCTTAGCTATTGCCTGATTGTCCATATCCCAGGAGGCTTTGCTGTGTAATCACTTCCTGAATACTGCTCTTGGAGAGCCACAGGAAAGCCCAGGGGATGATGTGAAGGCGTTAGCAGAAGAGACCACAAAGGATTTTGAATGTTTTCCTCCATGTAATCTACAGACACGAGCATAGATTTGGAATCTTCAGTGAGAATCAAGCATGGAATTAAAAGTATCTAGTATGGCGCTGTGGATTAATGAGCCAGACTGCAAAGTTCAAGATCACCAGATGCTCCTTGGAAACCCTATATGGGGTTGGAACCGACCTGATGGCACTGAACAACAACAAAATGGTCAGGACAATGAATGAAACAAAGATGTCTGGGGTGGGGGGGAAAGTGACTGTAATAATCAGTCACTGTTGAGTTGTATGAAATTCCAACTCCTGGTGATCTCATGTGTGTCTATGAACTGTGCTCCGTCGGGCTTTCAATGGCTGATTTTTCCTAAAATAGATCATCCCACCTCTCTTCTGAGTCACCCCTGGGTGGACTTCATCAATCTTTCAGTTAGCAGCTGAGTGTGTTAACTGTTTGCCCCACCAAGTGATTCCACTGACTCTCTAACTCTCTAGGGAGTACTCAGAAAATGAATGGATTTGAGTTTTGTGTGTGTTGGGTTGGGGTATGGAGGGCACAAAGCCACATCTCACATCTGCACTTGCGCAGTGCTCCATCAGACTGGAGCTGCGTTCTGTATGGAGCTGTCTTATCCCTTTTAGTATTGGGAGCTAATGAGAAGCAGTGAAAGAAAGGAAAGTAATCTTAGGCAAATTATTGTCCTGGTTTCATGAGCAGGGAACCTGCTGCTTGCTTATTTTCAAGTTATACAGAAACACACTAGATCCTCAGTAGAACTATTTGAAGCCTTGCTTTATTTTCTCATGAAGTGCTTTAAAAGTTGAAAAGAAAGAAAATAAACAATGTGGGAGGTGAAGCCACCAGCTGTTCTGGCATACCATATGTGATCCAACATTCACTGGAACATTTCAGTGCCCACTGGCCATGGAGTCACGGGGCCTGGGTTAGGACCTGACTTCTACTTCTACTGAGGCAACTGCCCAATCTCTTTGAGCCTTCTTTTCCTTGCCTACTAAAACTGGACCATATATACCCAAAAGAGCCCTCCCTAGTGGTCCAGTGATTAAACCCTTAAGTGCTAACCAAAAGGTCAGTGGTTCCAACTTACCAGGTGCTCTGTGGGAGAAAGATGTGGCAGTCTGCTTCTGCATAGACTTACATCCTTGCAAACCGAGCTCTGGCAGTGTAGTGGTTACGAACTGGGCTGCTAATCTCACAGTCAGCAGTTTCAAACTACCAGCTGTTCTGCAGAAGAAAGATGAGGCTTTCTGCTCCTGTAAAGATTTACAGCCTCAGAAACCCTGTACAGGGTTGCTCTGAGTCAGAATCGAGTCTACGGCACATTACAACAACAAACCCTATGGGGGGAACATTTCTATTTTGTCTGATTGGATTCTATGTTTTAGAATTGATACCATGGTTTGGTTTAGGTACCTTATGACTCTTGGGCATGGGACACGTGGGACAGTCTTCATGAACATTACTAAGACCTGATTTGACCTAAATTGGAATTATGTGTCTGGTAGAATGAATTGCTTCCTTCCTTACATGCATTCTTGGTGATGAACGGACCCTTTCTGCCCTGTGCTCACAGTGTTGAGGTGTGACCTGGCTTGGAGCTGATACTGGCTGGTCTGCCATTGCCAGGGAGATGGGTCTATGATTTGAAAGGACTGCATGTGGACCCATCACTATCCACAGAGCCCAGGCTAGGCACTTAAAGCTTAGGAAGCCATACCTATTGTGTGCCTTTGATTAAAATTCCCTTAAAAAAACTTGCAGCTGGCAGCTCAGAACATGCTCTACTGCTATTATTTGTCACCTAGGAAAGACACAAAGCCTCACCTGACTTTTTGTGACTGTTTTATAAGCACAAGTTGGATCTGTGTTATATGTGTGCATGTGTTTGATTTAATGCTCATTTTAACATGCACCATGTCTTCACTTATACCTACTTAATGCAAACTCCATGTCCTGAGTTCCTTGATTAGGAAAGACAAACTCAAAATCACAACTACCACATTCTGCTAAAGAAGAATCTGTTTGGGCTCAAAAAATTGTTCCGTTGTTGTTGTTAAGTGCTATCAAGTGGGTTCCCACCCATAGGGACCCTGTTTAGGGTTTCCAAGGATTGACTGGTGAATTTGAACTGCTGACCTTGTGGTTAGCAGTCCAGTGCTTATCCTACAGCACCACACCAAATCTCCATTGTTCCAATGTTGTTGTTAGGAGCCGTTGAGTTGGTACTGAAACAATGACCTTAAGCACAACAGAGCCAAACTCTAACCAGTCCTGCGCCGACTTCACAATCATTGCTTCTCTTGAGCCCGTTGCTGCTGCCACTGTGTCACTCTATCTCATTGGGGATCTTCCTCTTTTTCACTGACCCTCCACTTGTCTGATAATATGTCTTAAGTATGAGAGATGAAGTCTGATCATCCTGGCTTCTAAAGAACATCTAGTTGTATTTCTTCCAACACAGATTTGTTTGTTCTTTTGGCAGTCCACGGTATTTTTAATATTCTTCTCCAACACCGTAACTCAAATGCATCAATTCTTCTTTATTCATTGTCCAACTTTTGCATGCATATGACGTTACTGAAAACACCATGGCTTGGGTCAGGTGCACCTTAGTCCTCAAACTGACATCTTTGCTCTTCAACACTTTAAAGCAGATTTACCTAATGCAATATGTTGTTTGAATTGAGCTGTTCTCATGTTGTTGTTGTTGTTATGTGCCATCGAGTCGGTTCCGACCCATAGCGACCCTGTATAGGGTTTCCGAGGGTGTAAATCTTTAGGGCTGTTATATTATTAGACCATCCTCGAGGACAGCTGTCAACTCAAAGGGACAGTTCTTAAGCAGAAGCATTTGATAATAGATAATCCTTTGACTGAAAAAGGAAGTACTAGGACATGTTAAATCACACCTAACTTGTTACTGCTGTAGGTCTAACTTTGGAAACTGGCATGTCGAAAGCATCCTTTAGGATGTGTTGGAGCAGAGGTCAACAAAGAATCAATATTTTCAGATTTGTTGGTCATATGGTTTGTATCCCAACTACCAAACTCTATTATAGTTCAGAAACAGCTAGATACAATATATAAAACAGTGGCCATGACTGTGGTCCAATTCAATTTTATTTGCGAAAACAGTAGGCAGGTAAGATTCAATTCCTGTTTTCGAGAAAGGTCTACAGCAAGCCAGGAAGTAAACTATTAGAATCTCCTTTATCCTGGACTTTCCAAAGATAAACCCGACTGAAATGATGTATCTTCCTCCAGAACCAAACTTCAAAGGGCTATTTTAGGGTTAAGAGCTTCCTATTTCACCATCAGCTAACTAGAGGAATTGAAGTAAGATACATGGTATTTTGAAGACGGACTGAGACGTGCAGAGTTTGGAGACTGTGTATTTGTGTAGGCGGTGTTGCAGCTCTATGCGAAACCCACGGCCACTGATTCACTTCAGACTCATAGCAACCCTATACAATTTTCAAAACTTAAGTCGTTAGAGGAGTAGATAGCCTCATCATTCTCCCACTGCAGGAGGTGGTGGGTTTGAACCACCATCCTTACAGTGCTTATCCAACAGCTAGGCATCACTGATTTTCACAGTTGTATATCCAACCCAAGGAGCCTGGAAGCATGGGTTATGCATTGGGCTGCTAACCATAAGGCTAACAGTTCGAATCCACCTGTTGCTCCTTGGAAGAAAGATGAAACTTTCTGCTCCCGTAAATATTTACAGCCTCAGAAACTCTACACAGGGTCAACATGAGTCAGAACCGATTCAATGGTATGCTGCAACTTATTCAAGCCATGCCCTGGAATCCTGTCCTTTCAGAATCTTGATAAATGGTTGTCAACTCCTGCATGAACCATTTTGAGTGACTGAGAGTTTTTACCTTGGTATGAATTTGTGAAGCAATCAATCCTTATATTTACACCTCTATAACATAACTATTGCTTACACAAATTTGAAATTGTTAAGTGCTGTTGAGTCAGTTCTGACTCATAGCGACCCTGTATTGTGTTTCCAAAGAGTGACTGGTGAGTTTGAACTACAAACTTTGAGGTTTAAACCGACTTGCAGTTGAATGCTTATTCTACAGTTCCCTGATCATTTCCTCTGCTAATCACACACAAAATTCTTTTCTCTGCCACAAACACGTGAAGATAAAGATTTCTTCTCATCACTTTTTCATCCCAGGGATTTATTATCAATTCAGCAGTTCTTGTGGGAGTCCCTGTATGCAGCTTTCCTTCAGAATGACACCCTCTGGAAAGATGGCCCCATCCAGTTACTTTTCGTGGCTTGGTTAGCCCTTGTGATTGTCTCTTATGTACTCGCACTTGCTCATACTTGGGTGGTGAAAGCATTCTGTTGTTTCACAAGATGCTTTGTCTCTTCAAAGTCATAATATGCTTCACATTGGAGAACAACTACAAAACTTTTTGTTTTCTTTGCCTTCTCTTTGGCTTATTCTGTTGAGAAATTCAGCAAGCAACAAAAGATAAATAAATATTGTCGAATATCTGACATATCTGCATTAATGTCATATGTAAACTTTTCAACTGACTTGATTCATTATTTAAGCTTAATTACTAAAGGACAGGTGAACAATGAATATGGAATTTCCATCTAGTTATAATAGGGCTGATGGTAATTTCCTCTCAAGCTTGGATAAGGAAGTAATTTTCCTTGCTTAGGTCTCTCTCTCTTTCAGATCCTACTAACTTAACAGAATCAGATTTGCTGCAGATTGCAGATATAGAATTCTGTTGAAAGCCCATTTTCAGATTGAATGTATTTAAGCTGCAACTAGAGTGGAGAGCTTCAGAAACAAAGTCTGTTGAATAATAAACAAGTTCACGCACGTATCATTGTAAACCTTTTGTTAGTTAATACATACCAATAATTTATCAAGGTGATTTACAAAATGTATTTTCTTTAAAAAATTCTCATCTTCAACTTTTGTCTTAATGTTTTTCCCTTGAAAAACATTTTGTGATTCTCTTTATTGACAGGCTTTCTGAAATGACCTTCACATTTTTTTTTTTTCTTAAATGT
>NW_006408562.1:6433912-6487642 GCF_000296735.1 Chrysochloris asiatica | reverse complement strand
GGTTCACAGAAGTCTATTGAATGTTGTAGGGCTTAGCTCACCACTTAATTGCTGTTTTTCCCTCACTTCCCCTTATTGGTGTCGAGAGTGGTCACCAATCACAGTGTGTATTCCCATTGAGTCTTAGTCTTAGAAGGGGGTTTGCACTGAGGGGGCCCGACCACTTGCCTTGATGTTACCTGGGCAAGCAAGTTGCTGACCTTCACATTTAAGTGCAACAACTTAGCTGCACTGTAACAATCATTCCAGGCCAAAGAATACTTTGAGTGGATTTTGTAATCTCTTAGTAAGAAACGACCTGATTTGTTTTTCCTTGGGAACAATTAGAAACTAATTACGAGGAGTAAGACATCTTGCTTTTGATCATAAGATCTGCCTTGCAAAATGCAAGTATGTGAAGTTACTTAGACCCTTTACAAAAAAAGAAACCTCATCCACTGCTGTGATTGGAAGTTTAGGGAAACTCCTGGTAATTGACAGGAAGAGTGGCGACCAGTTACATGGTCTAGAAAACGAGTACACCTGAAAGCTGTTTAACTCATGAGACGTCTCAGTACCAAACCCGGACTCAACAATTCACTCCAAGAGATGGGAAAACTTTTCATTTGTTCTTGTGCCAACCCTGGCTTCTTTGGCCATCCTATTGTATCTGACCCAACATGTTGAGGGAGATAAAGTCATTCCTGGCAACCTGAGGCTCTACAAGTTCCTGCAAAGCCAAGGTTGTGTGGGGATGGTCTCTAGTGTCCTTTCCAGTGACTGAGAGGCCTAGCACAATGGAGACATTTCAATAACTGTAATCTACAACCTAAAGCAGTTTTTTTGGTTTTTTGTTTTCGAAACTGCCTGCCAGGTTTTGAGGTCAGTAACTGAAGAGATGACAGCTGTAAGTGTGTGCTTTATCTCTTAACTGAATCAATCTTTAAATTGTTGATTTTGGCACACTGTCAAAGCACTTTGAAAGGAGGGAGAGGTGGGAGAAGAGATGACTCCTAAGGGACCGTCTTAGTAACTTCTACTGAACTCTATGTGGCTGAAGGACCATTCAAATGAGATTTTCTTTTTTCCCTTGAAGCAGAGAGCGCTTTCTACACAAGTATTTCTTTGTCATCTCGATTAACTTTTACAATAATTTGAGTTTTTAGTGTGAGGCCTACAGATGTTGTGTGGGTGTTGGCAAGGGTGAGGGAGTAAGAATGAAGAAATGAAGGGGTAAGGAGAGAGATGAATCTTCCTCTGGAAAATGTTGTAACACTTCCTTTCCTGGGAAAAAAACAAAACCTCAGAGTTACCAAAAATTTTTTTTAATTGTTTGCAAAACAACGAGAGAAAGCCATGGTTGTGTGGCTTGGAAGAGGCTGGACTGGACCCTTTTCTTTGAATGAACCCAAATCTTAGTGATGGGATTACCTGGAGTTGTAACTGTATGCTTAGAAATAGCCCAAAAGTAGATAGAGGCTGGTCATGTATCAAATGCTAGTTCCATTTGTGAAAGAAACACAAAACCAAAAAGATATAATGGACCAAGGGATAAAGGGACACTTATTAATTGGAAGATAAATTGATTTTCATGAGGAAATGGTTTCCACCATAAAAAACACACTTGCACTTTTTCGTTCCTAATTCTGTTCACTTATTTCCTGTTTTGAGATTAAATACGGGCATTTGGGTTTAAAGGAATGTTTGTGGCTACTTCATAGTATGATTCCTAAGTCAATCGTTTACCCCAAATTCATAATACTTTTCATACAATGAACATGTTACTCATTCCCTTACAAATAAAACATTTATAAAGTACTTTTTATAGTTTACAAAACACTTACAAATAAGCTAAGTTTTCTAATTCATGACTACCTAGTACTTAAGCTATTAAAACAAAGCAACCAATAAGGAAAATATTAAGAATCAATCCCACAGAATTCCAAGTCCCCTAAAATCCTTTTGTATCTCTGTGATTTCTCTGAGAAGAGTTGATCACAGCCAACTTTGGCAACATTTCTTGTCATTGTTCATTCATTCACTGAATGCTTACGAACCCCTTTCACACTGAACAGAGGTGAAGTACACAGAAGCTGTCTATCTAGGTAGAATGCTGCTGTGTGTTTCTGTGTTTACTCACGGTCCTGGCATGGCGCTGTGGGTCAACATGCTCGACTGCCCAATTGGTTTGAATCACAGTGTTGGTGGTTCAAGCTCACCAGCTGCTTTTTAGAAAGCCTACACAGGGTTACTATATGTCAGAAGCGACACAATGGCACTTAACAACAACAACACTGAAATGGTAGAGTTGGGTGCACATATCAATATCCACAACCAGAACTGTTGTTGTTGTTAAGTGCCGTCAGGTTGGTTCCGATTCATAGCGACCTTGTATGGGGTTTCTGAGGAGCAGCTGGTGAATTTGAACAGCTGAGTGCTTATCCTATGGCGCCACACCAGAACTCCATCATTACTATATGTTGTTGTTGTTGTTAAGTACCTTCGAGTCGGTTCCGACCCATAGCGACCCTGTACAGGGTTTTCGAGGGTGTAAATCCTTACGGGAGTAGAAAGCCTCATCTTTCTCAGTTTCGAACCGCTGACCTTAAGGTTCGCAGCCCGATTCGTAACTACTACGCTACCAGAGCTCAGCTTTCTGAGTCTCACATTTCTCAATGATAGCAGTAGTAGCTAGGTGCCAGCAAGTTGGTATCGACTCATAGTGACCCTATGAACAACAGAACGAAACTGTCTAATCCTGGGCCAACATCACAATTGTTGCTACATTTAAGCCCAATGATGCTGCCACTGTGCCAATCTATCTCACAGGCGGTCTTCCTCTTTGTCTCCTACCCTCCATTTTACTAAACATGATATCCTTCTCCACGGACTGGTCCTTCCTGATAATATGTCTGAAGTCTGAGAGACGAAGTCTGGCCATCCTGGGTTCCAAGGAGTATTCTGGCTGTACTTCTTCCACTACAGATCTGTTGGTTCTTTTGGTAGCCCATGGTACTTTCAATATTCTCCTCCAACACCATAACTCAAAAGCATCAATTATTTTACGGTATTCCTTAACCCCCAACCAGCTTTCACATGCATATGAGACTACTGAAAATGCCATGACTTGGGTCAGGCACACCTTAGTCCTCAAGCTGACATCTTTGCTCTTCAACACTTTAAAGAGGTCTTGTGCAGCAGATTTGCCCATTACAATATGTCATCTAATTTCTTGACTGCTGCTTCCATGAGTGTTTCTGGTTGATTCAAGCAAAATGAAGTCTTGACAACAATTTCAATCTTTTCTCCATTTATATGGATGTTGTTTATTGGTCCAGTGGTGAGAATTTTTGTTTTCTTTACATTGAGGTGCAACACATACTGAAAACTGTGGTCTTTGATCTTCATCAGTAAGTATTTTAAATTCTCTTCGCTTCCAGCAAAGCAAGGTTGTATCATCTGCATTTCAGAGGTGTTTAATGAGTCTTCCTTCAATCCTGATGCCACGTTCTTCTTCATACAATCCAGCTTCTCAGATGATTTGCTCAGCATACAGATTGAATGAGTATGGTGAAAGAATCCAACCCTGGGGCACACGTTCTCAATGGTAGAGTGGAGTTGTAATGGTAGAGTTCTCATTGTAAGGGAGCTGTAGTAAGAATTCGATTGCTAACATAAATAAAACACAAAAAATGGTCTGACTCATGTAAACTACCATCATCACCATCATTATTTTAGCATTAGCTTGTAGCACAAAGACAACATGCTGGTTCCTCCATATAGCATTCCATAGGGCAGACACTGTTTCTGAGCTCCTAAAGTTTTTTATCTCATAGGTAGGGAATCAGGCATTAAACACATCATCATAGGATCAGTCATTTAGTCGAGCTGTGGAAGCTTGGTCAAGTATGGGTACAGGGGTGGGGGTGGGGAGGGCTTAGGGCATTCGTTAGGCAGCAGGAGGTGTGTTAGTGAAGGCTCTGTGACAGGAAGTAAGAGCAAGGGAAAATGCGAGGTTACAGCACCAGCTTATTGTTAGAGATGGTGGATTTTATTTTAAAGGGAACAAGAAGCCACCAGGAGTCCTGCTGGTGTGGCTGCACAGTTGGTTTGAACTGCAAGATCGATGGTTCAAGCTTACCAGCTGCTACTCGGAAACCCTATAAGGGTTTCTGTGGGTCAGAACCAGCTTGACAGCACTTAACAACAACAACAACAAAAAGAAACCACCAACCGGTTTCAAGCAAGGAAGGCACGTGCTTATATTTGTGTTTTAAAAAGACCTTACTGCTATGTGGAGAAGGGCAAAGATGGCACCCAAAGGGGGCATGTTGACATAGGAAAGACATGAAGGACCATTTGTGGTGTTAGTACTTTGTACTTTGCCTTATCGATGTCAATATTCTGGATGTGATATCCCAAAGGGCAATGTGACTCCCTGGGAGAATTGTTTCCTTCCATGCCTGAGTCCTGGATTTGATTCCCACCACCCATCTGTCATTGGAAGCTTGTATGTTGCTACAATGCTGAAGAGGTTTCAACAGTGCTTCCAAAAAGAAAGGCCAGAAAATTGACTTCTAAAAATCAGCCAATGAAAACCCTATGGATCACAATAGTTAATCCACAAGTGATCATGGGATGGCACAGAACCAGGAAGCGTTTTGTTCCATGGTGTAGGGTTACCATGAATCCTGGACTGACTCGGAGGCAGCTGGCAACAATAACAATCACTTGGGGACTCTGGTCAAAAACAGAGTACATAGAATCTCTCTGTATTATTTTTTATACCTGCACATGAGTCTATAATACTCTCAAAAAAGTGTTATCAATAAGTACATTTGGAGGTACAAACTGTAAGGCAGAGCTCTTGCAAAGGAATTACCTTCCTAGGAATGGGCTGGCTTTGTCCATGCCCTAAAGAGGGAGCCCTAAGTGCTATTGGTAATGAGCGTGGCTTCCAACAGTGCCTTGAAAAAGATGCAGAAATCTGTGGACAGCAACATCTCCTGGGCATTGGTGACAGGCAGTTCTCTCCACTAGTTGGCATGGATAGATTTAGTCTGTAACTTTCAACTACTGTAATTTTTTTTCCATATTAATATTTTAAAGCATGTGGTTCCAATGGCACATACCTGATTTACACCTAAGAATTATTTGTCTCTATGCCATCTTGCACACTCTTATAAATGGTTGTTTAAACTGGAAAACTAACAAACAAATACACAAAAACCCCCAAACGTGCTGCCATACCAAGAAGGACCGAGAAGGCATCCAGTGGGAATGTAGAGAGAGACCAATTAAGAGTCTGTGGCCGAAATCTGGTGCCTTATATGACCAACAGTATTGGAATCACCTGGAAGTCCATGGGAATTGAGGAATTCCAGGGTCTCAGATGTGCTGAATGCAAATCTGCATTTTAATAAGATCCCAAGGAAATTCATTTGCATATTCAGCTGCAGAAGCACTATGCTAATGAAAGTGTAGAAGGGATGGAGAGAGACTGGGTAATGGCTTAATTGTTGTTGTTGTTGTTGTTGGTGGTGTGCCATGGAGTCGGTTCCAACTCATAATCCTGTATAGGGTTTCCGAGGCTAGAAATCTTTACAGGAGCAGAAAGCCTCATCTTTCTCCCGTTGGAACGACTGGCAGATATGAACTTTTGGGGTAGCAACTCAGTTTGTAATCCACTATGGTACCAGAACTCCTGGTATAAGGTCAGTGAACCCAAAGGCTAACGAGCTGGCAAGGGCTCCTGACCATTCCCATATTGGTCCAGAATCAGACAATTGCATTGCCCCCATGAGTCCATTCTTTGATTTGGTTATGAGTGCATACGATAATTATCCAGATTTCATAAAAATCTGGAGACCCATGGCTATTAACATGAGATACCCTATAATTCTCCAGTTGTAAATTGCAACCAAAGCATTTCATTACCACCACCAAATGTTTGAGCTAAACAACTGATCCAAGCAAGTCTCCAAGCTCTCCTTCCCTACTTTATGTTGCATTTAGCCTCCAGTCTGAGCAATTTCATCAGTTTCAAAGCTACCAGCCTCCACAAAACCTGGTTAAGATGTGAAATACACCGATATCAATAAAACATGCTGAAACAGGGTTTTCAGATTTATGTGAAGTAGTATGGAATGTCATGGTGACATTTAATGCCAATAGCAGAGGGGAAAAAACATTAACAAGTCTGAACATTTCAAAACCGTGACTGAGCTAGAGTAAAGTATTTTCTTGTAATTGAAGTTGTAACTTTCTTTTCATAGCCTTATTCCTTTATGTACTTTAACTGGACTCTAGAATATGTCACACACACACACACACACACACACACACACAGATACACATAGAGAGCTTTGATTCTAGGTTTTAGTTGGGAAAGATCAATGGCTCTAATCTTGTATTAGCATCCCCTGCCTTTTGATCTCTTTGTGTTTCTTCTTCTCCAGGCTTTCCTTTGCAAAAAACCAAGTTTTTGCACTGCAGCTTTAAACCTCCCCTTGTGAAGTCTTATGAACCCACGTAAGCACATGATAAAGGACGGAGTTCCTCAGGCTGTTGTGCAATCGTTTTTGTATACAAGTAGGCTCTGAAATTATTTGTCAAGGAGGTACATGTCAAGTATGAAGACAAGTATGAAGACAAGTATGAAGACAAGTATGAAGACAAGTATGAAGACAAGTATTTCCTCTGTGCTAAGAGAAAGTAATCACCAAAAAGTCTATGAGAAGAAAGCAAACTTTCTAGAACATATAATCTGAAGCAGAGATAGGGAGAATTTTTACTTTTAAAGATCCTTTAGTTTTGGCTTAGTTTTAAAGTTTCCTTTGTATTTGTTTGTAAAAAGTCTTTTAAAAAATCAGGATTAACCAGAAATATTCAGCCTCCAATGGGCAGTGCAGAGGGGACGGGACACCAGCATGCATCTCTACCAAACACCCATCCCCAAAGAACTGTCACAAGTCACACAGGATGCTAAACATATTTGTTAAACGGTTGACTTAATTGCAGCACAAAGTTGACTGCAACCATTTAAACGCTTATTTATTCTAATAAAGACCATTCTTATACTAACTTCAATTTAATTAGTTTATAGCTTGAAAATCCAAATGAAAACCAGCCATCACCCATTATGCTGAAGAGTGCTGCATTTCCATTCCATTTTCAGTTATGATCGCCTCAATTAGGAGGTGCAGTGGAGAAAAAGAAAGCAGGGTGAGGGGTGGGGGGGACATTGGGTTGAGGAGGGGAAGGAGAGGAAAATGACACAACAGACAGTGTGGAACAGACAGCTGATTATTGAGACAGTACTGGGAGTGTCTCGTAGAGCAAACCCAACTCACGGCGCCCCCTGTGTGTGCCAGAGTGTAACTGTTCTCCACAAGGTTTTCACTGGTTGCTTTTCCCCCACGATGCTTCAGGGTGACTTGAACACAGCTGAGTGCATTAACCATTTGCACCACACCCTGGGGGAGCGTGTAAAGATACACAAGACATTCTCCTCGTGACTGAACTGCCTGGAATTACCTTAGATGAAGGGAGACTAACATACCACTGAAGTGCCCTACAAATTTGCCATTTTCATTTTCCTGAGGAGCCACGTGTCTGTTTTGACCTCCTCTGTGAAAAGAGCTCTTGAAAGCACAGAGGCTAGGAAACAGAGAAGCAACTACCTTTTCCTGCAAATGTCTATTAAGAAAGGCTAACTTATTCTTTGGCACAGATTTACCACCACCACCACCCACCCCCTCAAAACCTACTTAGGGCTGTAAACATCTAAGCAATGAGAGTGAGCATTGTATGGACTCTTCAGTAAGGACAATTAAGTGTTCATGTTAAATTGAGGACCGCGCTGCTCTGCACAGTCTGAGACACTGCCCTGTGTTGTAACACTTGGATTTAGTTCATGGAATCTTCCAGCCTTTCAAAACATATGACCTCTCACTAGAAGATTCACTGATCCCTTTTCCCCCTTGGCCCTGTGAACCAGTTCAGCAAAGTCCTAACTTGCAACAAACAGGCAATTCACTCTACCTGAAAGCGGAGTTATCTAATCTCCCAAAAATGACACCTGACAAGTTTCTAACTATCATGCCATCTGACTCAGTCCCCTCACATTTCTTCCTGCGATATGAATACCTTTTAAAGTCTGCAACCTCACTGGTGCCGATTATAATCATAATAGTAACAATATGTAGCCCCACGAACGAGCTCCACAAAAATGAGTGCTTTAAATATCCCACACTGTTCTAGGAGAACTAGACAGTTCATTCATCAGTTACCAAATGTTCTCTTGTTGCTGTGAGTGCTATCTAGTCGGTCCAAACTCATAGTGACGTCAAATAAGGGTTTCCGAGGAGCAGATGGTGGGCTTGAACTGCCGACCTTCTGGTTCTCAGCCCAGTCAGTGCTGATACACAGCACCACACCAGAAGTCCCACCAAATGTTTACTGAGTCCCAAATATGTGTCAGGCTCTGTGCTGATTAACACAGACAGCAGCATCCTCTGTCCTCGAAGCTGATAGTCTTTAAAGGAAGGCAGACATTAAACAAACACTGCAGTTGAATAATTTTTCACATCATCCCTAATTAGTGGACTTGAAGGGTAGATGTGTAGATGCCTTTTCAGACAGGTCATATCCACCTAGAAGTCCTCATTGTTGCAATGCATTCTTGTTTTCTTCTGAAGTGAATAGCTTTCTAATGAAAGAATGGAAGTGATTATCAAACCAAGAAAGCACTTCCTTTTTTCATTAAAAAGGTTGCTCAACATCTACACAGGAACCTCAGTTATTCATTGAGAATACCAGGAAATAAGAGTCTAGTTAAACAAGCTCCCTGTGGCCTTCCATGTGTTGACAGATAATCTTGAGCCGAGCAAAAGGGTGGGGTCCTCTGAGCCTGGAAAACAGACTTCTGTAACGTGTTACCAGAGACAGCTAGAGGCCACCTTGTGAATGGTTCCCCTGCCCCACTCCAACACACGCCAGGCAGGAAGGCTCTTATGTTTAGCACACAGCAAGGCGAGATGCAGGGGAGTAAAGAGAATGAACAAAGCAGTCTCCACACTTACATCTAGTCACTCAGTTGGAATATAGGTTTAGTTAGCAATCTTTGGTTTTCAGGAGCTCACCTGATCTTTGGTTCTGAGACTCTAGTGGGCAAATGAGATACCTGAGGTAGATCTTGTTCAAATGCAGATTCTGTGGTTCTGAATGGAGCGGAGATTGTGCAATTCTATCCAGCTTTCAGGGCATGAGGATGCACATAGCCTTGGAGTGTAGATACCAATTCACAGTGGTCACTAATACAACAGAAGCTAGCCCTTCCGTCCTTCAGCAAGAGACAGGTGTGATGAAGGAGACAAGAGAAGCAGGGAAGGGAGGGGCTCACAAAGCCGAGACATGAACAGTACACTATGTAGTCAACTGCTATAAAAGGTCAAACCAGATAAGAGCTGAAAGGCACGTCCAAGATTTAACTACTGAGAGATTACAGTGTTACGTTTCTGAGCTTTCCCAGATATATTTCAGTGGAGCCTTTAGAACAGAGATATTATATTCAGAATAAATTCATACTTCAAATGAGAGGAGGACATATACAGTGATATTCTGTTCTCATAAGATTAAACGAAAATTCTAGTTTCCAAGTATTAGTCAATATCTGTTGGGGACATGCAACTTTGTTTTTGATATTTAGATATTTCTATATGTTTTTCTAAGCACTCCAGTGGCTGTGTTGGTGTTGAGCACATAAGTCTTTCCTACTGCATCAAAGGAAGTCCTGGTGTGGCGCTGGAGGTGCAAAGTCCATTTGAACTGCAAGGTCAGCGGTTCAAGCTTACCAGCTGCTTCTTGTAAAATGAGGGAAAGAGGCGGGGCAGTGGTTTTCGGGGTTTCAGGGTTACTTGATTCCCACCCCATAATCTCCTATCATTTCTCCTTGGGAGGAGAGGTGAGATTTGTTAAAGCAAAAAATAATTTTAACTAAAAAACAATTTAAAGAATTAAAAATTTGAACAAAGATGGTGGTGGTGGTTATGTGCCGTGGAGTCAGTTCCGACTCATAGAGACCCTGTACAGGGTTTCTGAGGATGTAAATCTTGATGGGAGCAGAAAGCCTCATCTTTCTGCTGCGAAACAGCTGGTAGTTTCGAACTGCTGACCTGGTGGTTTGCAGCCTTATTCGTAACCACTACGCTAACGAGTGAGCAAATAAAACAGACACATGATGAAACTCTGGGAACCCAGAACTTCAAAAGAAAGGTTAGAGAAGTGGATTGATTGAATGTTTGCTGGGAGGAGACGCTTAGGAGGGGTGGTGAGAGAGTCAGCCACAGGAGGCATGACCAACTTGAGCCTTTGTGAGTAGCTCTGGCAACAGAATGTGGCCTGGCAGAGAAAAGTGACACAGGAGACTAGAAAGGTGCGATGCTTCTTTTTCCCCAAGTCCCCTGGAGACTAGAGCGGTGGCCAGCCTCCATCCTCATCCACCCTGAGCAAAGACCCTGATCTCTGGGAGTCTGTAGCCACATGGTTCAGGACCACACCAGTGTGAGGCAGGGGCCAACTGAGCAACTTTGGTGCCTGGATTCAGGTGGACTTGGTTTAGGACCGGCCTACAGAACCCACAGAACCACCAGACCAGCATTTAACCAGTCATGCTCCTCCCAGCTTCCCCGTGGTCCTAAGAGACACTGAAACCACCTCCATCAAGCGCCTCCAAGAACTATTTCCGGATTGAATGCCCTGAACATAGATGTTGTTTCTGTTGTTAAGTACCGTCGAGTTGGTTCCAACCCATAGCAACCCTGTACAGGATCTCCGAGGAGCAACCCGTAAGTTTGAACCACCAGCGTTGCTGTTTGAACAGACTTCTGAACATAGATAACACTGAGGAGCCCCATCTAGAGGTAGGAATCCCTCTCGCAACCTCCCATGAGCCTCCTTGGCAGCCGCAAGGTTTTCTCCTCCAATAGCTGCACTGATTTTTGGTTTTGTTTGTTTTTCTCCTTTTGTTGTTTTGTTTATATCCTCTGTCTTCTCTTTCCATTCCCTTTCTTTCACTGATTTTGTCTTTCCTTCTTTTCTTCTGTTTCCCAGTTCCCTTCTTCCCCCACCCCCTTTGATTTTTTAAAAAATCTCTTTTTATTTATTTATTTAAATCTCTTGCTTTTATTTTCTTTTCTATGGCTCCAGTTCCCTGTCCCTCTTTTGTCTTTATAGTTGCTACATTCTTTTTTTAATGGTTTCTTTCTTTTAAATTTTTTTCTCTTTATTATTTTCTCTTTTCATTGTTGGTTCCTTGTTTGTTTATTCTGCTTTGTTTTCTTGTGTGTGTGTGTGGTGGGGAGAGTTTTCTCTTTCCCACCCATACAGGCAGGAAGCCATACCCACACAGCCCAGCCACAATGTACCCTCTCTGTAGCTCCACCCACTGGGTAAGAGCCAATAACAATTCCTATACTACCAGATCAACTATAGATAGCAGCCAACACCAGCCAAACCCACCCTAAACTGAGGTGCTTCAACAACAAACATGAACAGTACACCTGCTTCCATTCTCTAACTACATCCACAGGAGAAAGTTGGTGAGGCCTTAAGAACACATCAACATACAATCATTAATTAAATACAAATACGACAACTCCACAATGCCCTCTAAACAGCAGACAATTTTAACTTACATGAAGAAGCAAGAGAGAATGGGTCAAAAAAATGACCAAGATGCAGATACAGAAAACGTTTTGAGGAAGAAAAGGTAATGGGAACTACCCGAAAAGAATTCAAAAGAATGGTATTTAGGTACCTTCAAATGATAGACAGGAAGACTGAGGAAAGCAAGGAGAACAGTGAAAACAACTTTTGAAGAATTCAAATTCTGGAAAACACTACAAAATTAAACAGACAAAATAAGTGTAAATTTTGAAACAATACAAAACTTGCAACTAGAAATCCAGACAACTATTCTTAGCCTGGGTACTGTCAACCCATATTCTGATCTCAAACTTACAGATGCTAAAATCTCAGAATGCCTTAGATGAGTATGAGAAGAAATCCAAAACTAAACCTTATTCTCATCAAGCCAATTCTGATTCACAGTGATCCTACAGGACAGAGCAGAACTTCCCATACAAGGCTGTGAATCTTTATGGATGCCAACTGGACACATCTTTCTCCCTTGGAGTGACTGCTGGGCTTGGAACACCAACCCTTCTGTTAGCAGACAAATACTAGAACCACTATGCCCCAGGTATGGTAGCGGTGGTGGTTATGTGCTATGGAGTCAGTTCTGACTCAGAGCGACCCTGCACAGGGTTTCTGAGGCTGTACATCTTTACAGGAGCAGAAAGCCTTATCTTTCTCCTGCAGAACTGCTGATAGTTTTGAACTGCTGAACTTGAGGTGATCAGCCTGACTCGTAACCACCACGCCAGCTACAAAACACCTCTCAAAACTTTAGCAGCTGCCCTTGGATTCTTTTACAAAACTGTTTTACTAGCAAAGGCACCATTTTCCTGGAGCAGTTTTCCCCATCAGTCAGCCACGGTTTTATTCGGGGGTTGTTTTTGCTTTCCTGGTATCAAATGTCCACCACGGCCAAAAATTGTTCCATTTTGACAAGTTGCCTTGCTTGTTTATTTGTAGCTTAACAGTAACATGCTTACCAAATGTCAGAATTACAAAGCATGGATTTTCCCAGAAGAGACATCCCTTCCTTCTAGACTTGCAATGCCTTTCAAATCGATTCATTCACTTGCTCATTCAACAAACATTTCTTGATCGTCAAAACCAGTGCAAGAAAACCTTTAATCACATTCCTATCCTACCTTATAAACCATTTAAATTAAAAGAGTACATAAGCTTCTCTTTAAATTGACCAAAGAGTTCTTATATTGGTGTGGAATGTTTTAAACACTGTAGAAATTAACAGAAACTGCTTATAATCATAAGTTATTTTCATTTTCATGATTGCTGAAATATCAGATACCTGCCTTAATTATCGGGGGCACCACAGGCTTCTAACAGAAGTAATACTACCACTAGAATCAGACATCTTGAAAATAGCAGCAAACGAGCCACAAACTGATCATGGAATCTTAGAAGACTCAGTTACGGAGTCTTTGAACCTGGTTATGGTTTTAATTAAGGGAATTCTTGAGTTGAATGATTTGCAGACTCTTTTAAGTGTTATCCGCTATGATTTTATCAATGATCCTGGGAAAACTAAGAAGACTCATATTATCTCAGAAGAGAGCAATAAAAAGAGACCACACATCAAATTCTTGTCCTTGGTCACGGTTAATTGCAGCCCTACCATACGTAAACCTTAAGAGCTCTTAATAGGAGCAAGAGTGTCTTTGTTGTTGTTGTTGTTAAGTGCTGTCGAGTCGGTTCCGACCCATAGCGACCCTGTACAGGGCTTTTGAGGCTGTGAATCTTTATGGGAGCAGAACGCCTCATCTTTCTCCCTCAGAGCTGCTGGTAGTTTCGAACTGCTGGCGTTAAGGGTTGCAGCCCGATTCGTAACCACTACGCTACCAGAGAGTGTCTTTAGCAAACATAAATTTGTGTTCAATAAAAATGAAAAAATATAGTTATCTGTGGAGTGGGGTATAATTAACAACCTGCAGTCCATTCCAGTTTCTCAAAAGGGGAAACTGAGGTTCAGAGATATTCTAAGTTATTGCATTGGAAAGAAGAGAGCAGCGTTACATGTTTGCTGAATCTAGGACTGAACACCATCCAAGGCTCTCTTCTCTTGCTGTGTCCTTGGCAGCTATATTTATACACTTAAGACCATGGAAAATTTCAACCACTGAATTTACAAGGAAGACAATCACCACAATGGTGAAAATGAAAAAGTCAGACAATAGCAAGTATTGGGGGAGATTTGGTTCAACCCAAGCTCTCAAACACTGTTTGAGACTGTGTAGCTTGTAGTAGTCACTTGGGAAAACTTTTTGACAATATCTACGAAAGTTGATCCTCTAACCCACCAAGTCTATGCCTAGAGATACTCTATAGAAATGCATACAAAACTTCACCAAGAGAATGCACCGCACTATTCAAGCAGAGCTAATCATAATTACCAAACTAATGAAACAATCCAAATGTCCATCAATGGTAGAATGGACAAGTGTGGAATTCAGATACAATGGAACTATACTACAGAACTATAAAGCATGATAACTATATGGAAGGGACCATCTGAACCCAAGCACATGATCTTTAGTAAAAGAGACCAGATACAAAAGAGTACCTATGGTATGATTTCATTTATAAGAAATTCCTGAACAGCCAAAAGTAACCCATGCTATTAGAATCAGGAAAATGGTTACGCTCTCCCAGAAGGAAACCCAAGAGGGCTCTGAGATTCTGGTTGTGGCCCGTTGGCCCGATCTGAGTACTCATTACAAAGGGGTATTTGATGTGTGAAATTCATCAACTTGCACCTATGATCTGTGCATTGTTTCTGAATTTATGCTATCCTCAAATAGAAAGTTTACTTGAAATATTCCCAGAAAAGCTGTAGAGAAAAAGCTGTCTCTCTGCCCTCCTTCCCGCCCCTCCCCCATGAGTAGTTGTCAGGAACTCAGATTTTTAGAAGGGAGTCCTGTGTGGCAGGATATTGATGAGGGACACAGTGATGTAATCCAACTCAGGACGTTTCACAGACTTTTAATGAACTACCCTCAAAAGAAGTGATGCTTGGGATATCTGGATTTCTTGTGGATAGCTTCAAGGGGTGGAGTTTTCAGCACAAAGTACGTGGAGGAATTTCAGCAGCCTGCCTGGGAACAGAAGTGGGGAAGATCTGAAGCCCAGCACTTTTCCAGAGCTTAAAATCAGGAGGTGCTTATCCTGCTATTGGGAGTCCTGTTGTGGCATTGGAGGATAAGCATTAGATTTCTGACTGCATAGTCAGTGGTTTAAACCCACCAGCCACTCCTTGGAAACATTATACAGGGTTGCTACGAGTCGGAACTGACTCAATGCACCACTATCCCCCATGTATTAAGCTATCACATGAAGAAACTGGCCATCCTTCTTGAATCACTGCTGCTACTCTTTCTTTTCCTAGGATGACAGAAATATATTTTCAAGTGTCAACTAAGTACAATTGTAATATGAACCCACGGTGTGGGATAAAGCACTAGACCGCAAGGACAGTTTGAACCACAAGGTCGGTGGTTCAAACTCATCAGCCCTCCTTGGAAACCCTATATATCAGTCGAAATTGACTCGACCGACGGCACTTAACAACAACAACATTTCAAATGAAGTGACCTAATTAAAACAAAACAAAAAAACCACACTGTGAAATCTTGCTAAGAATACTTTTGTTTCAAACTGTAGATGTTTGTTAAAGTTATTTAGGAAGTGTGTGTTATCTTCCTACACAATACCTGCTGTTATTTACAATTTAAAATGATCACAAGGCATGACTACATTGAGTATTATAAAGCTGACTGACGTCATTCCCCATACCAGTTATGCAACTGGAGAGCTAACCAGTTGAGTTACCCAGCCAAAGTCAGTGGTATGCTATTGTATGAACGATATGAGGTAGAGGAAGGATGAGCACACAGGAAGTTTTAGACGTAATTGACATGTTGATGTAAATCAAGTATGAGGTCTTGATAGCAGCAGCTTGAGCATTTGGAAGGAACTGGTGGGTAGGAATGTGAAACCAGTGGTAAACATGTGTCTCCTGTTGATACAAGTAGCCCTTCAGCCAGAGGACTGACAGATCCCCAATAGGTTCCCTGTCGAGAATGCTTCTAGGCAACCCTGGAGATTTTTAGGGATTGATGACTTATTCTTTCATCTTGTGATTGACTGTGGAGTCTATTTTTAAAAGATAAAAGAGCTAAAATCTTAGGCAATCATAAATAAAACTTTTCACATGTAACACAGGACAATAAATATTTGTTCACAGAATTAATAAAAATTGCTATCCTTGATAGAATATTTACTTTGTGTGACTACTGTGCTTGGTACTTTTACAGCAATCCTGGCTGGTGGAATAAAATTTAAATGCTCTTTCTTTGCAGGACTGCAGCGGGATGAAAAGACATGGTAATTAATGATAAAGAACTGGACACCCCTTTGTCTAAGCAGAATATTGCTGATATTTTTACACTGGTCTTTCATTTATGTTAGCATTCATTCGGTAAGTTCATATGAAAACTTAACATGATTTCAAAATATACCGTTAAGATTTCACATGAACTTAAAGTGCTGTAAATAAGAGAATGATAACATATACAAAAGATAGCAGGATTTTGAGCAAGAGCATATTTACATAGGTTATTATAGTTTTGTTGTAATGTAAGAAAAAATAGCAAAATCAGCACATGGAGTAATAATCAAGTGTTACGGTTATGAATACTATAAAAAATAATGAATATACCAATTATATCAAAGCCAATGCTTTCTTGTTAAGAAAAATCAGAAATGCAGACTTAAAACCACTGAACTAAAAAACTACTAAATGTCAAATACTAGGGAACTGCTAAATGTCCTATATTAAGGAACGACAAAAGATTACACATAGATATAAAATTGAATGCAGTCCAGCAATTAACAGAGTTCCTGGGTTTAAGTCCACCTAGATGCAACTTGGAAGAAAGATCTGGTGATCTACATTAAAAAAAAAATCAGCCATTGAAATATATTGAGTAACCAAAAATATTCCCTTAACTAGTAAAGGATGTCTGCCTTGACATTGCTATGCTCCTTTAGGATCAACAACTCTAAAGACTGGGTAAGAATCTTAGGGGGCAACAAGTGTGGGTGAACAGAGAAGGAACAGTTCAGAGACAGGACAAGGAGAAGGATTGTACAACTGGAACAATGTAATCAATATCACTGAAATGTACATGTAGAAGCTTAAATTGGTGTTTATTTTTGCTGTGTAGGTTCTCAACAACAACAGCAAATCAAATAACATTTTTAAAGAAAGAAAAGAAAACCCCACGGATTACAGTTCTACTAGGACACATACGGGGTGACTATGAGTCTGAGTCAACTTGATAAGCAACATTTTTGTTTTGTTTTTCAATTGTAATTAACATCTTTACAATGCCACTTAAAATATTAAGTTAAGTGACATGGAAAGACAATCTCAGGATGTAACGTTGTTGCCCAACTCATAGTAAACCTGAATAGGGTTTCCAAGGAACAGCTGGTGGGTTTGAACTGACGACCTTTCAGTTAGCAGTCCAGGGCTTATCCTAAAGCACCATGCCAGGACCCCTATATATACCATTAACAAATAAAATACAGGCAATAATAACAAATACAAAGATATTAAATTTCACCAAAATATCTATACACAGAAAAAAAAAAAAAAAAAAAGACTAGAATGATGCATGTTGTTATTGTTGGTAAGTGTCGTGGAGTCAGTTCCAACTCACAGCTATCCTGCATAGGGATTCAGAGGAGCAGCTACTGAGCTTGAACCGTCAACCCTGAGGTTCAATCCAACCTTGTAGTCCAGCACATTAACCCCCAGCGCTACAATAGGACTCTAGAATGATGCGTACCAACAAGTTAATAATGATTTTCTTCAGATAACAAAGTTATGTGAGGTTTCCATTTACACACTACATGTTGTTGTTGTTGTTAGGTGCCATTGAGTCGGTACCAACTCATAGCAACCCTATGCACAGCAGAATGAAATACTTACTGGAAAAAATAAAAGGTATTGTTCAGTGGGCTATTTCATATGGCTCTTCTAGCTACAGTCTTTGTAACTTTAAACCAAATGACTGGGTGCGGCCATGCAAATAGATGCACGTATCCCCAGTGAATGTGTTGGTCTGTTTTGCCACCTCAGAAGCAGAAATGGGGGATCTATCATCAAGAAAGAGAAGACTCGTGAACAATCTGCAATATGCAGATAATACAACCTTGATGGCTGAAAGCAAAGAGAACATGAAGTATTTAGTGATCATGATTATAAAATCCATAACCTTCAATAGGGATTAAGCCTCAGCATAAAAAAGGCAGAAATTCTTAAAACTGGAACCAGCTTCTTTAGTAGGACCCCATGCTTAGTAAAGTGGAGGCCAAGCTGTTAGTTGAGCACATACAGCTTCCAGTATTTAGGGACCTTTAGTACCCATTACCATTTTCATTTTTATATCTTAATGCCAATCCTGAGAGTCAGGTAAGGAGATCCTCTTCTAACTATCCAGGTAAAGATATTGATGCATAGACGGTGTTACTTCAGAATCTGCTTTCTGAATTGAACTGGTCATGGCTCTCATTTCCTGCGTCCATCCCCCAGCAAGTAGGCCCGGCACCCCCCAAGTCTGAACTGAGGCCATGTCTAGACAAAGCTAAAACCTTGATTGACAGTGACAACCTCGAGCTAATCATCTGTTTGTTTTGACCCCAAATTACTGGTTTGAGCCACAGACCCCTCCCACCAGCTGCCTCCAATTGGCCTGAGACTTCTGTTGCCATCACACAGGGCATCTGAGACTTAGATGCCCGCACAGGAATCACGAGTGTCCTGAAATGAGGAGGGACTGCACAGTTGTAGTCATCATGCTATGATACAAAACCACCCTGAAAATAGTGTTACTGTCAAATGCAGGAGACCTACCTAGAAGGACAGAAGAGAAGAATGGGACTGCTAACCACAAGGTCAGCGGTTCAAACCTATTGGCAGCTCCTTGGAAACCCTGCGCAGGGTCACTATGAGTCAGAACAGACTAGATGGCACTTAACAGCAAGGTTATACTGGGAAGCCAATTGCTAAGAACGGTTCATTTGTGTGTGTGTGGGTAACTTGGGAAGTAGTATTCCATTCACAACGTCATCTCCATACATTAGACTGAAGGGTCTGGGTGCCCTGATGCTTTCTGAATGTCATCTCTCAGTCAGGGAGAGGCTGGAGAAGCCCTACGTTGGTGCCAGTTACACCCCAAATCCCAGTCCTAGCTCTCATATAGGAGGGTGAGATCACAAGCGACAATCAGCCTCTCCTGGCTCCTGAATTCTGACCCTAACACCAGCCTACGGAGGTGGGGCACTCATGTTTTATGAGAAAATGTGGAGAGGTGCATTTGCACAATGTCTGGTACAGAGCAGCGTCTCATCAAGGGTAGCGTTTCATCTCCTTCCTAATTTAAAAATGGTTCTTTTATTCCCAGTCATCATCCCAAATTCTCTTAAGTGTGGTATTTACTTGTTCGTTTAACTGGTGGGCTGTTGTTGTGAAGTGCCGTCGAGTTGGTTCCGACTAACAGCGGCCCTGTATAAGGTTTCCGAGGAGCTGCTGGTGAGCTTGAACCATCAACCTTGTGGTTCAAACCGACCTCACTATCCCCTGTGCATTAACCCACAGTCTTTTATATCTAAACCACGTTCACTGCCTTCTAGTGGATTCTGACTCGTAGCAATCTTATAGGGCAGCTTCGAGGTTGTAAATCTTTACGGAAGCAAACTGCTGCCCCTTTCGTCTGTAGAGCAACTGAGGGGTTGAACCTTCAACGTAGTGTCTGGTTAGCAACCAACTGCTTTAACCACTGTGCCATGAAGTCTCCTTCTTTTATATAAGAGATCTGTAATCTGAAAGAGCCCAGAACACCATTCAGGTTACCACTTGTCTAAATTTGGCAATTATCTTTGAATTTATCTTAATTTTGCTCACTTAACTGTATTCATTTTCTCCTGAGGTAAGTTCTCCTGTATTCAGCTCAAGTTAAGGAATTCATTCCTAGGAGATTCTATTTAATCTGGACAGTAACAATACTTGTAGTGTTTCTTAGACCACCTTTTAGGAGCTTAAAACCTACCAGAAACTTTCAAGGCTTCATTTGCTCCAGGAAGCCTGGTGGGTCCGTCTCAGAGCTTGTCTGAATTAGTGGCAACAACAGGCTCAGGAAACTGGAACCCAAGTCTAATAATAATAATTTTAAAAGGTGTGAGGGGGCAAAAAAAACACAACAAAACAAAAACCTGGCCAGCAAGATGAAACCTGCCTACTTGGGCAGCTGTTCTGGAACCAGTTACTGTGGACTGCAAATCATACCCTGGTTGATTGAGTCCCAAACCACAAAATGTCTAAAGAATGAAGCAAAACACTTTAGTTCTAGTGCACTTTGCTGTAAGATGTAAGTAAATTGGAACTAGAGGACCAAGTCTGCCCAGACCCTGGGAGTACACACCATTTGGTACCCGGACCCAGCTGGCAGGATTTCTTGGGAAGAGTGCAGTCAGCTGTCTGCTAGCATTCAATGACTCAAATCTGATTTCTATGGTTTCTGAATCAGTTCCTGGTAGATAAATGGAAGGGGAAAAAAGCAACAATGATGCTTCCAAGAATAAAAGCAGTTGTAAGTCTGGAAGCCCCCCAAAACTCCACTCGCTGGAAGGAAGCTTTTCTGAAGGCACTTGAATCCCCTTCATTTCTGCATAGAGTCAATGGAAAATGAAATCATTCCCATCTTGGCTTTGAAATGCTTCTCCAACTCCTTCACACCTGGGCCCAAGATCTGCCAGGGGCCAGCTGGTCACTGTGCAGAGTTTGGTGGCTGATGGCCAGCAAGGGGCAGGAGAAAGGGAAGCAGGAATAAAATCGGTCTCAAATAAAGCATGAAAAGCAATATTTAAAATTCTGCTTCCGGAGATAGATGGGGATGGAGATGGAATCTTAGTAACTGCAGCCATGAGAAGAGGTCTGGTTGCTGATTTTCTGTTCACAGAGAAACAGTCACTTAAGAATTCCTTGATTTTACATACGTGTTAATTGAGTTATAAATAATTTAATCATGTTAAGACATTTAAGATTTAAAACAAAGGCCTCTAAATCCCTGAGGCCGGTAACAACAGAAGAGCTGGGTTGGGCCCAAGCTCGGCCTGCCTTTCCTGGTGTTCACAGGGTTGGGCCACACCACCTTTGAGGACCGTCCCTAGAAGACCAGCAGAGACCTAGTCCCACTCTTCTGCTGTGTTATTTACTTGGATTAGCAATGAACAATTGACAGGGGCATCTCTGACTTATTGTAGTTGTTAGCTGTCATGAAGAAGACCCTCCAACTCAAGTCTCCCCCATTTACAACACAAAGAAACACAGCCTTGTGGTGGTGGTGGTGGTGGGGCATCCCTGTAGCACCACTGCGATTCAGTTTGCACTGGCAGATTTTTGCAAGTAGATTGCCCGATCTTTCTTCTTACCCTATCTTATTAGTCTGGAAGCTCTACTGAAACCCATCCAACCTAACAGAACACAAGCGCCCATTGACAGATGGGTGGCAGTTGTGTACGCAACATATTGGCTGGGAACCCAAGCCCATGTCTCCCAAATGGAAGGTGAGGATTTTACCTGGGATCCATGCCTTTGCTCTCTCCTTGGCTATAAACATTTCCAACATCTCTTTTTTACCAAAAACTCTCATGAAATTCACATGAGCTTTTTCCCTTTTCCCTCATGGTATCTTACCCATATTTGTTTGTGATATTTTATCTCACATTTTTCTATTTTCTTATGCTCTCTAGGGCATCCCTGGATGGCACAAACAGTTGAGTGCTTGACTCAGTGGTGCCTCAGATGAAAGACCTGGCACTCCTTTGTGAAAATTCACAGTAGTGAAAACCCTACAGAGCATAGTTCTACACTACATACATGGGGAGTATTTTATTATCCCCAAAGTCCCAGTCCCCCCCTCCCCCAAATGATAGAATCTGCCCTTGAAGACAAACTTTTACCCCTCAGCCAGGAGAGAGTATCACTTTAAGGGCTGAAAGGGTATTAAGCTTCTCTGCAAAGGTAATATTCTGACTAACAATGACTCATATGGGAAAGAGAGGAAAGATTTGAATTAGGGCTTCTAGACCTGTCTTGTCTTGCTTTCTGCTTGGTGGCTAGCCAAAAGGTCCTCTAGTAAGCAGCAAGTATTTTAATTGGTTTTATGCTTTGTAGCTGGCCCTTGATTTTTTTTTTGTTGTTGTTGTTTTGAGAAGAATCATACCACACCTTAAGCACAAAATCAGCCTGAAGTCCCTGTTAGCTGAGAACATACCCTGTCACTAGAACTTTCACACTTGTAGATACTCCTTACTGAGTCTTCAAGAATGCAAGCACCCCACTTTGACTGCAGTAAAACTTGATTCTTGGGAAGAGTATGAACATTCATTGTTGTTGTTGTTAAGTGCCGTCGAGTAGGTTCCAACTCAGTGACCCAGTTTCTGAGAAATGTCTAGTGAGTTTGAACCGCCGACCTTGCTGTTCAAACCAACCTTCTGATCTAGTGCTTATTCTACAATACCATACCAGGGACTCCTGAGCATCTGAGTATGTGGATAATTTTTGTGTGGATTGCCTCTTTATATTTTATTTACATACAGACCTTACAGATCACACAGTCTAATCTTCAATGCACATTAGTATAGTCCCTTCCAAATGTTTAAATCTGATACATGTAGGAGTCCTAGTGTCGCAATGATTAAGTGGGTGGTGCTGACTGAAATGTCAGCAGTTCCAGCCCACCAGTGGTCTCAGGTTCTTGTAAAGATCATTGTTGTTGTTGCTAAGTGCCGGGGAGTCAGTTCCGACTCACAGTGAACCCTGTATAGGGTTTCTGAGGAAACAGAAAGCCTCATTTTTCTCCCATGAAGTGGCTGACAAGCTCAAACCGTGAACCTTTTTGTTTATCCCAGGAGACCCTATAGAGGGTTGCTGAGAGTAAGCATCTACTCTATGCCAATGGATTTATGAGTAGGGATGGAGTCTACAGCACAACACACACATACACGAGAGTGATTCAAAAAGTTGTGGAAATCATTCCACTATCTTTTAATTCCATTTTCCTGAACTTTTTGAACCTCTTTGTGTATGTGTGTGAGTGTATCATATATGTATATGATATGATGCACAGTTCAAACCCACAAGCCGCTCCTTGGAAACCCTAAACAGGGTGGTTATGAGTCGGATCCAACTCGACAGCACTTAACACAGAAACATATATAGTATATAATAAGCAAACATGTTGGAAAATCTATGAACTCTGTGTGGAAATTTTTTTACTTTGTGCCATAAGATTGCATGATTTCTTTTTAAAGTTTTTTTTTTTTTTTTTTTTTAATTATTATCTTTAGAAAAACAAGTATCCTATTACTTTGCATATCAGAAAACCAGATACAATGTTTCTGCAGAAATGATTTGGCCAGAGAAAAGCAAAACAGCCTGGCTCCCTCCCTTGGTCCTGGAGACTAGGAGAGTTTATGGAATGCTGTTAAGTTTGCATTCATTTTCTGGGTGGGGATTGAGGCAACCACACACAGCCTCCCAGGACGCTTGCTGCCAACCACAAGTGCTGGCGCACCCCCCTGGCCCCTCATCCCACGCTTCTTAGAAGACCAACTCCACCTTCCTTTTCCTTATGGTTATCCTAGGCTCCTACACACTCACAAAGACTTACTCAGGGTCAAGGTGTTTCGCATTTGGAATGAATTAGGGTGAAGCTAAGAATCTCCTTTCAGAAGTTCTGCCAGTTTACAAAGAATAGAATTTTTGTTTCAATTTCATCTTTCAAGGGTCATAACTGAAGAAGCAGCACAACATTTTTTCTAGAGATCCAGCAGAATGCAGTAAAAAAGATCCTTCATTTCACACCAGTGAGTTGTTTCCGAGTACTTTTCAGATTTTCCTGCATAGTACAGCATCATTTAAAGAGACTTGAAATCGTTTTCGTAGTTTGCCATCCATTTAGCTAGTAGGCCTGTCAAAGTGATATTCTATATTACTGTCTCACTGTACAACACCCTGTCATTGCATCTCCTTCACTTTGTGTGATCCGGACAGTATTTGATAAAGCATCCATTAAACATGCACTCAAAATAACTGATTTAAAAAATACAATTAAGTCCACAAGAAGGAGCCTTGGTGGTACAGTGGTTAGAGTGCTGAGATACCAACTTATAGGTCAACGGTTCAAACCAACCAGTCATTCCAGAGGAGAAAGATGTAGCAGCTGGCTTCTGTAAAAGATTTACAGCCTTAGAAACCCTATGGGCAGTTCTACTTAATCCTACAGGGTCATTACGAGTCAGAATCAACAAGATAGCAACGGGCTGAGTCCCTAAGCGTCTCAACACTTTCCTAAGCTATGCAAACCAAAAAAACAGAAAGCTTTGAAAAAATGATCTACTTAGATCTTTATAACTGAAAAAATGAAACATAATGACAATTTTTATCTTAATGAAATATTTCTCTTTCAGTGATCAATTGCTTGCCCTACAGTTTGCTGCTGGAAACAAAAACTAATATACTTCTATTGTCAGAAAAAAAAAAAAAAAACATAGGGGGGAGGGGACAAAGAAAGGCACAAAACATTTGTTGGCACACGAACTATTTTGTCTAAACAACGAGAATGTTTTGAGCTTTAATAAACCAGATACTACACCAAATGATGCTTCTGAAATAATATTTTTTTTCTGAGCCTCTATTTTTAGACAAAGCAGACTGAATTTTCCTGTACTGTAATTTTGCTTAGAGTGACAAAAATCTGGAACTATATAAGCATTTGTTTCTACAGGTATATTTAACACATACACTATCAAAAGCACCTCAGGAACATTTTGAGTTATGAGAGCTGAAGGCAATCTCATGGGCAATGGGATGATGGCTTGACTCATAGATTTTAATCACACGATTCTTGCTGTTGTTAAGAGTCTTGTTGTTGTTAAGCAGTCTGTTCCGACTCGTCGTGACCCTGTATAGTTTCTGAGGAGCAGCTGGTGAGCTTGAACCACCGACCTTGCAGTCCTGTACATTAACCCACAGTGCCACACCAGGACTCCAAATAAGATCTTTAAATATCATTTTTTCCCACAACATACACTTTGAGATATAAGCTACCACAGTAAGCATAAATGTTTATTATAGCATTCAACAATATTTCAGAATTTTGGGGAAAATGTCTTTAAAGTCATCTAGAAAGTGGCTTCACATTAACTAGGTCTAGCTTCATTTTTTTGCACAAGGAAACTATTTAAATGTTGAAATTACTGTTTTTGTTGTTAGGTGCCATCGAGTCAGTACTGGCTAATAGTGACCCAGTGCACATCAGAATGAAACACTGCCTGATCCTGCACCAAACTCACAATCATTGCTCTACTTAAGCCCATCACTGCTGCCACTGCATCAATCCATCTCATTGGGAGTCTTCCTCTTTTTCTCTAACCCTCCACTTTACCAAACATGATGTCTTTCTCCAATGACTGGTCCCTCCTGATAGTATGTCCAAAATGGGAGAGACAAATCTAGCCATCCTGGCCTCCAAGGAGCACTCTAGCTGTACGTCTTCCAACAAAGATCTGTTTGTTCTTTTGGCAGCCCATGGAACTTTCAATATTCTCCTCCAACACCATAACTCAAAGGCATCGATTACCCTACGGTCTTTCTTATTCATTGTGCAACTTTCACATGTATATGAGGTTATTGTAAATATCATGGCTTAGGTCAGGTGCGTCTTAGTCCTCAAACTATTTGCTTCTGAACACTTTAAAGAAGTCTTGTGCAGCAGATTTGCCTAATGCAATACGTCATTTGACTTCTTGATTGCTGCTTCCATGAGTGTTGATGGTTGATTCGAGCAAAATGAAATCTTTCACAATTTCAATCTTTTCTCCTTTTATGTGGATGTTGTTTATTGGTCCAGTGGTGAGGATTTTTGTTTTCTTTACATTGAGGTACAACTCATACCGAAGGCTGTGGTATTTGATCTTCATCAGTAAGTATCTTAAGTCCTCTTCACTTTCAGCAAGCAAGGTTGTATCATTTGCATATCTCAGGTTGTAAATGTCTTCCTCCAATTCTGATGTTATGGCTTTCTTCATAAAATCCCAGCTTCTTGGGTTATTTGCTCAGCATACCAATTGAATAAGTATGGTGAAAGAATAAAACCCTGATGCACACCTTTCCTAATTCAAAACCATTTGTTCTGTTTGAACAACTGCCTTTTGGTCTAGGTACAGGTTCCTCATGAACATAATTAAGTGTTCTAGAATACTAATTCTCCTTTTTTGTTTTAAGTTACTATATCAAAGACATACTATAAAGTGATTTGTAAAAGAAATGTCTGAAGATTGACAAACACATACTGGAGAAGGAAATGAGATGGTTTCAATCAAGTTCAAGGAGCAAGGCAAAATCCATTGTGACAACTGCTACAAGAACGAAGGAAAGAAAGGGATAAGGCTCACTGCAGAGACATAATAGGTCTCTCAGAAAAGGGTGAATTCTGACCTTGAGTTTTTGTTGTTGTTGTTAAGTGCCGTCGAGTCAGTTCTGACTCATAGCGACCCTATGGGTTTCCTATAGGATTTCCAAGGAGCAGCTGGTGGGTTTGAACTGCCGACTTTGTGGTTTTCAGTCCAGTCAGTGGTGATCCTACAACGCCACACCAGGAGTCCCTCTGATCTTGAGTACTGTGTGGTTTAGGATGAGAAGCGGGATGGCTCTCATTCCTGTGCTGAGAATGACTGTGAAGAGCAACACTCTGGAGTGCGTGGCAACAAACATTGTCAGAGAGGAGATGATTAGCATTTTTGCTTATCCTTAATAGTCAGCTATATATCAGGTTTGTAAATACTGGACTGTGAGAATTCCTTGGTATTGGGGCTCAATATCTCAGGGTAAAGTTGCTACTGAGAATTTCAAATAACCATGGAAGTAAGATCTGACTGAAGCTGCCCAGTTGTCCAGTCCCTGCTGCGTGGCTCATGGACTCGGAACTCCGCATCTCCACTAATACACTGCTGTAGAGTCAATCCCTACTCATGGAAACCACAGATGCGCTACACTAGAGCCTCACAAGGTTCTCAATGGTTGATGATTTCCCAGAAGGATATTGTTGGGTCTTCCAAGGCGCTTGTGGGTGGCTGGGAACCGCCAGCCTTTTGGTTAGCAGCTGAGCACATTAATCATTTGCATCATCCAGGGAATCGGCTCTATAGCAATCTTTTAATAAGGCCTGGTCTCCCGGAGATGTGGAGACCCCAGTTTAGGAGCCATGTCACAGGGGTTGTACAAATGATCAGCTTCAGAGACTCCACTGACACATATCCCTTACCAAATTCATTTTATGGTTAAATTACCTAGAATGAATTCTATAGGTTTCCAGTAACAAGCCAGAAATCCCTATATGCCAGCCGTCTCATTTGATGTTTGGAACTTTCATAGTGTATATCTACCACTTTACTTCTTTCAGAGGGAGGAAATAAAATAATTAGTTATGTCATGCAAAACAGTTCATCTTATCTATTAAGTGGATGTCTTTATCAAACTATAGATTAAAAGACACGAAGCTTTCTTTTTGTAACCAGAAAGGGCAAAACTTACATTCACAAAATCCTACTTGACAAGTTCCACTTCAATTATATATAAAGATGTGAAAAGGAAGAGACAGGTTCCAGAATATTTTAGGGGGCTTTGCAGAACATTTTTCGATAAAATTGTATTTGAAAGAAGGAAGCCAATTACAGTCCACCTCATGTCAAAATTCTCAGGATGGTTTCCCTTTCTCAGATTCAAACTCCACCATCCACCAGGACCTAATTTCTTCCCAAAGAATTCCACTGTTTGTACAAACTTTCTCATTTACATTGGGTCCCAAATTTAAAATGCCAGCTTTCAAATTGGCCTTTTCATGTAACATTTGACCCTCCAGATGTGTGAATGTTTGATTGAAGTTTCTAAGGGTCTGTTTTCAAAGGAGCCCTGGCTTGGCTGTGACTGAAAGTTGGGTGATTCGAACTCACCAGCTGTTCTGCGGGAGAAAAGACCTATTCTCACAAAGATTACAATCTAGAAAGTCCTATGGGACAGTTCTATTTGGCTTGGACTTGACCCCATAAAACAACAAAAACACCATTACAAAAATACATAAGAGAGCGATTAGAAAGGTATATTCTGATGATAAAGTTTTGCAATGAGACCATTTCAATAGCTTAGTCATGATGCTGTTGTTATTAAGTGTTGAAGAGTTCATTGCAACTCAGCAAGTCTGTATAAGGTTTCTGAGGAACAGCTGGTGAGTTTGAAAGGCCGACCTTTTGGTTTAAACCGATGTAGCAGTCCAGTGCATTATCATGCAGCAAGGATTGTTGTTGTTGTTGTTGTTAAGTGCCCTCGAGTTGGTTCTGACTCACAGTGACCCCATATAGGGTTCTGAGGAGCGGCTGGTGAGTTGGAACTGCTTAACCTGCAGTTCAAACTGACCTTGAGGATGAGTGCTTATCCTATAGGCGCCACACCAGGAATCCATGATAGTAATTAGTAAATCAGTGAGGGGAAAACACCCCCCCAAAAAAACCCTTTCTATGTATTAAGCATATGATTCAGATAATGTTCAAAGAAGCTGCACATTTAAGGGCTTGTCCAGACTTGGCAGAGTCTATCAACTTCATAAAACTCTGTGGCTTTCCTATATAAGACTTCAAAGGGAATCAAAGTCTTCGGTGTTTCTTTTGCTATTTAGTCTGTGAAGATTCTAGATGCTGAGTGTGTGGAAGTGCTCCCCTAGCCTCGTTTGCCCTGCACTAGGAGAGGAAGACAGAAAGAAGCTGTAGATGTTCTGCAACAGCTCAGCCTCTTGATGACTGAACACTGCCAGAGAGCCCAAGACATTTATAGCAGAAGATACTTCATGACTCAAATGCGACGTTTTACTACTGATATTTTTCATCATCTTCCCAAACCCAGCAAGCTCTTCAAAGGAAGAGACCACCATATACGAGGAGGCTTCAAAAAGTTTGTGGAAAACTTTAGTTTCCCACAAACGTACTTAAGTCCTGTCCTGTCGCGTTCCTTTTTAAGAAACAAAACAACTCAAACACCAAAGCACAAGGCTGTCTCTTCCTTTTTGTTGTTGTTCTTGCTAGGTTCGGTTCATTTGGTCCACAGCAACCTGTGCAAGGTGGTGCTGTAGGTTAATGCGTCACACTGCAAAGCCATTTGAACTGCAAGGTCGGCGGTTCAAGCTCACCAGCTGCTTCTCGGAAACCCTATACAGGGTCATTGTGGATTGGATTCAACTCAACGGTACTTAACAACAACAAAATCTTTACTGGAGCACAAAGCCTCATCTTTCTCCCTCAGAAGGGCTGGTGAGTTTGAACTTCTAGCCCTTTGGTTAGTAGTCCAACAGCACACCAGCATTTCATAGACATTGGCGTCTTTGTTTGTAAATGCCATCAAGTGGATTCCTTGTGATTAACAGTCCAGTGCTTACCCTACAGTGCTACACCAGGACTCTAAAGATATTATGGATAGCAAAATCTCCAGGTTTTCATTTTCATCTTCCTCCATGGTTGGAACAAAATTTAATTTGACAACTTATCCTAGCTGGGTATAACAACTCTAACAGTAGCATGATTAAGTCATAAAAATTTTTTCTGGGAGGTTTTTGAATAATTTTTAAATAACAAGTTAAGAAAAATACATGAACACATAGAGACATAGCCATGCACATGTGGTATATACATTTTAAAGTTTAGTTCTAATCATAAAGAGTTAAGGAAAATATCATTTCCTAAAACCACTTTAATAGACATTATTGTTATTGTCGTTATGTGCCTTTGAGTCATAGAGGGGGTCCGACTTATACAGGGGGAAAATAGCGTGCTTCATATATCGTAATTATTATTTTTGCTAAAGAAAAGGTGTTTGCTAATTTAGCCATAATATTATTGGTTTAACCGTAATATTATTAGTTTGACTAGCCCAGTCACCAAAGGCACAGCAGAAACTGCAATTCTTCTTTACCTAGTTCCATGAGATTTTCTAGAGCTTTAATTACCGACCCATGGTGGAAATTTTGAGTGAACCAGTATTTCAACGTAGTTTTGATTTGTAAATCCTTAATGGTTAGTGGAGTTGGAGTGGTGTCCTGATCCAGGAGTCCTCGTGTGTCAATGTTGGTTTGAACCTCAAGGTCGGTGGTTCAGGTTCACCAGCTGCTCCTCGGAAACCCTACATAGGGTCGCTATGGGTTGGAACAGACTTGATGGCACTTAGCCACATATAGAAGGTGGGGATTTCACAGTGTTGAGAGAGACAGAGAGTCCTTCATCTGAACGGATACAGCACCATCAAAAGAATCAGAGGAAAGAACGATCAGAAGACAATAGAGGTGCTCTCCTAGAATTCTAGGATGGGTTCTGATTCTTGGGAAGTGACAAACCCATCTGAATAAGGGACCAGACATTTCCTGAAGTGCCCTTTGGTAAGAGTGTCATAAGTGGAGTGGGAAGATCGGTCCCAGGAAAAGGGGAGGCAATAGATCACGTCTTAGAAGGAAGGTATCAAGAAGATGGAGGCCTTTGGAACCGTGTACTTTCAGGGGAGAGTTAGGATGTAGAATTTGGAGAGAGATTTCAGAGCCACATGAGAAAGGTTTGAATGTCAGGAAATTGGGGTCTCCCTTCAGGGTATCTGACCAAGACCATATCAGCATTAGAGCTGTAGGTCAGGAAAGTGTATTTCTGAAGAGTATGGAAAACTTGCCTCCACGCTGTGATTTCAGGTTGGATGAATTTACTGGAAAAAGCAAGAGTAAAAAGAGCTGGCTCACTGGTGTTTAACCTTGAGGAGTTTCAGGAAATACAGCAGGTGGTGGAACTGTTTACAGGTCAACTCGTCCTGTCCTAATTTTTAAAAAAAGAAAGAAGATGGGAGATGAATATCTACCTTAGGAAAAATATAAACTCATCATTAAAATTTGATGTATGTGCATGTAAAGAAAGAATGTGTTGCTACTGTAGCTCATCAAAGGAACCCACAAAATGCATGACATATGTGATTTACTTGTTTCATATTTTGGGGTACGGTTACCAAACTGATGCATCCAAGTATCAGCTAAAGCCAACCAAGTATGTAGATGGAATGTGTCTGGTAGGTTTCTCTTGATACAACTGCAGCTGAAATGGGAAAATGCAGGTTGGGTGATACTAGAGTTCATGGATACATAATGGGTTTAAAAAAAGCATGCTGGTAAGTGGATTGATTTCTATGTAGATAAATACTGGTGTAAAAATGGACAACTCGGCCTTGCTCAATATTTCCACCATGGTTCGGTAAATAAAGCTCCAGAAAATCTGATGGAACAAGGTCAAGAAGAATTGTGTACATGTTGAATGATAAACTACATCACAGGCGACCTCAAGAAGAATGAAGAGGTGCTGATAAACAGTTATTAATTTAAAAAATGACAAATGATAAGCACTTTGCCTGGATCACAAACCTCATTATGCAAGCATTTATAGTACAGGAGGTGGGACAGGGCAAGGTTGCTGTGCATTTTGTCTTATCTCACGTCTTCTACTTTGGTCAGTTCAGCCCCCAGGTTCATTTCTGAGCAGTCTGCAGAGCTTGTCAAAATGATCAGAAATCTCCAGTGGTTGACGGGACCGGTACTTTTAAGTCTCAGGAAGAGCTGACGTAACTGTTTTCAAACTAAAGTGTTGTTATAATGAAAAAAAATAAAATAAAAATGTGTATATATATATAATGTGCTGAAAGTGTCAGGATTAATTTGTGGCAGGGACACAGACGGAGTCTGGATGGTATACATGGTTAACATGCTTGACAGCTAAGTAAATGTTGGAAGCATTGAGAGATACCTCAAAAGAAAGCTTCAATACAGTAGAAAAATCAGCCACTAAAATCCCTGTGGAGGACAGTTCTACTGTGACACACACAGGGTGGCTATGAGTCACAGTCAACTTGAAGGCAATTGGTTTACGGACACGGATTCAACAATAATTAAAAATCTATGCATTGCTGCTATCTAAACATTGAACACGATGCCACTGGTGGCTGTGAAGTCTCTGTCCTCAGAAGGGTTCTAATTGGTATGGAGACTCTACTTGCCCTCTGGTGGTAGTAGAAGGGGCTTCAAAAAGTTCATGGAAAAGTGGAATTATAAGATAATGGAATTTTTCCAAGAACCTTTTTAAAGTCCTTTAGTTTCATGTGTGATGCCTTAGGGTGAGCACTCAGCCTCAAGGTCGGTGGTTCAAACTCACCAGTCGCTCCTTGGAAACCCTATACTGGGTCACTATGCATCGGAAGCCACTCGACAGCACTTAACAACAACAACAACAGTATCATGTGAGTAATGATTACTGACTCCCAGACAGAGCCTTACATCTGGAATAGGCGAGATTGACAATTTCCTGTCCTGTGCTGCTCTGGCAAGTACAAGGACCCTTGGGAGGGCGTGTGGAGATGACAATGAGGTCTCCCAGGTCGAGGTTTCCATGCACAGTTCTCTAATGAAGAGCGGAAGCCAGAATTCCCATTTGAAAGTCTCAGATGACCACAGTTGTGAGCAAGGTCACTCCGTAGCAAACAGCTGTAAGATGACTCAGAGACTACTTAGAAACAGGCAGCTCTGGGAGCGAGAGAGTTTCCTGAAGACATTTCTCTCTTGAGGATCTCCTGCCCACCTCAAAGACTGCACCCAAGCCCAGAAGATTTGGCGAGAATGCTGTTTTCAAGAAGTAATTAATACAATTGTTTACATAGAACATCTGCTGGGTCATAGATGGTTATTGTGTGCACGATGTAGCTGTGATTGAAGGAGTCATATGCCTGTGAGCTCAGGAGCTACCAAGGAAGCTCCTCCTTTTAGGAAGTACTTGACATGAGTTAAATTTGAAAACTAGGTCAAGTGGGGCCACAGTAGTTGAGGGGAAAGCCTTCCCTTCCACTATAAACACTGTCAGGTGTCCCAAGGAGAGATGTGAGCTGACCCGTGAATGAACTCAGTCCACTGCCAGCCTCTCAGAGGGGCAGGAGGGTCTCTGGAGGTCTTGGAAATGCTGAGAAGTGCAGGTTTTCCATTCAGAATGGCCACCAATTCCACAACGAATGTTGATCCCTTTTTGGAAAAAAACTGACAGACTGCTGAATGCCATGGAGGGTGCCAAGGTTAAGCACTGTCAGGGTCTGGGACCAGTGCATTCTGGTCCTATCCCCAGCTGAGAACCTGCATTTCTACCCCAGATCCACAGAATCAGAATTTACATTTTAACACGAGCTCCAGGTCTCCAAGGGATTCTTATGGAGACCTACTCTTATAAATACGTAATCACCTGGGGATTTGGTGAAAATATAGATTCTGAATCAGCAAATGTGAGGTGGAAATGCAAATTCTCAATCAAGGCCATGACTGGAATGAACCAGTCTTAAGCCCTGAATTTTCTTTGTTGCTGTTTTGTTGTTAGGTGCCATCTGTGGTGGTGGTAGTGGTGTGCCTGCCATGGAGTCAGTGCCGACTCACAGTTACCCTGTGTAGAGTTTCTGAGGCTATAAATCTTTAAGGGAGCAGAAAGCCTCATCTTTCTCCCACAGAATAGCTGGTAGTTTTGAACTGCTAACCTTCAGGTTAGCAGCCCGATTTGCAACAACTATGCTACCAGAGCTCCACTGAGTCAGTACCAACTCATAGCGACTCTATGCACAACAGAACAAAACACTGCCGGGTCCTGGGCTCATCTCAAAATTGTTGCCACGCTGGAGCCCATCGCTGCTGCCACTTGGCCAATCCATCTCACTGGGGGTCTTCCTCTTTTTCTCTAACCCTCCACCTTACCAAACATGATATCCTTCTCCAGAGATTGGTCCCTCCTGACAATATGTCTGAAGTATGAGAGATAAAATTTGGTAATCCTGGCCTCCAAGGAGCACTCTGGCTGCATTTCTTCCAACACAGATCTGTTTGTTCTTTCAGCAGTTCATGGTACTTTCAATATTCTCCTCCAACACAGTAACTCAAATGCATCAATTCTTCTATGATCTTCAATACCTGTATACATCAGTGCCTTCAGCACAGTGCCTCTATGAGAACCTCCAGTAAATCCATTAGTTTATCCTTTTCCTATCAAAAAGTTTCCAGTTACAAAATTCAGAATGAAGGTCTTTTGTCTTTTTTTTTTTCCTCCTAATTTCCCATCTGTTCACAGAAATTGGCAAAATAAAAAGGCAGGGGTGATTGTGTGATTCACACTGTGCTTTTCTCATGGATCAGATCCTGGAAGAGGGGGCATGGGACAGAAAGATGAACCCCCACTCCACCCCATCCCACACATCACCACTACCACCATCTTGCTTCAGTGAAGTGAAATGGAATATGCAGCCAATGATATACCAACCCCCTGAGAAAGGGTGGCTTTGGCTGAGTGGGCCTTGCAGTGTTCTGGTTTGCAGCTTTTAACATTGCAAAGTGCAGAAGGCTCCTTTCTTAGCTTTGCTGTTGTTGTGAAGGTCCATCAAGTTGGTTCTGACACACAGCGACCCTGTATAGGGTTTCCATGGAGTAGCTGGTGGGTTTGAATTGCTGACCTTGTAGTTGGCAGTCCAGTGCTGATCCACAGTGCCACAGCAGAAGTCCTCCTTTCCTAGTTAGTGCTTGGAATTCCTCCTGTGCATCTGGGACCATGTGCCCTGCTGACGTACATGAAACAAGTTTTTCATCTTTTCCTACAGAGGAACATTCCCAGCACTAATATGGGTTGTGCCATCGCATTTACTTCCAACTCTGAGAGTCTAATGGTGGCTTTCAAATCTTATTAAGAATGTAGCAACAAAACAAAACAAGTCAGATGGGGCTGCTCTGCCCTGGCAAGGGCATCTGTTAAATAATCCTAAATATGTGTGTAATTGAATTAGACAGTGGGTGAAGATCAACCGCAACCCCGATAGCATTCTGGGCATGACAGACTGATCCAGTTAATTCCAGAGAAGAAATCTAATAGCACAACACAGAAGAAACCATATACCATGATGTGTAACAGGTAAGAAAGAAAATATAGAGGAGCCCTTTGAAAATTGATTCTCTTTTAGTCTGTGGGAAAGAAGGAAGCTGCTATTAGTTTGTATTCAGAACCTGCTATTGTATGTCTTATGTGTCCTGGTTTAGAAGTTTTTCATGGATTCTCTTATGAATTTCTTTTGCAGACAGTCAGGTGGGTGTGAGGCTCACATTCAGTGGTGCGAACAGTTAATGCTCTCAGTTATTAACTAAAGAGTTAGCGGTTCAAGTCTACCAAGAGGTGACTTGAAAAAACAACATCTGGGTATCTACTTGCAAAAACTCAGCCATGAAAAAGCCTAAGGAGTAGATTTCTACTCTGACACTCACGGGGTTGCCATGAACTGGAATTGAGCCAACAGCCAACAATGGCTTTGACATTAGAAGGCTTCAGAAGGCAGGAATCAAAGCACTTAACAAAGTGGCCCTCAGACAATACTTGAATACTTTAATGATGTACTAACTCACATAGTACTTCAACTACCTTGTTTAACCTTTTTAACATGTGAGAAAATGAAAGCTTCACACTACAAAAGGATAGGAGAAAGACTGAAGGGTAATTGAAAATACCATAGAGTTTAGGTCAGGCACACCTCAGACCTCAAAGTGCCATCTTAGCTCTTAAACACTTTAAAGAAGCCTTCTGAAGCATATTTGTCCAATGCAACTCGTCGTTTGATTTCTTAACTGCTGCTTCCGTTATTAATGTTTATTGTGGGTCCAAGTAAAATGGAATCCTTGACAACTCGAATCATCTCTGTTTATCATGATACTGTTTTGGGTCTAGTAGGGAGGATTTTTGTTTTCTTTAAATTGAGGTCTAATTCATACTGAAAGCTGTATTATTTGATCTTCATCAGTACATGCTTCTAGTCTTCTTTGCTTTCAGCAAGCAAGTTATGCTATCTGCATATCACAGGTTGTTAATGACTTTTCCTCTCATTGCAATGCCAGGAAAAGATGATTTGCTCAGCATACAGATTGGATAATCATGGTGAATGGATCCAGTCCTGACATACCCCTTTTCTGATTTTAAACCACATAGTAGCCCCTTCTTCTAATACCTAATGGCTAAAACATCTATAACTTCCTACTTTGTAAACAAATAGAACACATCCATATGTTTCTAAGTTTGGGGACTTTTTTTCTTGAGAAGCAAAACCAATGGAATCTATCAAGGTAATGGCTTTGGGGGTGCACTGTGGCTCTGTAGGATAAGCACTGGACTGTGAAACACAAATCAGCAGTTCAAGCCCACCAACTGCTCCATGGAGAAAGATGAGACTTGCTGATCCTGCAAAGATTTACAGCCTCAGAAACCCTATACAAGGCTGCTATGAACTGGAACCAACTCACCAGCACTTAACAACAACAGAAATGGCTCGTGCAATTGTAAAGGCTAGCAAGTTCTGAGTCCTTGGGTCAGACAACCCCAAGATCTGCAGGTCAGTCAGCAGCCTGGACATATTGATGAGTCCAAGGATGGCAGGTAAGATGGTAGGCTGCTGACTCACAGGCTACAAAGGTTACTAAAGCCAATGCAGCAGGTTTCTGCTCAAGTCCGAAGAAACGAGGTCAAATGATGATGAACCAGATACAGGATCCAAAATGAGGGGGAGGGGGAGGATTTTTTTTTTTTTTTTTTCAGAAAGTCCACATACATTGGAAACAGGCCACATCCCAAAGAAACTTATTTTCAACTGATGGACTGTTCATAGAAGGCTTCATTGAGAAAGTGATTACATTGTATAGATTTTCATGATGGGGGATGACTACATCACAACTACCAAACCGCTGGGAATCATGGGCCAGGCAACTTGACACAGACCCTTAATCATCACAGGAATCTGACAGACGAAAAGATTCAAAGAGATTGGTGGCTATTAATTGCAACTCTAGTCACGATCGTCAAAAGGTAAAAACAACCCAAGAGTTCACTAACAGATAAATACCGTGCTTATTGTATTGTATTGCACTTTGCTGCTCTTTGCAGATATTGCATTAGCTTTTGGAATGAAGATTTGTGGCAATTCAACGCTGAACAAGTCTGTTGATGCCATTTTCCCAATAGCCTGTGCTTTTCATTTTTCTGCATCATATTTTGGTCATTCTCACTGTATTTCCAACATTTTAATAATGCTACTGCATTAAAGGACTACAGTATAGTGTTCATACAACTTATATATGCACTGGGAAACCAACAAATTCATGTGACTTGCTTTATTGCAATATTTGCTTTACTATGGTGGTCTGGAACTGGACCCACAACATCTGCAGGGTATGCATGGATATACACACATTGAAATGTTATTCAGCCATAAAGAGAAATGAAGTGCTGACACATGCTACAGCATGGATGAGCCAGGAGAACATTACACTGAGTGAAAAGGGCAAATACTGCATAACCCCACCTACGTGGAAGTATAGAAATGCTCAGGACAAAGGTGGGGCGGGGGTGGGGGGGGAGAGATAAGTTATTTGTTACAGAATTAGCTAAGGACCAGAAAATAGAAATCTATTATCACTTGCATTTTACATTTGAGGAAACTGAGTCTAATGGGTAAAGCTCAAGGAAGATGCTAAAAAATAGTTTTTTTGTGTGTGATGATGTATAGTCAGTTGGCTAGACACTACTAACTGGATCTATCCAGTAAAATTGTGCCAGTGGGAGAGAATGACAAGATAGGACTGTGCCTACTTCATGGCTGGATGACCAGAGGACAACATGAACTCAGTAATCAGTGAATCCTTAATGTATACTTACTTGATAGACACCTATTGAATAAATGACTGAATAAACTTCCAGACTAAGAAGGACTAAGGGAGAGAGCCTAGTGACCAGTGAAGACCCCCTGGATCACAGCAGTGTGGTCATGGGGATGATACAGAACAGGTCAGGGTCCCCTTCCACTGTGCACAGAATTATGAATATACAATTTGAGAGACCCTGGGAGTACACACTTCATTAGCTTAATGGACAATTTACCTTCTTTGTGCCTTTGCTTTCTTTAAAAGATTAACCTTCTTCTTTGTAATTAGTAGAAGAAATGAAAACCAGTGCTAAGACTCCGCTGCTACTAGTAACTGCAGGTTCAGATCCTAGGGAACCAACTTCATAGTTGTTGTTGCCCTTCTGTGGATTGGAGAGGCTGGCCCAGGGCTTCAACCCTCCTTCAATTTGGCTTTGTACCACAAGCACTTAACTACCATCTGAAGTGGGTTGGACAGGCTCTCTAGTGCTGAGCAGAAATGCTGGGTATAGAGTTTGAAGGATGCATTTTGTAAGGCTGCAGTGAACTTTTTTTTTTTTTTTTTAAATATGGATTCCTTGGCTGAAGTCCTCTTGTGTTAGGAAACCTGCCCTGTATTTGTTAAGATAATCACAATGGCAGTAATTTGGGGCAGACATGGTGCATTCAAGGAGTTGGCAGTGGGGAGCAGGGCCCAGGGAGGGGCATCTTAGGACTAAGCAAGAGTCCTCACTCGAGTGTCTTTTTGGCTCTCTTAGCATGGTGCCCAGGAATCCTCCGTCTATTCAATATCCACAATGCATTCAATTCTGACCTCTAAGAAAGCGATTCTATAGTTCTTATTCAGTCATGAATAAAACTCACATTTTACTTTAAAAATACGGTTTCTACCTCTCTCTGTGACATTTATTCAATCAAATTTTCCTTATGTACTTCCCTTATTGTTATTGTGTGCCGTTGTGTCAGTTCTGACTCATATTTACCCTGTATAGGGTTTCCAAGGAACGGCTGGTGAGCTTGAACCGTCAACCTTTCGGTTCAAATGGGACAGTTATTAAGTGTGAATGAAGCCTCAGTGCTGAATGTGCTCGAGGTGTGTTGTGTGTGTGTGTGTGTGTGTGTGTGTGTGTGTGGTGTGTGTGCAATGAATGCCTATGTGCCCACTTACTAAAGCACAAAGGGTCAATCTATGTCTACTCTTAATGTCCCTTTTTAGTTAGAGACAACTCTAACTTATTAAATTCACTTATTCATGCCCCAAATAAATGCTTTGTGAACTTACTCACTTGTCAAAGACTTTTGACCCATGAGATTGGACACTGGAGAATTAAGATCAAGTCCTGCTTTCAGAAAGTTAACATCTAATGGAAAATAAAGCATTGTTAACATACGAGTATGTTTATCTCCTGCATAAGGAGCTCTGGTAGCGTAGTGGTTACGAATCGGGCTGCGAAACTTAAGGCCAGCAGTTCGAAACTACCAGCTGCTCCGCAGGAGAAAGATGAGGTGTTCTGCTCCTGTAAAGATTTACAGCCTCGGAAACCCTGTACAGGGTCGCTATGAGTTGGAACCGACTCAATGGCACTTAACAACAACAACAACAATATATTTCCAACATGCATTTGTCAGTTTGTTGTACTGTAGTGCCTTGTGTTGGTATGGCGCTGTAGGATCAGCCCTGGATCACAAGATTGGTTTGAATTGCAAGGTCAGCAGTTCAAACTCACCAGTCACTCCTTGAAAACCCTTTACAAAGTTGCTATGAGTCAGAACTGACTCCACGGCACTTAACAACAACAACAACAACAAATGGCTTGTGTTACTATGATGCTGAAAGCTTTGCTGTTGGTATTTCAAATACCAGTAGATTCAGCTCTGGTGGGTAAGTTTCAGTGGAGTTCCCAGACTAAGACAAAGCATAAAAAGAAAATGGAGTCTTGGTGTGGCGCTAACTGGACCAGCTGCTCCTTGAAAACCTTACACGGGGTCACTATGAGTCAGAACAGACTCAATGGCACTTACCAACAACAATAATGTAAAAAGAGGACTGGCAATCGATTTAGAAAATTAGCCAGTGGAAGCCCCATGCATCACAACAGAAAACTCACTGTTCAATGTTCTTGCTTTGGACCTGTCATCAGGCATAATCGATTGCTAAGGAGAGCATCTTCTTAGGCGATGTAGAAGGTCAGAGAAGTTAAAGAAGACACCTGGTGATGTGGGTTGTCACAGTAGTTGTAACAATGGGTTCAGACATGCCTGCTGTCATGAGGATGACACAGGACCGGACTGTTGTACATAAGCTAGCTATAAATCCGGCATGGGTGGCATCTATGTTCTTCATACCGCACAACCAGGGAAGAGAATTAAAGTTAACATCAGCCCAAGGCCGAATTCTATCAGGTGGACTGATAGAGCTCCTTCTCAAAATCTTCAAGCAGTTCTTTCCAACTGGATGCCTCCTAAGTATTTTTTTTCACAATGTTTCTTTAGCTTTAGTAACAATGAATTTACATTCCTAGAAGCATAGTTCTAAATGGTCCAAAATGCTTCTAAGAATTTCGTTTGGGTTCCTCTGATTTTCCAAAGGGTATCTGCTTCATCTTCTGAAGGGTGGGATTCTGTCTAGGGCTTGCAGAATACATACAATAACAGCAATTCAGGTACACACAGGTCCACCTGAAGCATTTAATTCTTTGAGTCAGCTTCTTTCCAAAATAGACCTGAGATGGCCACGTTAATACAAAATATCAGGCACCTAACATAAAAGGAGCTCTGGTAGCGTAGTGGTTACGAATCGGGCTGCGAGCCTTAAGGTCAGCGGTTCGAAACTACCAGCCACTCCGCGGGAGAAAGATGAGGCTTTCTACTCCCGTAAAGATTTACACCCTCGGAAACCCTGTACAGGGTCGCTATGGGTTGGACCCGACTCGATGGCACTTAACAACAACAACAAACATAAAACGAAAGACAAAATTCAGAAAAGAAATACTCTGCGGTAAATTCCTCTTTTTGTTTTCCCTGTGGACTCTAGACAACTGTGACCTAGACAGTCTTACTTGTTCATACCACAGTAGCAGTGGTCTCTTTATTTAAAGATTCTACAAATACTAGCCTATGTACTTCCCAAATGATGGTGATGGTGGCGTTGTGCTGTGGAGTCAGTTCCAACTCATAGCGACCCTGTGTAGGATTCCAAGGCTGTAAATCTTTACGGGAGCAGAAAGCCTCATCTTTCCCCCATAGAACAGCTGGTACTTTCGAACTGGTGACCTTGAGGTTACCAGCGCAACTTGTAACCATTAGCTACCAGAGCTCCTTTCCCAAATACTAGATCCTTGAAAAATATATATGATACTTAGATCTACTGATTCAGCAGGCTAGTTTGACCCGAAAGGATGGTCTAAACACTAGCACACTCTGAACTTGCCAGAGTCCAATGAGGTGCAATCACAAGCTTAAGAAAAAGTGCAACCCAAACTTTATGATCTTGACTCTTGTACACGGCAGCTGCCTCTCGGGACCAACCGAGAACTCTCTCTCCCTGGTGTTCTGGGTTGAGTCAATTCATTTTTGTCTTTAGCAGTCAATGGAAACTTGCATCCACGGAATAATTTCCAAATGAGTAAATGTTATCACCAGATGTCATCCTGACAACCAGCCCCTCCTTGGGGAACAACTTTTCCTTTGTAATGTAGAAACCTTAATTTCAACGGAGCCAATTGGCTGTTCTGTACAATAAGTTTCATTTTTTCAAATATGATACACACACCTCATGTTGCTGGCACTGTATGTTCTTGGTTAAGGCACTTTCCTTCCCACGTCTGGTTTTGCCATCATCTGCAATATCGCTTATGTTTCATGAAGCCAACTGCTCGGTGTGTCTGTACGGGACCACTTATGCTTCCTCAGTAACTCCCTAAGCTACCAGTAACAGTTACAACATGACTGCGAAAGCTCCACTCTGCTGGCCAACCGTGGGCTGAATTCAAACTGGAAGCATTCAGCTACACTCCTAGGAGAAATTCATAGAACTCAGTCCTTGTGTAACAGACACAAGTGTCTGCATATCCCTAAATTAAGAAATGAGAGCAAGAGAGCAGTCTCTCTGGTAGTGTAGTGGTTACAAGTCAGGCTGCTAATCACAAGGTCGGCAGTTCAAAGCTACCAGCTGTTCCGTGGGAGAAAGATGAGGCTTTCTGCTCCTGTAAAGATTTACAGCCTCGGAAACCCTGTACAGGGTCACTGTGAGTCGGAACCGACTTCACGGCACATAACCTCCACCTCTATCTATCTATCTATCTATCTATCTATCTATCTATCTATCTACCTACCTACCTACATGTGTGTGTGTGTGTGTGTGTGTGTACATATATATCTATATATCTATCTCTCTCTCTCTCTATATATATATAGATATCTATCTATCTATATATATATATATAATATATATATGTGTGTGTGTTGTTGTTAACTGCCATGGAGTCAGTTCCGACTCATAGCGACCCTGAAAAGGGTTTCTGAGGCTGTAAATCTTTACAGGAGCAGAAAGCCTCATCTTTCTCCTTCGGAACAACTGATAGTTTCGAACTGCTGACCTATGGTTCACAGCCAGATTTGTATCCAATACGCTACCAGAGCTCCATAAATATATGTATTATACAGACACAGAGAGAGATAAAAAACACATCAGTTAATTTCCATTAGAATTAAAATGGGTATGAATGTAATTTTAATCTCAAAAAAATCATTGTTTATTATCCACAGATATAAATACAAATTAGTGTTTAATTACTGTTTCCAGAATTAAAAAAAAAAAAAAAATTATGGGGTTTGAGGAAGGACAAGGAGAAGCAGAACACCAGTAACATGTATTATGTGTTGAATTACATCCTCCAAAACGTCATGCTGAAGTGTGATCTGACCACCTGTGTACCTGTGAATGTGACTGCATTCGGAAACGAGGTCTTTGAACATATTATTAGCTTAACAGGAGGAAGTCATACTGGAGTAAGTTAAGTCCTGGTGTGGTGCTGTGGGTCACTGCGCTGGACTGCAAGGTCAGAGGTTCAAGCTCACCAGCCACTCCTCAGAAACCCTATACAGGGTCGCTATGGGTCGGAACGGACTCAAAAGCACTTACAACAATCCTAAATAACTGGTGTCCTAATAAAGAACATAGTACAGATTCTCACCCTAAACCTCAGAAGGAACGAATATGGCTGACACCCCATTCTAAAATCACAATCTCTGGACAGTGTTTTTAAGCCACCAGCTGGAAGTGTTTTGTTACAGCAGCCCTAAAAAACTAAGACAGATGCCGTCCAAATTCTTATTCGCTAATCTAATCTCTAAATTGACAAATCTTTAGCAACATCATCAAGACTACATTATAATCTACAAATTGCAGGAGATACTATGCTGGTCATATAGCACATGGGGCCCCACCCAGCGTGGCTGGCGCCATGATGAGTACAGGTGTAATTAACCAGGGCAGGAATGATGTGCAGCGGCTGTCACTGCACCCAGTAAGCAGCATTTGATACTTCAGGTGTGTTCTGAACTGGTGACAAAGCACATAAACTTACATGCACACACATACATGAGAGAGCTTTAGTTTGTGGGAAAATGAAACAATGGAATTAAAGATAATGAAATTTCTCCACAAACCTTTTGAAGCATGTTGTTGTTTAGTGCCACCGAGTCAGTTCCAACTCATACTGACCCTGTATAGGGTTTCCGAGGAGGGGCCGGTGAATTTGAACTACTGACCTAGTAGTTCAAACCGACCTTGTAGCCAAGTGCTTATCCTGAAGTGCCACACCAGGACTACATACATATACATATACATTGAATCCTGGTGTGGCGCTGTGGGTTAATGCTCTGCATCACAAAGTCAGTTTGAACTGCAAGGTTGGCAATTCAAGCTCACCAGCCACTCCTTGGAAACCCTATGCAGGGTTGTTATGGGTTGGAACCAAGTTGATAGCACTTAACAGCAGCAGCAATGAAGCCTATACAGACTGCTGAAGTGACATGATTTCAGAAATGGAATAAGATGCTGCAAGGAAAACACATCTTAATAATTTTAGGCTCTAGATGGTACTGGGGGCATACAACTTTTGGGTATTATTGAAAATTCTACTTAACTGGTACCACCCCTTCCCTGGAGAACCCCTCTCAGATGTGCATAATGAAATAGGTAGAAGGAAGTTTACCACAGCATTCAATGTACTTTCTAGGAAAAAATAAAATCGAAAGCATTCTAAGTGCTCCTCAGTAGTGCAGGTGTCTTGGAGCACAAGGCGATAGTTATAAAAATACGACTGATTCATACTTACTGCCATTTGGAAAGCTCTCCAGTAAAATGTAAGTATAAAAATTAGTGAAGTTAAAGTAGCAAAACATATATCAAATGAACTTATTTGTGTAAATAATTAACAAAATCCAAAGCATCTACTTTTATTAGTACCGACTCCTAGAGTAGCACTTTAGGATCAACACTGAACTGTATGTAAACCACAAGGTCAGCAGTTCAAACCCACCAGCTGCTTCTCAGAAACCCTATACAGAATTGTAATGAGTCAGCACGAAACAACAGCATATATTATACATAAAACACATAGAAAAAGTTCTGGAAGCATACCTCCTAAATCTTGACAGTAGATAACTCTGTAGAAGTGAGATTCAAAGGTGGCTCAAAGCATGGGTCTTACTTTCTACAACATTTGAGTTTTTAAAAAGGAGATATTTTTATACTATGTTATTAAATTGTGGCCTGTAAATAAATAAATGGAACAAGAAGAGAAGTGATGTAGGGAATGGAAGAAGGAGAAACAGAAAGAATGGGGGAATGCAGGCAGGCAGGCAGATTGGCTACTTTCCAAAGCTTGGTGTTTTCATATTCAAAGGACAGGGAATGAGATCTGTAAGGGCCTTTCATTCCAAAAAGGATACAGTGTCAGCATTACAGAAATGGAGCTGATAACATGGCTAAACTCTCCATTAGCAGAATGAAAAAGGCTTTCATCATGCTTAAGAGACCAGGATGACGTGTTTTCCTGGTAATCATAGGGAAAGTCTGTGCCGGTCACATGCCCATAGGTGCTCCTCTATAATTTGTATTGTAGCGCACTATTACTTGAATAGAATCACGTACCAGGCATTTAATTTGCAAGTGTAGATGCTTGAGAGTTGACTTTAGAATTACTCTGAAATTAGTGTGTAATCTACATAACCCAAAGTGAGATCGGGGCTTTATTAAGACAGATATTCACAGGGAGACTCAGAACTTCAAACGGCGGTTTCCATAAAAGGCATTGGAACCTGCCCGAGCCGTGCTCTGGGAAGAAGCCCTATTAAAATTTGCTACATCTGTTGTATCAAGTGACTTTTTTAGAAAAGGAGTCCTGCAGTTGCAGGTGGAAATGGAACGATGTGTCTGAAAATGGGTTTTCTTCTCAAAGTGTTTGGAGCTAGGCGATCCTGTTCTTTCTGAAGTATTTCAGGTGTTAGCAAGGTTGTTTTATCCAGTTTGGAAGAGAAATGTGCACATGGTGTGTTTCACCAAAATGAGTCGTGCACAGACATGTACTTCATTTTCTTCCTTTAATTAACAGATTGGTGATGGTGGTGGTTATGTGCCGTGGAGGCAGTTCCGACCCTTTACAGGATTTCCAAGGCTGTAAATCTTTATGGGAGCAGAAAACCTCATCTTTCTCCCACAGAACAGCTGGTAGTTTCGAACTGCTGACATTGAGGTTCGCAGCCTGACTCGTAACCACTACACTAGCAGAGTTCCTTAATTATTGGATTAAGAGGACCCAAAGTTATTAACCTGAATTCTTCCTGTGGTGTCCGACCTAAGAAGGAAGGAGAGAAAGCTATGCCACACCGAATGCTCTGCTAGTATGTTCCTGGGCTCACCTGGTCACCTGCACAGGTTCCTGTAAGACTTGCCTCATGGTCAGTCCCTCCCATATCCTGAATGACAGTGGGTGGGTGAATGGCTCTCTGCGCTTGAACAAACTCACTAGGGAAGTGTCTGTGTGTCCCATCATCGCAAAGTCCATGCAAGCAATGCTGAATCCCTTAATGTCTTCTTCTGAGTTTGTTCTTGTTCAGAGCACTCCCTATTAAAAAGCATGAGCCAATAAAGCACATTCAACATACCTTGCCAAAATTTTACATGTTTCAGATGCACTCCACCTTTAAAAAAAAAATAGTTTTTTGAGGTTCAGAGAATAGGAGTGCTACAGTGAACATTCCTGAGTCCTACCCTCAAAGAAAGAGTCCTGGTGTGGCGCTGTGGGCTAATGCGTCAGACTGCAAAGTCATTTGAACTGCAAGGTTGGTGGTTCAAGCTCACCAGCTGCTCCTTGGAAACCCTATACAGGGTTGCTATGGGTCAGAATCGACTTGATGACATTTAACAACAACAACCCTGAAAGAAAGGAGCTCTGGTAGCATAGTGGTTACAAGTCAGGTCAGCAGTTCGAAACTAACTGCAGTTCTGTGCGAGGAAGTGAGGCTTTCTGCTCCCGTAAAGACTTACAACCTCGGAAACCCTATGCAGGGTTGCTATGAATGGGAACCGACCCCACAGCACACCACCACCACCACCCTCAAATAGAAGATAGACATCCTGGTGTGGCACTGAAGGATAAGCACTGTACCACAAGGTCGTTTTGAACTGCAAGGTTGGTGGTTCAAACCCACTAGCCACTCCTTGGACACCCTATACGTAGTGGGTATGACGCAGAACTGATTCAACACCACTTCATAACAACCCTCAAGGATTCTAGGCAATCAGTTAAATTTCGAGCCTCAGAAGATAGTTTTTGAACCAGTGACAATGTTGGGATTGGCATTATCGCTAAGACACAATGGGTTAAATATAGTACTTGCTGGGAGCATGCGGTTTTTTTTTTTTTTTTTAAGAAAAAAAAAAAAAAAGGAGGAACTTCTTAAAAATGAACATAAAAATAGTTTTAGTATGAAGGCCTGGGTTGGCCAGCAAGACACAGCTTGGCCAGTTCGAGATCTTGTTGGAAGTATGCACTGGACTCAGTCCTCATTTCAATTCCCCTCCGTTTGTGGTCAGAGCATACTCACGGAGGCAGAGGAAAATATTTTTCCTTGTTTCAAGTGGGCAGTGGAAGGAGTGAAAGCCTAAGTAAACTCTGACCATCAGATAATGGGCCATTATAGCCTTGGATGACTTCCTGAATGGGCCTGAAAAAAAACGGGCTTCTCATTTCCTGTCCGCAGAAGAGAGAAATATTAGGATGTCAACAAAGACAGCAAGCCCCCAGTGAGAAAGGGAGTGAAAAGGAAGGGTCTGGGAATAAAAGTCTGAGGTGGGCCGAGAGAAGAGGAGGGCAGTAAGAAACAGAGATTGATTCAGGATTTAAAGGGAAAACAAAAAAGAAAAGAAAGACAGAAAAAACAATGTGAAGCCCACACATTTCACAAATCTTTCCGACTTGGCACATCAGCTGTACTGGCTGCTCAGTCCCTGCCTGGCCTCCAGCAGCTGTTCCCACTCCACCCTCGCCTCTGGCCAGCAGCCTCCACATCTGGGAAGGCGCAGTGAGTGCTGGTCTGGTCGGTAGTGGTCACTACAGGCCATGTTGAATGTCAATGTCATGAAATTAGCCAGACATAAGGGAGGGGAGAGAGATGAAAGTATTAAAGAAAAGAAAATAGTCATCCAGCAGCCTATACAAAAACAGAAAACTCCACCATTGTTGGTGTCCTTCCAAGATACTGCCAGGAAAGAACTGGTTCACAGAAAAGCCACCGTTTCATGTTTTCACATTCTCTAATGACAGGTCGTTTCATCTATGCACCTTTTTTCCCTCGAGGCGAGCAAAATAACATCACTTTTTTAGATTGCCACAGCCTTTTTTTTCCTCCGTGAAAGATTTTAAGAGGGAATCTTTTTAGAGATATTCACTGAAAATCATTCATTAAATGAGTTAACTCATTTAATAGCCATGAAGTCATCCATTGTGGTGCTGAACGATAAGTACTGAACTGCTAACCACAATTGGACAAGGTGTACTTTAGTCTTCAGAGTGACATGTTTGCTCTTTGACACTTATAAGAAGTCTTTTGCAGCAACTTTGCTCAATGCAATACATTGTCCGATTTTTTTTTTTAACTTATGATCTTCATCTTTTCCTTTTTTTTTTTTTAAAGCTTTTATTGTGAATTGAGTGATAGTTTATAGGGCAGACCATCAACCTTGCACTCAACCAATCATCTTTTGTTTCATTGCAATGATTACAATCCCCTCCATGCACTATAGATTAATAGTATTGATTTATAGTCCCTCTTTTTTTTTTAATGTACACAAAAATACACAAAAAATATATATTTACTTAGATGGCAAAAGGGCATATTTTGCAAGCCAGCTTCCTGCCCACCAGCACACAGCCTTTCTCATTCCATGGGTCTGCCTTCTTTAAAAATCATCTTACAATTGGTAATTCAAGTTGTAAGACATAACTGAAAAATGTAGTGGACCTATCACTCTGGGTTGGAAGTCTGGCTCTATCCTGACCAGCTGTGTGAACTGGTACAAGTTCCTTGATCTTGCTGAACTTCATTCTCTTCAACTTTAATTTAATTGCGAGAGAAACTGTGAGGAAATGTAGAAATAATTCATAAAAATTATTTAGCATTGAGCTCGGTACATGGTTAACACTTAACAAATGGGAGCTATTATAGTACTATTAATGTTGTTGTGACATGTCAGAAAGTCGATTATGACTCACAGCAACATTATATAGGGCTTCCAAGGAGCGACTAGTGGGTTTGAACTGCCGATCTTGCGACTGAAACTGACCTTGCAGTCTAGCTCATCATCCTGCAGTACCACACTAGGACTCTAAAAACTATTAATAATAACTTTAAAATATGGTGGAATCCCTGGTTGGTTCAAACTGCTAATGTGCTTGATTGCTAATCAAATGCTCAGAGGTTCAAGGCCTGGTAATCAACTTCCAACATTCAGTCACTGAAAACCCTGTAGAGTGTAGCTCTACTGCAACACACATGGGGTCGTCATGAGTTGGAATCCACTTGATGGATAAGACAACCCCAGACAAAAGGGGCTGGAGAAAGTGGGCAGTTATTACTGAAGGAAGACTGGGTTTCTGACTGTTGTCGTTAAATGTTGTACAGTCAGTTCCAACTCATAGTGGATCCTATATAGGGTTTAAAGGCTGTAAATCTTTGCAGGAACAGAAAGTTTCATCTCTCTCCCACTGAAGGACTGGTGGGCTCCATACTTGTTCTCTAGAACCACCGTGGCTGGTGGGTTGATGCCTGTACTCTAGAACCACTGTGCTTCTGGGTTTCTGTTTGTTATTATTGTTGTTAAGTGCCTTTAAGTCAGTTTCAGCTCACAGAGACCCTATATAGGGTTTTCAAGGAACTGCTGATGAGCTTAAATCGCCGACCTTGTGGCTCAAACCAACCTTGCAGTCCAGCTCATTAACCCACAGCACCACATTGGAAATGGATAGCAATGATGTTTGACAACACATCAAGTATAATTAGTCACTGAATTGTATACTTAAAAATGGCTCCACTTAGTTTTGTAAAAAAAAAAAAAGAGGGGAGTAGTTAATCTTACAGTCCAGAAACAGAGGACCCTAGGACCATTAAGGGAGAAGAGCACAAGTGGAATGTGGGACCCTATCCAGAGAAGCAGCAACACCAGAGATGGAGGCAGAGGTGAGGACATGGAGAGAGGGAGCAGCTGAGGACTCTAGATTCATGGAAAGAGAGGGACTGAGTGCTGGTGGCCAGGAGCCAGGCTTGCAGAATGTGCCCTTTGCTTGTTCAAATTATTAATATATTCCTGTGTGTGTCTGTGTACATTCCCCCCTCCAAAAACAACAACAACAACAACAACAGCACCAAACAAACAAAAAACCCAGAGGGAATGGAAGCAAATACTTTTAAATGATGATGCATGGAGCAGATTGTAATTATTGCAATGAAATGATGGTGTAAAGCTGATGTTCTCCCATGTAAACTATCACTCAGTTCACACACACACAAAAAGCTAAACCTGCAATATTCTGGTATATGCAACATATATTTTGGTACATGGAGTCCTAGTGTGGTGCTATGGTTAATTCGCTGGACTGCAAACTTGTTTGAACAGCAAGGTCAGCTGTTCAAGCTTACTAGCCGCTTCTCAGAAACCCTATACAGGGTCACTATGAGTTAGAACTCACTTGATGGTGCTTAACAACACCAACAACATATTTTGGTGCAATGGACAAAGTAACTTTTTCAGGGTTAATTTCCTAATTATTGAAAGTCCACAATTATGAGTCCAGTGCTCCTCCGGTATTTAGACATGTGACCGGACAGGTAGAGCCAGAGAAAAATGCAGTATGACAGAGCCCCAGGACATAGTGAATTCCTCAAGAAATTCCATCATCATTCCTCTCGTCTGCATGTCAAGGAATCAATGTGCACCATTCCTCTTCCCAGTAACAACCTTTACAATAATGGTTGAGGACAATTATGATATGCACCCTTAGTTTCACCGATACAATATTACCAGTCCAATAGTCATGTCCTTGCGACTGTTTCCAAGTGTCTTTTCCAACCTCTGGTTTGTTTCAATTTGTGAACCTCCCTATCAAGCATAGGCTCAAAATTGAACACTTCTTATCATGGTGTGACGCAGTGGAATAATGAATGCACTGGACTATAAGGTTGTTTGAATCACAGGGTCAGTGGTTCAAACTCACCCATTGCTCCTCAGAAACGCTATACAGGCAGTGTCACTGAGTTGGAACTGACTCGATGGCACTTCACAAAACAGGAGATCTGGTGTTTTTCCACTGCAGAAAAATGCACTGGACCGCAAGATGCATTTGTGGTGGTTCAAACTCACCAGCCACTCCTAGGAACCTAAATACAGGGTCACTATGAGTTAGAACCAACTCAAGGGCACTTGACAACAACAATCCCTAGACAGGGTCATTATGAGTCAGAAACAGCAACAATCAACATAAGTGTATCCAGCTTTATTATAATCTTATTACAACTGACCCAAACAAATGATAAATGTCACCCCCATGCCTAGGTTAATGGCCATGGATTTTTCAGATATAATTAAGGTTCCAAATCAGCTGGATTTGAGTTCCTGAAAAGGGACAGCATTCTGATTGGGCAAAATCTCTTAAAAGAGGGGCTGAACCTTCCCCAAAGAAAGGGACACTTTCCGGCTGGCTTAGAAAAAACACTCTAGGACTAAGTCTCTAGGGCTGAGGGCCTTGGTCTGTAACCTCAAGGAACTGGATTTGCAAACAACTTGAATGAGTTTGGAAGAAAAGCCAGAAGAGAACACACCTTGATTCCACCTTTGGGAGTTCCTGAGAATACACAGAACCCAGCTATGATGCACCTAGACTCCTGACTCTTGGAAACTGTGAGGCATTAAATATGTATGATTTTTGAAGTGTTACATTTGTGGTAATTTCTTACAACATCATAATTTGGACTCGTATTTCATTGAGGTAAACTAAAATGTAATGATTTTTCATAGGTGCCTTTGGTAAGCTAGCTCCCTTTATCTCTTGCCTTTATTGCTAACTCTGAGTTGATCTTATCATTAACAAATTCCATCAGATTTTTTCATTTATCCTGGAACCTGTTTTACGATCCTGATTTTACCAATCCACATCTGTTAATCTCTCCTGATTTCCAAAGCCTAGGATGTTCACTTGAACTAAATGATTATTCCAGCATGTCACCTACTGGGTCTTCCAAACAATATACACACAATTTCATTTCACCAAAGACTTCTCAGTATACTTAAATACTAATGATTCACATATATCTAAAACACAAGTTTTATTAATAAGTAACTTTCCCCCCGCCCTCCAGAAGAAATGGGTTCTCTTCCCTCCCAGTTACCTTTCTGCTTGGCTTTTTCAGAAGAGAATGATGTCAGAGCTCATGTAAGGAAGTGATAAATAGTTCCTGTTACTGATTTACTTTACTTGTTACGTACTGAAAAGACCTTCGCTGAGTGTGATGATTCTGGAAAAAGTGATGAATTTACAAGTAAGAGAAAGTGCAAGGTCACTTGGTAGACCCACCAGAAGGTCTTCATCACACATGCCTACATGTAATTTAAAATCAGGATACATATATATATATTTTATATATTTATATCTCATCACCATATTGCTCTGTTGGTTATGCCACAAACAGATTTATGTGTCCCTGTAAGAGTGTCTTTCTCTAAATGTATTCAGCAAAGACATTGCTCAGCAGAGGAATCGAGAACTCGGACACAAAGCAGCTGTTCTGAATGGTGTGGAGGCCACAGTGGACTGAGTCATGAAGTAAACCCAAAGGAAGCCCTTGGTTGGAGCTGAAGTCTGACCCCATCTGGAGTCTGCTAAGACAGTGAACCAATCTTCAGAAGACATTTGAGAATTCATGAGCTTCAAGTGATACTGGTGAAACTGCAGTGGTCAATACTACCAGATTCTAAGTCTCTGAGAAGGGGTGCTTAACCTTTATGAATGCCCCAAGTCCCATACTCCCATCAGACACCTAAAATTAGCTCTTGGTACCGCCTCCTGCCAATGTGGACTGAGGGACTGCGAACCCAACATGGGTGAGGACAATGAAAACTCAGACCAGAAATCCTTCATGAAGCAGGCAGAAACAAGTCCTCGTTTTAGGTTCTAGAAAACAACCTTCCTAGGATGCTGCAGGCTTTGCTGTCGTGGGTGGTTTTGTATCTAAGCAAGCTTTTTAGCCTTGGGTGCCATCAGCTGACTTTAAATAAACTGTTTCTATGCAAGTCTTCAAAAAAAGTCACTGGTAAGACACAAAGGCCATGAAAAGAAAACAAAGAGGACCGACTCTGAAGGAACTGGGGTGTGTGGAGTAGAGAAGGGTGGGGCTGAAAAGGAAATAAGGAAAATGGGCATAAGAGAAGATAATCCATCTTCTATAGATAAGCACTAGATTGCCAACCATAAGGTCAACAGCTCAAATCCACCAGGTACTCATCAGAAACGCTATACAGGATTGCTATGAGTGGAAACCCACTCAAAGACAATGACAACAAAAGACACACAGATTTCAAAGACTATACCTCATTAAGATACTAATAGATACTAATATTCTGACTCTAATTCTACCACTGAAGATCTTTATAGCTTTGAGTTAATCACATACCCAATCTTGGTCTCAGTTTGCTAATATTCTGTGTAATGGAGAAGTGAGCTATATTGGCATTTCAGTTTTATTATATAACCTCAACTCAGTATAGCAAAGAAAGAAAAACAAACAGAATAGAAAAAAGAAAAGAAAAGACAATATCAGAGTGATAGATAGTTCATAAAGATGTATGTGCATGCTTGAAAATGCAATTTTTACTTCAACAATGTAAAAAAAAAAAAAAGCCTGAAAACCATTAGACGAGTATTAGATATAATCTTGGGAACCCTTTCTGTGCCAACTTCTTGTGAGTCTTTTGAATGGGTTCAAAATCCTTTACTGAATAAACGCATTAACTGCATATTTGGGGGAAAGGAGAAAAATTTGCAAACTTAAAAAAAATCATTATTCCAAAATGATCATTTTATGTGCAGGGAAGAAAGAAAAAGAAAACGCTCTCTTTAGCCCTACTCTCCTTTCAGCAGGTCTTGAGGATTTCTGCCAAAGTAGTCATTGCCTGCGTAAATGGGTAATTTTATCACTTGTCTGTCTGGAATGGAAGTAAGATGCAGAGATTGCTCCACTGATATGAACACAGAGGAGCCGCAGGTTTCAAGCAGCTGGTGGACACTGCAGTGGGAGTCCATGTGGAGGGCAGCGTGACTTGGGTACTGGGACTCCTGCTCACTCACACCTTGAAACATCCACAGCACTGGGCTTTGTAGGGCATCTGCAAGGAAGGAAGCTGAGACTGGACCTAAACAAGACGCCTTCCTAATAGAAGTGTTAATAATGGGAAGAATATACCCATCACCCTGCTCAGCAATGCATTCTCCTCTTGCTCTTTTTGGTAGACACTGTCCACAGAGATAAGCATCTAGGGTACATGTCCTGGGCACAGACTATGTAAAAAAAAAAATAACATCCTGAGTTCAATCATGTTC
>NW_006408562.1:6375674-6433667 GCF_000296735.1 Chrysochloris asiatica | reverse complement strand
AGGGTAAATTGCTACAATTTGATGAACTTGACCTATACTCATGAAAGTAGTAGCTTTAAATACCAATAGAGAGGGAAAGAGTCTTCACATCAAGTATCCATGTTATCTCCTCTGTATACAGGACAGATAGGGACGGGCAACTTAGACATTGACTACCTAAAATGAGGAGGCAATAAAGGCACGAAGTGACTAACTTACAAGTTTTCAAGAGGGAGTTTAGTTTAAGAGTGTGTGGGAGTCCCCACTGAATAGTTTTCATCTTGTCTAGATGGGTCTGGTAAAAAGAGATGGGGATAAGATTCTTATGATTCTATAGTGAGTAACTGTTATCATGACTAAATTGTGACTGTCACATTTGTAAAGGTAGAAGTTTTGTAACAAAAACGGGGAGTAGTTAATCTTACAGTCCAGAAACAGAAGACCGTAGGACCATCAAGGGAGAAGAGCACAAGCAGAATGTGGAACCTTATCCAGAGAAGCAGCGATACCAGAGATGGAGGCAGAGATGGGGTCATGGAGAGTTAGAGCAGCGGAGGACTCAAGATTCATGGGAAGAGAGGGACTAAGAGCTGGCAGGCAGGAGGCAGACTTGCAGAATGTGCCCTTTGGTGGTGTAAATTAGTATATATGCCTGGGTGTTTAAAAAAAAAAAAAAAAGAGAAAGAGCTAAAATAAGCAGAGAGAAATACTGTTAACTGATGGTACATGGAGGGGATTATGACCATTGTAATGAAACAAGGTATATGATTTGTTGAATGTAAAACTGATGATCTGCCCTGTAAACTTTCACTCAATCCACAATAAAAACTTAAAAAAAGAAAGAAAGAAAGAAAAGATAACATCCCCTCTACTAACAAAAGTCCACAATTGATAACTTCTCTGTTAATCATTTCCATTTCCTATCTGCCAGAGGCCCTGCCAAAGGCACCTTTCTCAAAGCACTTTCTGTTCAAATAAAATTGCTGTTGCTTTACCAGAGAAAAATTTCCACCTGGGAAACTTTGTACCATAAAAATGGCAACCAGATATCCTTTTTTTAGCATTTAAAAGTCAGGAACAAACTTGCTTTCCAAGAGGACACATTTGGAGGGCACTTTGTAAGTGTACGGTGACTTATTAAAGGGAAGCATTCTGCCTATGAACTCAGACCTCCTGATAAGGGTCAATATCAATAGGTCACTCTTGGGTCCTGGATCAACAGGGAGATGTCCACAGTCTGCCTTGTACCAGGCCCAGGCTGCATTGATTGACCTACTTTAGACACAAAGCAAAAGAAGCCAAAACTCTTGATTAATGTAGTTATATAGTAAGTTGAAAACCAGGTAGAACCTTTTCAATAAATTGCTGGAGCAACTGGATATTCATAGGCAAAAAAAAAAATGACCCTGGGGTGTACTTAGAGCGCAAATTTCTTGTGCAGAAAAATGAAAAACTCCCACAAGGCTGAATCTGTTTTCTGTTTTTCCTTTTGAAGCCAAGACTGAGTCTGAGCTCTACCTGGTACCTAAAAGGCAGGAAGGATAAAGACAAGTGAAGAAAGTTCTGGTACCCTGTCCTTAGATTCTACGCCTGAAAAAATGCTCCAGCCAGGAGATAAGGGTATGAGAATTAAACAAAAAGGTAAATTCCCTAAAGATTGTATTTTATTGTTGGTGATTTTAGTTTCTCCTACCTTAGGCGGTTCAAACTCACTAGCTGCTCCTCGGAAACCCTATACAGGGTCTCTATGGGTCAGAACCTACTCAACAGCACTGAACAACAACAACAACCTTATCTTTCTAAGGAGCTCTGGTAGCATAGTGTTTACGAGTCACACTGCTTAGCTCAGGGTCAGCAGTTTGAAACTACCAGTTGTTCTGCAGGAGAAAGATGAGGCTGTCTGTTCCTGTAAAGATTTACAGCCTCGGAAACCCTGTACAGGGTCGTTATGAGTCGGAACCGTCTCCACGGCACATAACCACCACCACCACCACTATTTTTCTAAGGAGTTCTGGTAGTGTAGTGTTTATGAGTCAGACTGCTTTTCCCAAGGTCAGCAGTTTGAAATTACCAATTGTTCCATAGGAGAAAGATAAGGCTTTCTGCTCCCGTAGAGATTTACAGTTACGTAAACTCTTTATGGGGTCACTATGAGTTGGAACCGATGCCACAGAACCCCATCTTATTTTTCTGAGGTCTTGATGTGACACTGTAGAATAAGCACTGGACTGCTAACTGCAAGGTCAGTGGTTCAAACCCACTTGTTGCTCTTCAGAAACACTATGAGTTGGAACCAACTTGATGATACTTAACAACAATCTTATTTGTTATGGAGAAGTTACAGATGGTAGGGAAATACATTATGGCCCACAGACCTTGTGCTGCCCAGGGCTCCTATGCTAACCCAAAGGTCAGCAGTTCGAACCCACCAACTGCTCCTTGGGAGAAATGTGTTGCAGGCTGCTCCTTTCTGCAAAGTTGTGCAGCCTTAGAAAAATTATGGGGCAGTTCTATTCTCTTACGTCTATAAGAGCGCTACAGGCTTAGTTTTGGCCTTGGCCCCACACCTGTCCCCGGGATGTTCTTTCTGTCCTTCTGAGTAGAAGCCCAAGTTATGAACTATCTCAGTTTACATTCATGCAGGACCCGGCTTGACACTTATATTATCTAATTATTGCTGTTAACAGCCAGTCGAGTTGCTTTTTGACTCATAATGACCCCGTATGACAGAGTAGAAGTACTCCACATGATTTCCTAGGCTATCACAAAAGCTGATCACCAGGTTTTTCTCCCAACACACTGCAGGGTGCATTAGAACTGCCTGCCTTTGAGTTAACAGCCAAGCTCTTCCCCACGGCGTCAACAGAGCTCCTTACAGAATCCAACAGATTCATCAGTCTCAGTTTTAATGTGGTTCCCAAACTGACAAATGCACATAGAAATTTTCCATGTGTCTGTCAATACTGTTGGCCTCAGGGTGTTGGGAATCAGAGGAAGGAAGGAGGAAGGAAGGCAGATGAACTCTTCGTGTATTTTTGTATTACTTGTCTCAGTAAAAAACAAACAAAACCATTGTCATCTAGTCAGTTCCGATTCAGTGTCATTCTAGGACCGAGTAGACCCGTTCTTTAGGGTCTCTGAAACTGTAAATCTTTATGGGAGCAGACAGTCTTAGCTTTCTCCCTGGCTGATGGGTTTGAACCTCTGACCTTGCTGTTCGCAGTGCAACACTTAATCCATTGTGCCACCAGGACGTCTCTTGTTTCAGTACAGTGGGTGTATGTTTCTTAATAACAAGAAAACAAAATGAAAAGGTAATTTAGCAATTGTACTCAGTACCTCTAGAGACAGTGCCACACCTGGCTATAAAGAGGACCCTTTCTGACACTGTTTAGAAGTGGGATAAAGAATGTTTGGACATAAAACCAGGCAATGTCTCCTAGGAAGTGCAGACCTCCTCTGTGCCCTCCCAACCTTGGCCCTGGTAGATGTCCTCTGCTGCCCCTTTTCTTCTCCTTCCCACACCCCCATATGGAACAATCAGTCAACTACGGAACTATATCACAAAGGGGAAAAGGTAAATACTCTAATGAAAGTTTCCAAAAAGCCACGAGGAACAAGTTGCCAAGTTTTCCAATAGGGAAAACAATACAGGTAAGTTTTTACTTTTCGTGTACATTACATAATCAAGGTCAGAAACTAGTGATTTTAATTGTGCCACTATTTATGTTGGGCCAAATCCTTAGTTATTGATAATTTTAACCACCTAGGAAGATATATTCCCAAATTCCATATGAACTTTATCACTGGAGCTGGGCCCAGAGTGTACTTTACCCCAGGAGAGCTAGTTTAGGTTGAGCTGGCTCTCTCTCCACCTCCCTGCCACACCCACAATGTGTCAGATCCCTCCAGATGAACATTTAACTGGTGAAACATTACAGACGTGCAAAACTTTACGAAGTAAACAAAACAAAGCCCAAGTTCTCCAACAGAGGTCAGGGTACAATGTTCATGGCTTTGTAACTGCCTCAGTTTTAGAGAAAAGAAGTCAGCTAGCTTCCAGGAAACATCTATTCAATATTTATTTAACAACATTTAACTAACTTTTCTTTTTTTTTTTTTTTTACCAAAGAGTTGCTTTACTCTCCCAGAAGTTTTCTGTCCTGTCCTGTAAGAGATCTAGCATTCTTGCTCCTTCCTCTTTTCCAGTTCTCCAGCGGGTCAGTATCTTTTAGCTTGAACAGCTGGCCTGCCCTGGGTTATTCTGAGTTAGTTCCACTCAGAAATAAACATTTCTGCCACTTGAATGAATTATAATATAATCACATTGGGAAAAAATTAACTCAGGAAAGTATATGAGGTGGGGCACGTGAAAGTTCTCACAAATCTCTGCATACTTTGTACTGTTAACAACAACAAAAAATAAAGATAAGTTTTTACTTTCGTGCACATTGACAGAATCAAAGTCAGAAACCTGTGATTTAATTGTGCTACATTCTATGTTGGGCCAAATCCTTAGCTATTGATCCTTGTAACCACCTAGGAAAATATATTTCTAGATTCCGTAAGATCTTTACCACTGAAATTTTATGTAATAATTATCAAGTTCCCAGGTTGGTGGTGGTGGTTATGTGCCTTGGAGTCGGTTCTGACTCACAGCGACCCTGTACAGGATTTCCAAGGCTGTAAATCTTTACGGGAGCAGAAAGCCTCATTTTTCTCCCGTAGAACAGCTGGTAGTTTTGAACTGCTGGCCCTGAGGTTAACAGCCCGATTCGTAACCACTACGCTACCAGAGCTCCTTAGTTCTCAGGTTGGTGGTGGTTATGCATTGTGGAATCGGAACCAACCCATAGCGATCCTGTACAGGGTTTCCAAGGCTATAAATCTTTATGGGAGCAGAAAGCCTCATCTTTCTCCCGCGGAACAGCTGGTAGTTTTGAACTGCTAACCTTTAGGTTCACAGTCCGATTCGTAACCACTACGCTACCACAGAGCTCCTTAGTTCCCAGGTTGTTGTTGTTGTTGTTAAGTGCTGTGGAGTCGGTTCCGACTCATAGCAACCCTGCACAGGGTTTCCGAGGCTGTAAATCTGTATGGGCGCAGAACGCCTCATCTTTCTCCCACGGAACCGCTGGTAGTTCCCAGGTTAGCTACACTGATACTGTTTTTAAAAATCCCATACCAAGCATGTCCTGCACAACATACACATTTTTCATTCAATGATTTATCAGTCCTCCATGATTACAGCACTCAGAGAGGGAAGTTAACGTGAGTCTTTGTGCAACTTTTATTTGACCATTATTTATGGAAGTTATGCAATGGGTAACGTAGTGGTTACGAATTGGGCTGCTAATCTCATGGTCAGCAGTTTCAAACTACCAGCCATTCTGCGTGAGAAAGATGAGGCTTTCTGCTCCCGTAAAGATTTACAGCCTCGGAAAACCTGTACAGGGTCACTATGAGTCGGAACCAACTCCATGGTACATAACAACAACAACACCAACAACAATGCCACGATTATTCCAAATACCAGCAGAGTCACCCATGGTAGACAGGTTTCAGTGGAGCTAAACAGACCAGGAAGAAAGACCTGGAAATCTACTTTCAAAAATTTAGCCAAGTGGAAACCTTATGGATAATAACAGAGCATTTTCCAGTATAGTGAGAGGAGAGGAGACTCCTAGATTAGAAGGCAACACGGATTCCAGCATGCTAGCGATTATGTGATGGCACAAGACTGGGCAAAATACTTTCTCTTGTTACCCATTGCTGAGAGCTGACTTCACAGCAAATAACAACAACAACAACAATAATAATAATAATAAAAAGAACTGAGCAATGAACACAGTCGTCAGACATCAAGTCAGTGAAAAGTTCAAGTCGGTGGCTGTCATGTCCCCTCATTCTTCTCATGGCCTCATTCACAAGAATTTACTGACAGCTGAAATGACAATGGCCAAGGGTAGGAGGCAGGCATTACAAAGTTCCAAAATCCATAAATAAGGTTTTACTGAGATGTGTATTGAACCATTCATATAGGTGAAAAGGCTAATGAAGTACATGCATGGATGTGTGTGTGTGTGTGTGTGTGTGTGTGTGTTGGGGGGTTGTTTGGCTGTTTGGGACTGGTGTATGTACAAGTGTGGGTGTGGGTTGTGAAGACAGGTGTGCCAGACAATAGTAATCAAAAGGAGAATCTTTCCTGGACTGGATGAGACTGGAAGGCCTTCTGTGACTATTGCCCTATGATTTTTTTTACCTTTTTAAGTAAACTAAACTAAGCCTTGAAGTCACTTGGTAGCTAATGAACAGACTGGCTCACAAGATAAAGAATATCACTGGTAAGCACTGTGCTCCTTTGAAAAATCATCTGAATGAAAACTAATGGTCAATAATTATTTTAAAACAAAGATGAGAACCTAAGGGGCAGGGAAACTAGATTGATGGAAATGGAGCAACCAGAACAGAAATGACAAGAATGTTTCCACATTGTGAAGACTGTAACCAATGTTACAGAAGAATTTATGTAGAAATTCTTGAGTGGGGGCATAAAGTACTGTGTAAAACTTCACTGAAAATCCCCCCAAAAAGGAGAATCTTTCTTTTGATATTAGTTGTGTACCTAAGTCAACAGTGAAAAATATTAGCATCTTGAAAACCTTAATCATCAAAGCGATTAAGCACAGATATTATTCCAATTCTCCTTAACTAACGAGACCAGATTTTACTGGGCGTCTTGATACCAAAACTATCTTGTACTACTATTTCCTTTTGATAGATGGAAGTTACAAGTCTTTCTTGTTTTAAAAAACATTTAACATTTGTTACCCTATCTGTTGATTTATTCAATTATCCTGAGAGTCATATATCAGTTCAGAATTTTACCGAGGTATGATGTCTGAAAACTAAGAAACCTAACAGATATCTTAGGTTACAATGCATTTCAAGCTGATACAGAAATGCCAATAGAACATCATAATAAACAGCTGTGGTAGCTTCAATGAGGTGTTTTGATACCAAAATTCCCATTAAAGACTAGTGGGCAGTTGCTACGGGTGGATGAGGACAACTAATAGAGATAAACAGTCTTCACCATTTCCAGCGGACTGGGAATTAGCATGCAATGTGCTTGCTTATCAGTTTTAACGACCAGTTCTGTGGATCTATGTAACAGTACCCCCCCACCAACTGAAAGCCAGCCCAAGTAATTTAATGGTCCTTTTAGCTCAGCAGATTCTGATTTGGAGAATTGATTTGCATGGGTTTGTGTGCAAATCTATTTACAAACCAACTGGGGGAAAAAAATAGAATTCCAATCCCAGAGTACAGAGTGTAGCTTGGAGCTTGCCAGAGAAGGCAGCTGTGTTGCACATTGCTAGCCTCTCAGGAAACTGAACAGCCTGGTCTCACCACTGGGGTGGGTTTACCTCCTCAAGTGCATGCACTGGAGGAACCTGAACTGCAGGGAGCTGCATTAGAATCAAATCAGATTACAGTTCAAGGTGTGTTCGCAAGACTCCAGAAACCAAACTCTGTAGCAACTCTGATGTGGTTGTTAAGTGCTGTCGAGTCGATTCCGACCCATAGCGACCCTGTTATAGGGTTTCCAAGGAGCAGCTGGTGAGCTTGAACCACTGACCCTGCAGTTCAAACGACTTTGTAGTCTGACACATTAACCCACAGCGCCACACCAGGACCCCAACTCTGATGTAAGAGAGGTCAGATCTAAGAGGAAAATTTTGATTGGCAAATTTATTCCAGAATACATTGTATCCTTCCCCCACCCCACCCCAACAACTACTAAATTCACTTTCCAGTGAGTATGTTCTGAAATTCAATATAAACTGCTTATATTATGAAAGCACTCACACAAGAATTTCTGTCATCATGTTTACAAGTCATTTGACAAAATGATCTTCATAAAAAGAAAAAGAAGGGCTCAGAGCAAAATGAACACAGTTACAGGGGCGGACAAAGTTGGAGGTTTGAGTACCTCAGGAGTCCTGGGGTGGCGCTGCGGGCTAAAGTGCTGGACTGCAAGGTCGGTTTGAACTGCACAATTGGGTCGCTATGAGTCAGAACCAACTCAACTGCACTTAACAACAACAACAAGACAAAATACCCACTGTCATCGAGCCGACTGTGATTCATGGTGACGTCATCTGTGTCAGAGTAGAACTGTGCTCCATAGAACTTTCAATGGCTGATTTTTTGGAAGTTGATTGCCAGATCTTTCTTTCAAGGCACATCTGGGTAGACCTGAACCTCTAACTTAGAAGGATTCCCAAACCTTCTGTGGGATAGTCAAAATGGGGGATATGGTGAGCTACTATGGATCTCCTGGGTTTGAAATGAATTCTTGGCATATCTGCCTTTTGGTAGGAGATGCCCTTCCTCCTAGTTGAAAGCCCATCACTATCTCCTCCAGAAGATTCACACTCAGCAAGGATCACCCCAATAGTTACAAGTATATCTGGAGCAGAGACAACCTTTGATTCCTTCCTTACATGTCTCTAAACTCTCTCTCTACAAATTCAAGTAGGATGAAAACTGAAGATGGATTGAAGAGACTCTTCTTCTTGGGAGAGAGAGGAGTTGCTGATGTTTTTGGACATCGATAACCAGGCCTTTCTTCTACGATGCTTCTTGGTAGACTTAAACTTCCAACCTTTTTACTAGCAACCAAGTAGATGTTAACCAATTTACATACAAGGACTCCCACCCTAAGTTAAGAGTGAAATAAGAACACAGATAAGTGAAACCTAAATTGTTACAGATGATGTTCTCTGATTGATGGCATTATTTACAACATTTGTTTCTCTTATCTCTAGCTTCAAATGTGTCACTATGCTCTTCTTTGGAGAGCAGTAACATCATTTGTAGGCCATTCAAAATTATCAATTTAAAAATTAGCCTGCTATATTTAGTCTAACATATAATTAACTCACTCCTAATGTGAGTCCTGCTGTTCAGACTCTGAGTGTTGAGTATGCACTCTGGTGTCTGTGTGTTGTTGTTAAGTGCTGTCGAGTTGGTGGACTGACAGGAGACCCCACAGATCTGTGTTGGAAGAAGTGCAGCCAGAGACAGATCTGTGTTGGAAGAAGTGCAGCCAGAGTGCTCCTTGGAGGCCAGGATGGCCAAACTTTATCTCATATACTTCAGACATATTGTCAGAAGGGACCAGTCTCTGGAGAAGGATACCATGTTTGGTAAGGTAGAGGGGTCAGAGAAAAAAGAGGCAGACCCCCAGCGAGATGGATTGGTAAAGTGGCAGCATCAATGGGCTCAAGTGTGGCAACAATTGTGAGGTTGGTCCAGGACCGGGGAGTGTTCCGTTCTGTTGTTACGGTCACTATGAGTCGGTATTGACTCTTTGGCACCTAACAACAACAATGTGAGTCCTGGTGACGTGCTGTGAGTTAATGCGCTGGACTACAATGTCAATTTGAGCCGCAAGGTTGGTGGTTCAAGCTTACCAGCCACTCCCTTGGACACCCTCTACAGGGCTGCTATGGGTTAGAACCGACTTGATGGTATTTAATAACAACAATGTGATTGCCAATGAGCCCTGGTAACATAGTGGATTACTAATTGGGCTGCTAACCGAAAGGTCAGCAGTTTGAATTAACCAGCCGCTCCATGGGAGGAAGATGAGGCTTTCTGCTCCCGTAAAGATTTACAGGGTCACCATGAGTCGGAACTGACCTTGTGGCACAACCGCCACCACCAATGTGATGGTTGGAGTTGCAGTTGACTTGACAGAGCCAGACCAAATGGTTTTGAGGGTCTTAGATGGCCCGCAGGTCGGACGTTCCCCACCCCCGCTGCTGTAAAGTAATGCCATCTGGAAGAGCTTGACCTAGCTCTAGCAGCAAGCTGATGGCTTGAGTTGGCTGTGGACCTTTGGCCTTTTATTCAGTCACTTAAAAATGTTTTTTATAAGTTTTAAGAGGGTGACTCAGTGATTTTACTTGTACGGTGAGATATTTTTGGAGTTGTTTTTATACTGAGTTTCTATTAATGTGACTGTTTTCATAAGCCTTCGTCAAAGATTTCTAAAATGTGTTTTTTAAAATACCATATAATCTCAAGATTCTAATTCTCTGGGTGGAAACAGTGTTTTGTTAAAAATTATCTTCTACGATACCAGAGATGGAGGCAGAGATGAGGACATGGAGAGAGGGAGCAGCTGAGGACTCTGGACTCATGGAAAGAGAAAGGCTGTGTGCTGGTGGTCAGGAGGCAGGCTTGCAGAATGTGCCCTTTGGTTGTTTAAATTATATATTCCTGCGTGTGCATCAAAATTTTGTTTTAAAAAGAGGGAATAGAGGCAAATAGCTTTTAACCAATGGTATATGCAGGCGATTGTAATCATTGCAATGAAGCTAAGTACAATTGGTTGAGTGCAAAAGTGATGTTCTCCCATGTAAACTATCACTAAATTCACAATAAAAGCTTTTTTTTTTTTTTTTTAAGATGACCTTCTAAACAGAACTCTTTATTTAGCAATTAGAATAATGAGTTAAGTCCAATATTGCCTGAACACATTAATAAAAAATAATTTTAATAGTTAACTGTTTACTAACTGATGATAAATTTCTTGACTTTAGTGAATGGTCCAATTTGTTATAATAACTTATCATATTAAAATGTTGCTGTTACTAGGTGCATTTGAGTCGATTCCAGAACAAAACACTGCTCAGTCTTGGGCCATCCTCACAACTGTTATGTTTAATCCCATTGTTGTTGTTACTGTATATATTACAATGTTGCCCAGATACTAAAGAGATTCCTTAAAAACATATGTCCAAAATAAAACATTAGGTATTTAAGGAGCTTTTAAAAAAAATCTATATTCTCCCAAAGAATTCTGGAAAGACAAGAGCTTTCTCACAAAGAGAAGATGTGGTACCGCAACTTAACACTTTTTATTTCTATTTTCTATATACAAATCACACCAGGGGAACCAGCTGTGAACCAGTGCTCTTTCTTGAGGACATAATAACTTTAAAGTCTAATTGGGAGACAGCAGCACTGACATGTAGCAGTGATATTAAATAGGGTAAGCACTGGGCTGCAAACCACAAGGTCAGCTGGTTGAGCCCACCAGCCGCTCATCGGGAGAAAGATGAGCTTTCTGCTTCTGCAAAGATTTACAGCCTGGGAAACCCTGCTCAGGGTTGCTATGAGTCGGAACTGACTCAATGGCAATTAAAATCAAAACCATACATACATTATGTAAAATGTGAGCTGTATACAAAATCCTGGCTGGAAATGTTTGGGTAATATGTATGCGTTACGTGACTGTGGTGTATACATTAGGCACTGCCTTCATCACGGCAACTGCAGAAGGACTGCAGCTACATACATGTGTCCAGGGGCTGTACTAACAGTGACTGTTATTGTGTCTCTCACACACACAATCCTATCAGGAAGGGCGTATAATCACACCGGTTTTACAGATGAGGAAATTGGCTGAGATGTTAAGACAATTTATGCAAGGCCACAAAGCTAGTCAAAGCACGCCGAATCTAATAAATCAGTTGCTAATGGTGGCACCCTTTAACCTCTGTCCCTCAGTACCAAATCACCCCTTAGGTGTTGGATATGTACACACTGAGGAAAGCACTTCAGAATTTGGAAATGTTGTGGATCACTCAGTAGTTAAATAGCAGGACAAAAGACTGAGAAGGTCTGTATTTGTACTGTGCCAAGGGAGGCAACAAGGTGACACACAAGTCAGGTATTCAGCCTCCAGGAATGATCAGATAGAGCAAAGGTTGAGACATTTTTTAATCTAAAAATTACAAGACATGAACATAAGAAATTTTAGTCTGATTGTCAGGAAACTTTCCAGACAGTGAACCAAACTAAACTGTTGGCATGTACCTAAAAAGAAATAAAGTCATTGATATGTGACATGGTGTTGTTGAGTTGGTTTCAGCTCATAGCGACCCTGTATAGGGTTTCCATGGAGCGGCTGGTGAGTTTCAATCACCGACCCTACGTTTCAAACTGTTCTTGTGGTCAAGTGCTTATCCTATAATGCTACACCAGAACATATTAGAAACTGGTAACTACACCAGGCAAAAAAACAAACAAACAGGTCCACTTGGAGATGACTCCTGGGCTCTTTTCATTTGCATGGCCGTCTTTCAGGAGCTGAAACTCTTTTGGGGACCACAAAAGGAGAGAAAAGATCAGATTCCTTAAAGTATCTGTCAGTATTTATCTAAACATGACTAAGCCATGGACTGCAGTGTAAGCAACTAGCTGTCATAAAATGACTGGAAAACCATTCCTGGGTCTGCAAGTGGAAACAATGCAGTTTACATAACTGGTTTCTTTGTAAGGACAAATCACTTCTGGACAAGAGGGAAAAGGCTGACCCTCCCTAATGACAGTGGCCAACACAGGGTGCTCAACACTTCACACCCACTAACTATCATAGTGCACACTACAACCCCATGAGGTAAGTGCCATTATTGTTGGTTCAGCTCAATGAAAACACTCACTCAAGTGGCTTAGGGAATCTTACTGAAGGCCCCACCATGGTAAATGGGGGAGCTTGGATTCATACCTGGATCATCTGACTCAGACATCCCTACTTTTATCCATATTAATATCATGCCACAAACAGAGCACTAAACCCAACTTTAGTATGTTGTGTATGGCAAACTATGTGTCAAGTTCCTTTAAAAAAGAAAAGTTCTAAATTATTTGCTAGGAATAGTGACGCTGTGCAAATTCAAAATTAAGTCTGCTCTTGAACTTTATAGAAGAAGTGACATTTCCTTTCCTTTCCTGCACATCAAACCATGCAAGTTCTGAGTCAGGAAGTTTTGAGTAACATGCATATGTTATTTCAGTCTATACACCAAGTCCTGCCTTCATTACAGAAGTATTTCAGGTTTCTCGGCAGTACTTTCTGATCCAGTCCAAGAGAAGAATGAGTTTCATTCCTGGCTCTAGTCTATTTATGTTGCTAAGCTACTGAATATTTTGCCTTGCCTTGCCTTGCCTTGCCTTGCCTTGCCTTGCCTTGCCTTGCCTTGCCCAGAAAACTGTGTTGTCTTTAAAGAGATAAGCTGCATTCTGAAACATCTTAGTAGACGTGCCCTAATAAGCTGAGAGAGTTTCAGTCAAATAAATGTTGCTCTTTTCTTCTCTTTCAAATAAAATTTGGAGAGAATCACGTGCCACTACACTGATTTTAAATGGAAATTGTAAATCTGTTAACTTTAAACAGACGTATATCTACTTAAGTTCCTTGGGAGCTACACGTAAGCACAGGTATAGAAGAGGGCTTCAAAATGTACAAGGCAAAAGTACATTATCTTTTAAACTCATTCTTTCACGTACTTTGTGAAGAAACCTCGTACACATCGTTTGTATTTGTGAGACTGTTGAGAAAGGAAAAACATTCACATTTGGAAACAAGACAATGAGGTTGAAAAAGGCCATAAGTAAGCATCACTCTGTAGCTATAGGTAGGTTGTATGGTAAAGAATTTTTAATGTTTTAATGCACTGAGTCAATTACGTCTGACTTCAATTCTCTTTTCAAAAAAAATTCTTGGAGAACTTTCCACTTCATTTTGGAAAATTCTGAATTAAAAAAAAAATGCATAAGTAAAATGTAAGTAACAAAAGAAAAACTGAAGCATAGATGTGAAATGATTATGTCTTTCCGCTTGCCACTAAAGCCTCAGACATGAAACATACAAAGCCAACTTTGGAAATAAGCAGTTGCATTTATAATTTTCCACTACAGCACACATTAATGGAATGTATTCAGTTACCTATCCCCTTTTTTTTTTTTTTTATTCTGTCTAGAAGCTCTTCCTGCTTTTTAATAGTAGTAACACAAATCCTCAAAGTCCTTCTGTAGGATAAACACTGGACTGCTAATCTCAGGTCGCTGGTTCAAATCCACCAGCTTCTCTGTGGAAACCCTATACAGGGTCTCTGTGAGTCAGAACTGACTTAACCATACTTAACAATAACAAAACAAGAATCCCCACGTTTCCTTTTTCCTTGCTGACAGACTCCGTGGTTAGAATTAGGAAGAACCTTCTTGAACCTTGAACAAAGGTGCGGATCTCTCTGTTACTGATGGAGTAACTGAAAAGACCCTCTAACCCACAGCTCAAGCTGACATCATGTCCCACTCTAACACACTGGTCCAGGCCTTACCTGCCACAAGTTCCTGAAACATCGGCAGGACAGATAAATCCTTGTTGCCATGGAATAATGCAACTTTATAAAACGCGACTTAAATGACATTCTCCTAGAAATCATCAGCTTTGCTCAATCCCTCCTTTTCTTTTCCCCACCTCCTTCCCTTTCTTCAAGATATGAGGAAATAGAAGAAATGCAACAGCCGACCACCGACATAGTAGTAAGAGAGGAGAAAATCCAAGCCCCGGTATCAGTGATTTCTTCTTGGTATATTTACTTCTGAAATGAGCACTCTTTGTGACTCGTGTCATACTCTGAAAGGCTGGGGGGCTCACACGAAAATGGTTCCTTGGGTATCCTGAATTCTCTCATTCTGAAAAAGAGACATTGGAACTGGATAGTTTCAAAGTCTCCCTCTAATTCCAGCATTTTAGGTGATTTTTTAAAAGGACCCTGCTATTTTTGTATGACTGATTTTAACCCAGACCTCTAAATGCAAATCAGCTAAGAAATTTACCACTTTGATTCCTTTCCATTCTGAATGTGGCAATCCCTCCAAAATTGGCAAATCAGCTCTTTTGTTTTAGGGAGTGGAAGTATTCTAAGACATGAAAGTTAGTGATTTTAATGAATACCTAAAAGAGTTCTGATGCGGTGCTATCGAATAGGCACTTGACTGGTAACCATGATGTTAGTAGTTCAATCCCACCAGCTGCTCCTCAGAAGCCCTATACAGGGTCGTTATAAGTCAGAACTGACTTGACGGCACAACTAAAGAAGATGCGAGGATACATATGTTAATCTGCTAGATGCCTCAGAAGAGTACAATTTTAGTTATCAAAACTGATGCCTGTGTGACTGTCACACCTGTAAAGGTAGAAGTTTTGTAACAAAAAGGGGGGAATAGTTAATCTTACAGTCCAGGAACAGAGGACCCTAGGACCATCAAGGGAGAAGAGCATGAGGTGAATATGGGACTCTATCCAGAGAAGCAGCAACACGAGAGATGGAGGCAGAGATGAGGACATGGAGAGAGGGAGCAGCTGAGGACTCTAGACTCACGGAAAGAGAGGGACTGGCCAGGAGGCAGGCTTGCAGAATGCGCCCTTGGGTTGTTTAAATGATTATATATTCCTGAGTGTTTTTGTGTACATCCTCCCCTCGCCAACCCCGCAAAAAAAAAACAACCCAAAAAACACGGAGGGAATAGAAGCAAATACTGTTGAATGATGATGCACGGAGGAGATTGTAATCATTGTAATGAAACAATGAGTGTAAAACCGATGTCCTACTATGTAATCTATGACTCAATTTACAATAAAAAACTTTTTTAAAAAAACTGATGCCTGAAGACCCCTAGGTAGTGGGGTGGTTCTGTGAGTTAGGCCTGCTAGGTCAGAGGTTCAAAGCCACAAGTGGCCTCCAGGGAGAAAGATGAAGCTGTCTGTTCCTGTATAGTTTTACAGTCTCAATAACCCTATATGGGGTCTCTGTGAGTTAGAATCAAAGCGATAGCAATAGATTTAGTAACCAAATAGTTGGCAGTTTAAAGCTACTCGATGGCCCTGGGGGACAAGCCTAGCAATCTGCTTCTGTGAAGATAACAACTAAGAAAATCCCGCAGAGAAGCTTCCTCTGTAACAGACAGGGTCTTTCCAAGGTTATGACAGCAACAACAGTCTACTAAAGCAAAACCTATACTTACTTCCTCAGAAATAAAGTGCTATGCACTGGAAAGGTGGGGGAAACCAGTGTTCGTTACTCAAAAAAAGACCCAGCGTGCTCCCTTTGATTTCCCTGTATACAGGCTGAGACGGGGAAAGAAAATGTAGCGCTAGGAAAAAGGTCAGGGTCACCCATGTGGTGCAAGAATTCTTCTCTTGCAACGGAAACCTGTTTTTCTTTGTGTATGTATGCTCACGTTCAGACTGCGCTGCTTCTGTTGGACTAAAGAAGCTTCAGGTAATCTCTCAGTCTGGTAAAGGTGCATTCCTGAGAACTTTTCTGAAAGCAAACTATCTGAAAATTAAGCAAGAGGTTTTTGCTGTTGTTGTTTTGAGAGAGAGAGAACTAAGACTGCTTTGGCATCTTTCTGGGTTTATTGCATCTACCTACTCTACTGTGGTTAAGTGCTGTTGAGTCAGTTTCAACTTACAACTAATAGGGTTTCTGAGGAGCAACTGGTGGGTGTGAACCGGCAACCTTGTGGTTAGCAGTCCAGTTCTGATCCTAGAGCACCACACCAGGACTCCAACTCTACTGTAGATGGTCTAATGTGTAAGTCCCCACCGATAATGTCACAGGTATCTAAAAAAGGGAGCAGAGAAAAGCGTGTGTATGTGTCTGTCACCGTCATCGTGTTATGACGTCCACCTTTATAGTATCCTTTATAAATTTGGATGACACTTTTTCATGGGATCATCACTTTCTACTCTAAGTTTTGTCCACGTTTATCCTTAAATTATCTCTTGGTTGATGGACGATTGCAAAGACTGGTGCCACCTGTGGCTAACACAAGGTTACAAGTGTCTCTGTGCCACTCAGGGAACAGCTTCAGTAGAAACTGGAGGGAGGAGATGAAATCACTGCCCACCAAGGCACAGACTCATGGAAGATTCCACTGGTTGAAGATCAGTGCGCCCCTAAATATGCAGACACCATCTTTGGTTGGACCTTGTTCTTCGTCTCACGCTAACTCTTAGGTACAACACAACCTAATCTGGAACTGCTACTACCAGAAACAACCAAAAACCCCAAACACACTATCTTCTAGCAAGAAATGAGATGGAAAAGAGATGGGGCTCATGACACTGGAATTTTTTAATCTAGTCTTGTATCTTCCTCTATTCCCAGAAAAACTGCTTCAATATCTACAAAGAAGACATTGAAAAAAAAAAAAAAAATGATGAAGCTTGGTTGAGATTTTTGTCTGTGAAAAATGATTAATTGCTTAGATTCAGACATTTCCAAACAAAAAAGGCAACATCAAAACAATGACTATTCTTTTGACTAAAGAGCTAATGGGGAGTTCTCACTTCAAGCAAGTTTCCGATAACTAATTTCAATAATTAATCTTTGAAGAACTTTGATAATTAGTTTGCTTAAGAGTATGAGTATCTATTTGTTTTTTTCATACTGATGACTTCCCCTAATACTTGGAATACTTTGAGATCATTTTCCCATGGGTGGCATTCAAGTTTTGTCCCTAGTTATTCTTGAAAGCACACAAAGATATCACAGCGTTTTCTTGCCAATGTAACCAATTTGAGATATTTTTTCCTGACCATCATTAAACTTCAAATCATAAAGTTGGGCTCTCCTTGAATATAGCCCTACTATGTACTATGCCCTGGTGTGGCACTGCGGGTTAATGCACTGGACTGCAATGCCAACTAGAACCATAGGGTCGGCGGTTCAAACTCACCAGCCACTCCTTGGAAACTCTATACAGGGTCACTATGGATCGGAACCAACTCGACAACACTTAACAACAACAATGTACTATGTAATGGGTGTTGTGCGTCCTGACTTTTCAGTGCAAGCTCAGTACTGACAGAAGGATACCACTGGCTCCACCATAAAGGTAAACAAGTTGCTGTTGAGTTGATTTCAATTCATGACCCATGTGTGTGACAGTATCTCCAGGCCTTTCTTTCAAGGCACCACAGAGTGGACTTGAACTTGCAACTTTCGGTTACCAGCTGAGCACATTAATCATCTGTATCTGCAGGAACTCCATCTCCATCATACAGGTGTGGACAATGAGGATGCAAGATCTCCCAATTTACATCTCGGTAGAGCTGGGCTATAAACACCAGCCTGTCTAATTGCAAAGCACACTTGTCTCCGCATCTTTCCTCGTGGAATTGCTAACCTTAAGATTTTGTTGTTGTTAAGTACCATCGAGTGGGTTCCAATTCACAGAGATCCTAGGTAGGTTTCCGAGGCTTTAAATCTTCGTAGGAGCAGAAAACCTCATCTTTCTCCAGTGGAGTGGCTGGTGTGGTCTCCAACTGAGGACTTGTGGTTTCCAGTCCAGTGCTTAGTGTATGAAATCCTGTAATCTTTCCTGTTGCTGAATGTATTATTTAATTTTTAAATTTGGGGTCTATCAATGCAAAAGATAAATTGGTGTTTGTTTTTCTTGCTGCATCTTTTTCAGGCTTAAGAGTCACATACATCAGCATCAGTATTTGCTTCAGTTTATTTAAAGGAAAAGGAACTATGCAACTAACTCCAGAAACAGCCAGAATAGCTTGACATTCTCAGGACTGAAAGAGTTTTCCTGAGCAGGTACTCTCAGCTTTCTGAATCCATTATGGGCTATGAAAAGGAATCTTCAAGGGTTCTACTCCCGAGAAGGATGTAGACATATATTTTCCTAAAATCCATATATTGATCAAAGAATTAAAGCCTCTAAACTGCCCTCTTTGTAATTCCACCGATAAGCAATGTCTTTGTGAACATACTACAGTTGATCAGCTATGATGTGTTATCAACTAACATGTTTACACAAATCTTGACTTTATAGTTTATTTCCTTAGAACTAAGATTGGTCTGTTGCAGACTATTCTACTTGGCAGGAATTCGATTCCATACCCTGGTTCTGCCTTTCCTTACACAAACTCACCAGAGCACACTTCAGACAAACTCTTTCTTTGTATTTAAAAAAAATTACAAAAGTCTAGAAAGCATAGGAGGCCAGTGTCCTATCAAATGACACTGTTGTATGGCCATCGGATTCATTCCAATGCCATCAATTCACTGAGTTTTAAGATATGGGTTGCAATTTTCAGAAGAGAAATGAGATGATGATCATTTACAACTGTTATTTATACTTGTAAGCACAACTCCTGGTAAAGGGGAAAGTCCTCCAAATCAAGGGAAAATGTTCACTTGCAAAACAACAGTAGGGGATACAACATGACTTCATAGGATAACTTCTCTAGATGTCCACAGCCCAAGGAAGTATTTTTAGCACCTACTACAGATATCTCTGAGTCCTGGTGTGGCACTGTGGATTAATGCGCCAGACTGCAAAGCCATTTGAACTGCAAGGTCAGAAGTTCAAGCTCACCAGCTGCTCCTTGGAAACCCTATACAGGGTCGGAACCGGCTCGACGGCACTTGACAACAACAACAGATATCTCTAAGGAGCTCTGGTAGCGTAGTGGTTACGAGTCGGGCTGCCAACCTCAAGGTCAACAGTTTGTAACTACCAGCTGTTCTACGGGAGAAAGATGTGAGGCTTCCTGCTCCCGTAAAGATTTATAGCCTCAGAAATCCTGTACAAGGTCGCTATGGGTCGGAACTGACTCCATGGCACATAACCACCACCACCACCACAGATATCTCTGGAGTCCTGGTGTGGCGCTGTGCGTTAATGTGCTGGACTGCAAAGTCGGTTTGAACCACAAGGTTCAAGCTCACCAGTTGCTCCTTGGAAACCTTATATAGGGTTGCTATGGGTCAAAATTGACTCGATGGCACTTAACAACAACAACAGATATCTCTGCATTGTATTTCTCCCCCAATCCTAGGTGGTTTGGGATCAGCACCAGACAGAAAACCACAAGGTTGGTAGTTCAAACCCACCAGCTGCTCTTTGGAAATCTTACACAGGACCGCTCTATGAGTTAGAACCGACTTGATGTCACCTAACAACAACAACAATTACATTCACAATGTTGAGTATCTATCATCACTTTGCACTTGCACATATTTTAGATTGCACAGAAACTTAATGCCCTTTCAAAACAATCTCTCCTCCCTTCCCTGATAATCTCTATTCTACTTTGGTCTCTGTGTATTTGTCTATTCTAGATGTTGTTGTTGTTGTTGTTGTCAGGTGCCATCAAGTCAGAACCGACTCACAGCAACCCCATGCACAGCACAACGAAACAATGCCCGATCCTGGGCCAACGTCACTACTGCTGCCACACTTGACACCATCAGTGATGCCACCTGGCTGATCCATCTTATTGGGGGTCTTCCTCTTTTTCTCCTACCCTCCATCCTACCAAGCATAATATCCTTCTCCAGCGACTGTTCCTCCTGACAATATGTCCAAAGTATCTACTCTAGATATTTCATAGAAATTGTTGGGGACCGTTGAGTAGGCTTTGACACACAGCGGCCTTGTGTCCTCTACCCGCCTCACAATCGCTGCTCACTGTTGCAGTCCATTTCATATGAGCAGGATCATATCTTATTTGTCCTTTTGGGTCTGACTTGTTTCACTCAGCATAATGTTTTCAATTTCCATTCATATATAGCATGTACCAAGACTTCATTTCTCTTTACGGTGGAATAATATTCCATTGTATATAGTGCCCCATTTTGCATATTCATTCATCTGCTGCTGGACACTGGGCTGTTTGCATCTTTTGGCTGTTGTGAATAGGACTGCCATGAACCCTACTGTATCTGTGTGAGTCCCTGTTTTCACTTTTTTGGGGTACATGGCCAGGAATAAAACTGCTGTACATTTTTAAAATCAAGTAGTCATTAGTTGTTGTTGTTGTTGTTAGGTGCCATCGAGTTGGTACTGACTCATAGTGACCCTATATACAACAGAACGAAACACTGCCTGGTCCTGGGCCAACCTCACCATTGTTACCACACTTGAGCCCATTGATGCCACTTTGCCAATCTACCTTGCTGAGGGTCTTCCTCTTTTTCTCTGACCCTCCACCTTACAAAACATGATATCCTTTTCCAGCTATGGGTCCCTCCTGACAATAAGTCATTAGTAGAAACAAATACATATATATATTAGAAACAATATAGGAGGGGGCTTCCGAATGTTCATAGAAAAATTCCAGTATCTTTTCATTCCATTTTTCCACAAACTTTTTGAAGCCCCCTTGCAGACCTTTTTGACATAGTTCATCTGCTTAGGGAGAGACTTCAGGAACTTCTGATTTAGAAAGAAAGGCAGGAGTTAAAAGTTTTGAGTAGCAGAGGGCAGTTTGGGAATGTCAGAGGACATATGGTTCATCTTCATTTGGTAAAAGAAGTTCCACTTACTATTCTGTTTCCTGGTACCTTAAACACTGCTATCGATATCAAAAGCCAATAGTATAATAAAAATGGGGGAGTAGTTAACCTTACAGTCCAAGAACAGAGGACCATCAAGGGAGAAAAGCACAAGCGGAATGTGGGACCCTATCCAGAGAAGCAGCGACACCAGAGATGGAAGCAGAGATGAGGACATGGAGAGAGGGAGCAGCTGAGGACTCTAGATTCATGTAAAGAGAAAAGCTGGGTGCTGGTGGCCAGGAGGCAGGCTTGCAGAATGTGTCCTTTGGTTGTTTAATGATTATATATTCCTGAGTATTTTTATGTACAACACCCCACCACCACCACCACCAAACAAACAGACAAACAGAGGGAATAGAAGCAAATACTGTTGAATGATGATGCACGGAGGAGATTGAAATCATTTCAATGAAACAATGAGTGTAAAACCAATGTTCTCTCATGTAAACTATCACTCAATTCACAATCAAAACTTTTTACAAAAGCCAATAGTAGAAAGGAGATGGAGATGTGGAAAAACAAAAACACACAATTTCTCTTGCTTTCTTTTGGAGAGCTATGGTCCAATTCCCTAATTCCCCTAACACCTCTGGCCTCTCTATTCTCTGATCTCCTGTTTCTATTCACAGTCCTCTCCCCAGCCAGAGTTAACATGTTTATAATATGATTCACTGTGCCATGATCCACAACTATTTTTTGTTTCCTTTGCAACAGGAACATTGTTAATAAATACTTTTTTTAAAAAATGGAAAGCTGGCTGTCAATTTTTAATGCGTTTCCTGTTCTTGCATTGTCCTTGTAATCTTAAAATACAACTGATCTTTTCAAGGACACAAATGTATTAGTAGTCACCCATATACTGCTAGTGAGAAAATTACTCTTCCAGGATCATAAATTAGAGGTGTTTGAAAGTGCATTAACTATTTAGGCTCACCCCGTGCAGCTCACTTGCTCAGGGAATTTCCAACTAGATCATGAATCACCAACAAAAGTTGCTCCCCTATACCTCTCTTCTTTAGGGAGCAATTTAATGAAAGCATCTCAGTGTTTACATGCGGTGTAGTGCTGTGGGTTAATGCGCTAGACTGCAAAGCCGTTTGAAATGCAAGGTCGGCGGTTCAAGCTCACCAGCTGCTCCTCAGAAACCCTATATAGGGTTGCTATGGTTCGGAACCGACTCGATGATTTCAGAGTTACATTTCTGAAAAAGCAGCAAGAAAATCTCAAATCTAGCCCTGTCACTTATGAAGGAACCCAAAAATGTCTTCTCCTAGATACCTCAGGTTGACTTCTTCTCCACATTCCGGGAATGCTTATTTCAACAGTTTTGGGTCAATATCTCCAAAACATTCTCCATATGCCTTCTACTTTTATTATATTTTGTTTGAGTGTGATGCACTGCTAAGCCTTCCCAGGAGAATGCAAGTGGTCATGTTGACCAGCAATGGTGGGGCATACCACTATCTTGGGCTATTGGCCAACAAAACCAAACCAGCTGCCACCAAGTTGAGTTTGAGTTATAACAACCCATGTGTAACAGAGTACACATGGGTTTTCTTGGCTGTGATATTTATTTATGACTTATCTTCTGCAGCACCATTGGGCAGATTTGAACTGCCAACCCTTCAATTAGAAGTCGGGCCCAAACTGTTGGCACCACCAAGGGCCATTTGGGGCTATTGGTTTGTTAGTGTTGTTGTTAAGTGCTGGCGAGTCAGTTTCAACCCATAGCGACCCTGTATAGGGTTTCCTTGCAGTTCAAATGGCTTTGTAGTCTAGCATATGAACCCACAGCACCACACCAGGACTCTGGGGCTATTGGTACATGAGGGTTATTCGTACTTCTGTGCTAAGGATGTGCTTGTTGGGCTGGTGATGCTCTGTGCATCTGGTTAAGTTCAAGATGGCTGCATCCCAGAAAATGGAAAATAACAAGTACGTGCACTGATGGTAAAATACTCTGAGATGATCTCATGGGAAGGAAACTTTTTCCATAAATGTAAGTTTAGTATTTGCTTAAAAAATAATTGTTTTTTTCATTATCGTTCCTCCCCCACACCTGGTCTTTTCATCTTAAACACACACACCACCCCTCCACAATTCAACTGCTGTCCAGAGGATACTGGGTTGTCCCAACTGCATCAACACTCAGATGATTTGCTGATGCAATTGGAACGATACTTTGCTCCATCTAAATTATGGACCAAAGTAAAATAAAGGCCTGGACCTTAATGACTTCACCAGGGGAAGAGGTTTCAAACAAGATCGAGGAGGCAACGTGGGGGAAAGAAAATCTGCCAAACAGCATAAAAAGATGGAAATGAGAGCAAGCGAATGAAGCCAAATGAACAGGCCAGCTCTGCTAGCTTCCGGGCATAGATGCCTTAGTTTCTCTTATTGTTTGAAACCTGACTCCATCTGTTCTTTCCATTGGACCCTAAATGAAGATACAGTGTGATCAGATGGAGCAGACTTTGACAGATAACACAGAGTTGGGCTTGCACTTTGTCTCTGTGAGCCTAGAGAAAGCACTCAACGTCTCTGATTCTCATTTCCTCACCTGTGAGAAAGGAACCATGATGCCACTCTCGCAAGCTCATTGTGAGCACTAAAGTGAGGCAGTCACAGGCATAAGGACCAGTGCTAAGTATGATCCAAGCATCCACCACATGGTTGGATTCATATGGTATAAACACAAAGGGTTCCATATAGTTTGGGTTAAAAAGCACATTTTCAGGTTGAGAGTCTTAAAAGCATCCCATTTTAAATAGCTCTTCAAAGATGCCCCAAAACAGTTTCTGATAGTGTCAAAGAAAATTCTATTGCGAAAGCAAAAATAGGCAACTGGGATGTAGAATAACCACCACTAATGTGTTGGACTGCAAGGTCGGTTTGAACCACAAGGTAGGTGATTCAAGTTCATCAGCCATTCCTCGGAAACCCTATACAGGGTCATTATGAGTTAGAACTGACTCAACAGCATTTAGCAGCAACAGCAACCACAGAAATACACTTAGAAACCCATGCACACCTTCCCATGCAAATGAGCAGTGAAGAAAGTGAAAACATACGCTTACTCAAGCACCGTTGTTGTTGTTGTTGTTAAGTGCCATTGAGTCAGTTCCAACCCATAGTGAGCCTATATGGCATAGATGATGTTTTAATTGCATTGAATTTTTCTGCCAAGTATTTCTAGGATTGTGGTTTTAATTAAAGGGGTACATGACCTGTGGAGACCTCAATCTCTCCACTGTTTATATTTTTCATGCCTGTGTAGTATTCAATTTCTATGTCTCTGAAGCCAAAGCTCCCATCTCTTTCTTATATGTTGTTGTTGTGAAGTGCCATTGAGTTGGTGCCGACCCATAGCAACCCTGTATAGGGTTTCCAAGGAGCAGCTGGTGAGCATGAACCACTGACCTTGCAGTAAAAACGGCTTTGCAGTCTGGTGCATTAACCCACAGTGCCGTATCTCTTACATAGTGGACCACATATGTAAGTCATGAGGTTACTATGAGTTGAAACTCAATTCTACGGCATCCACCCACCAGCAAACAACAATCCGCCAATTTATTTGAAGTCTAATTGTAATACAGAAATAACATTTTCTTTTCTAGAAAGTTCTGGGAGCTACCAGGACTTAGGCTGACACCATACTTAAGAAAAGTCCCTCTCTGCCGTCCCCATCTCTCTTACCTCTCTACCCAGACTTCCTATCTGAAGGCATTCTTGTTCTTAAGACTAGACAGATAATCTTTCTTTTCACTTATCACCCCAGGATCGAGTTCCCCTTCTGGTTCAACCAGACTTTTTTACGAGAGGGTTTCAAAAGGTTATTCCATTATCTTTACATTCCATTTTCCATGAACTTTTGAAGGCCCCTTGGATTTCCTTCTGCAGGCTTCCGAATTCCCCGGGAACTGAGATCCGTGCTCCATCAACCTGGGCAATAAGATTTTCTTCGAATTTCAGCCTATAAATGAGCACCAAATATTTGATCTTTTGATGATGAGTCAATTGGAACTTTTGTCCATTTAGTGTCTTTGGCTTGGGCAATGCTTTTTTTCTTGTTTGCTACAGATAGCATGTCAATCAAGTTACAAACTACCTACTAGGCTAAGTAGATCAGATCATAGTTAGTCAGCCTATTATTTTTTTTTTTCCCTTTCCTTTTCTTTTTTCAATCTCTTGGCTAAATTCCATGTGTCTTAGTTCCAAAAATCCACATATGGTAAAACGAAGTTCCACACAGAGATATGTTTATATTTATATAGTGATTTATGTAGATGACATCCTTTGAGACCCTCCTCTTTGGTATGGAAAAGTTTACCTCACACACAGCAAATCTAGCTTAGGAAGCACTCGCCTAATCAGGGCAAAGAAATTCCTGCAGTGGAGAGGTACAATAAAGTGGAGAGTTATGTTATAAAAACATATCCATTCTTCTCTCCGTCCCCTCTGGGGTTTAAAATCTGCAGTGACATGGGAGAATTCAACTGATAAAGACACAAAAGGGGTTATGTATATTGGGGCTAATTGGAAGCAGCTGAGAAGAGTGTGGAAAAAAAAAAAAACAACCAAAACAAACAGCTCTCCACATTTGGACAATTGCTTTGCTTATTGTGGGTGGGCCCGTTTTTTGTTAAGGTCCCTGTAGCCTTCCCATGACTGGGAGCTGAAAACAAGCTGCAACCCATATCTTACACAGAACGTCAAATACTTATCCACACAAGAAATTTGCACACCCATTATTAAGTGGCCCATTAAATAAAATAAAGGAAGTTCATTGAATTCCCCTTGTGATTCAGAATGGGGCGCTGAGGCTTTTCAATAGAAAAATTATGGGTACAGGAGTAGGAACAAGTGAACCGGTGGTTGGATTGAGGTTTGTGCTTTTGTCTATACAGCACAAGGAGATCTTCCAACACATAGTTCGTTTTCTTTAGAGTGACTTTACACAATCATTGACAAAAGAGAAAAGTATGGTTGATTTGGTTGTCTCTGTTGTTGTTAAGTGCTGTCCAGTCAGTTCCGACTCATAGTGACCACACCTTGGCTGTCACTGTATAGCATAATTAAAAACCACAATAATTTGCTAAGCTCTCATCATGTTAACTCTCACTATGTTACTGTGCTATGCATTACTCACAGGGTAAATGGGTAGAGCTGGGATTTAGCCCAAGTATCTAGGACTTCAAGCCCATACTCTTTCTCCATATGACACAGTATCCAGAGTTTCAAAGTCTATTCTTAGACCTTTCTTTCAGAGGGTACTGCATAGTTTCTCTGGGAACAGACCTAAATAATCATTTAAACTGGGGTATCCGGGGTCCTGTAGTCAAGCTGTGGGATAATGCATAGGACCACAAGGTTGATTTGAACGGTAAGGTTGATGGTTCAAATTCACCAGCTGCTCCATGGGAATCCTATACAGGGTCACTATAAGTCAGAACGAACTCAATGGCACCTAACAACAACAATCCATCATACAAAGGAACCCCGGTAGTGTAGTGTTGTGCTGCTAACTTGCAAGGTCAGTAGTTCAAATCTACTAGCTGCTCTGTGGGGCTTTTCTGGTTCCTTGGAAACCCTATACAGGGTGGCTATGAGTTGTAATCGACTCACTGGCACATCCACCATTATCGTCCATCATTCAGTTGCCTGTCCTAACTATCTGTGGCTCTCTAAACACAAAACAAAAAGTTGTCAGTGTGTTTCAGAGTAACATGCATAGAGTTTTCAGTAGCTGAGACTTTTCAGAACTAGATCAGTTGATCTTTCTTTCAAGGTGCCCCTGGGTAGGTCTGATTCACTAACCTTTCGGTTGTCATTGTTGTGAAGTGCCGTTGAGTTGGTAAGGCTCATATAGAGTTTCTGAGAAGCGGCTGGTGGGTTTGAACTGCTGATACTGTAGTGCTACCCAAGGACGCTGTGAACTTTTGGTTAAGTGTTCAACTGTTTCCTCCACCCAGGGATGCCTCATCAAGTAGCGTTTCCTTAAAACATAACTTATATTAAATTATTAAGAGGCAGGAATTTTCTCTTCTCAGCTGTACTGGAATGTGAAAACAATATACACAGAATTGAATGGATAGACCATGTTGTTGTTGTTAAGTGCCATCAAGTCAGTTCCCATTCATAGTGACCCTATAGATTTCTGAGGAGCAGCTGGTGGATTTGAACCACCGATCTTATGGCTGGCAGTGTAGTGCTGATCGTACCACACCAGAAGTTCATAGGAACTTCACATTTTCCAGACCATGTTGTTAAGTCAGTTCCAATGCATAGCAACCCTGTACAGGGTTTCTGAGGAGCAGTCAGTGGATTTGAACTGCCAACCTTGTGTGGTTAGCAATCCAGTGCTTATCCTACAGTGCCACACCAGGAATTCCAAACCATAAGAACTTCAAATTTTCCAGCTGCAAGCCCATTTTATTTTATAAAATTAAGTATCCAAAATGTTAAAGGACTTGAACAAAATAAACAAGACGGTGACTGACGGCACATTTTCCACAAAAGTGTCAATTTGAAGTTCAATAAAATGCTATAATGAAATCATATCTACTCTCCCCCACACACCGAATACATCCTTTCTCTCAAATGCCAGCCTTATTCTAAGCCAAAAAAAAAAAAGAAAAAATCTTATATGTTGTATTGTTTAACAGTTTTACCAAGGAATCTATGCTACAGACCTAAACAAATAACTTGGCTTCTTTCAAACTCTGAGTTCTGCTAACGTAGTGGCCAATCCCCCCCAAATCTGACTAATTATGGTCAATGGCTTTACACTCTTCCAGTGTGAGGAATTCACAGCTTTATCAACAGCAAATGCCATTTGGGGACCACTCTGTTTGTGAGTCCTGGTGTGGTACTATAGGATAAGCACTGGGCTGGTAACCTCAAGGTCAGCAATTCAAACTCACTAGCTGCTCTTGGAAACCCTATATAGGGTCACTCTGAGTGAGAACCAACTCAACAACACGCAACTAGCTGTTTATAAAATGCTTTCTTGTGCTGATCCAAATCCTCCTTCACTATAACTCTAAACCATTCGTATGACTCTACTTTTACTCTGCAGTAAGTCTGTTCTTTTTTCACATTATGTTGTTAGTTGATTCCAACTCATAGCGACGCCAAGTATGCAGAGTAGAACTGCTCTGTAGAGTTTTAGAAAACAAATTCCAGGCCAGTCTTCTGAGGTGCGGCTGGGTGGGCTCAAACTGACAACCTTTCATCCAGTAGTTAAGCACTTACCTATCTGCACCACCCTGGGGCTCCTTCCACATCACAGCACCTCATACATTTGGGGGCAGCTATCATATCACCCATAATTCTGCCTATCCCCATGCATGGATTCTAAAGGAGCTCTGGTAGTGTAGTGGTTACGAATCAGGCTGCGAACTGCAAGGTCAGCAGTCTGAAATTACCAGCTGTTCCATGGGAGAAAGATGAGGCGTTCTTCTCCCGTAAAGATTTATAGCCTTGGAAACCCTGTACCGACTCCATGAAACCGACTCCACGGCACACAGCCACCACCACCCTCTTAGTTGCAGTCCTGGTGTGGCGCTTCAGGTTAATATGCTGGACTGCAAAGTCAGTTTGAACCACAAAGTCGGCGGTTCAGGCTCACTAGCTGCTCCCCATAAGCCCTATATGGGGACACTATGAGTTGGAACTGACTCGATGGCACTTAACAACAACAACAACAACCCTCTTAGTTACATTCTACTCCACAAAGGTCCTTTTAAAATGTGCCCTGAATTTTATACTAAACTCCACTGTACTCTGGCCAGCACAGGGCACAGCCAGATTATTACCTACTGAATCTGGCACACTGCACTTAATTAAGGTCCTCCAAAAGCCACATCACGCTGTTGTTGGCTCATATTGAACTTGGGTCCAGCTAAAACACCCAGCTCTTTTTCACACTTATGCAATTTGTGTTTTTCATTCTGTCGGTCACTCAACAAATATTGCCTTCAAGAAAATTATTTCCACACCAAAAGCTAGCAATTTTCCATATAATGCTAGATTTAGGAGACAAATAGACTAAGGAAACACAGACTTTTGACCTATACTTGAACCTGAAATTTTACTTCTGCCATGGATTTAAAAGCTAACTATATTATTTGGTAGTTGTTAAAAGGTAAAGAAACCAAGCAGGATGCTTCAGAAAGTTCACTGAAAAATTCCACTATCTTTCAATTCCATTTTCCCACAAATTTTTGAAGGCCCCTCCAATGTAACATGTGAACTACAACAGATAACTGTAATTCTATCACGTTCCATTCTCATGTTCCAATGATTTATTTCAAGGGGCCCAAAGTATATTTCTGAGAAAGATTCAGATCTTGACTCACTCCAAACTAAAAATTAGTGAAAACCAAATCCTTAGCTTAGAACATTAGGATAAAATAAATTATTATTAGAAATGCTATAAATGGCATTGTTGTTGTTAAGTGCCCTTGAGTCCGGTCTGATTGATAATGACCCTTTATAGGGTTTGCTGACTGTTGAGTTTGAACTGCTGACCTTTTGGTTCAAACCAAGTTTGTGGTTCAGTGCTTACTCTACAAGGTCACACCAGGACTCCTCAAAAGCACTTCTGGCTGCTTTATTGACAATGATATGCAGGCATGTTCCTACATTTTCCAAGTGCCACCCAACGTAACCACAGAATGACATTTCCCGTCTACTTAATCTACCAAAATTGCTAGAGTCACTTGGTGTCTTTCTTCAATTTACCCTCACATACCTGGTTTGCCACATTTTCTAGATCATTTGCTAATAACCAAGGGCCTAATTAACTCGACTTTTTTAGTTCTCTCTTTAATTGGAAAACTATTGCAGAATCAATTAATTATACAGCAAATGCCAGTTCAAGGCTAAAAGATACTCAAGGGATCAGTCAGTCCAACATTTTTATTATACAAATGAAGATATTGAGATTCATGGAAATCACTGTTCATTCATTCAGGTATATTTAGCACAAGGGGCAAACATGTTTTTCACCACACCACACAAACAAGCTCATGCTTACCATTCTTACTGGGTACTCTGTCCTTGTCAGGGATTGTACATTTTGAAAAAGAGGCTTTGATTTTGTCGGAAGGTGCTATGGGGTTGGGAGAGAGACAGATGCTAGCCAGACCTAGAAACAGAATCTTTGATGTGGTGGGGGTAAAAAAAGGAAAAAAAAAAACCCTGAAATTGCTCATTACAGATTAGTAAGTAAACACAAGTAATCCTGTGATTTACCTTGTTTACTGAGTAATCTAACACAATTAATGAGCAATAAGCCAGGCACTGTAAATGCAGGAAGTTAAAGAAACTAACCTAATGTTGGAGAAAATCTAATTCAGAAAAGAAATATGGGTACGTAAGAGTAAATGAGTCAAACTGGAAGAAGTTCAAGAAAGGTTCATATAGAAACATTGATGTCAATGTCAAGAGTAAGGAAAAATGAGAGAGGAACTTGGGAAACTAGGTGTGAGTCAGTTCAAGGACTTGTGTGTAACTGTTGAGGAAAATCATCACATGCACCATCGTGCTTACAATATGTTGCATGCAAGTAACAGTTCATAAGCGATGCTGGTGGGCTGAGTTAATGAGCAATTGAAAATATGTGTATACTCATTACAGATAAGTTTCCTTTTGAACTTTAGGTAAAGGGAGCCATCGTAAAAGGCTTAGTAACATGATCAGATAGGCATTTTAGGACAGTGATAGTTAACCACAAGCACACATTACCACCTGGAGGGCTTTTACAAAGTACCTAGAAGGTCACATCCCAAGTCAGTTGTATCAGAATCCCTAGGGGGTGATTCCAAGACATAGAAGCCCATGTTTAGAGATTGCTCTAACAGCAATGTGCAGAGGCCCTACAAGTTGTTGTTGTTAACTGACATCAAGTCAGTTCCTACTCATAGTGACCTTGTATAGGGTTTCAAGTCTTTTTAGATCGATGTTTGGGGGAACAGAAAGCCTCATCTTTCTCCTGCGGAGCAGCTGGTGGGCTCGAACTGCCAACCTTGTGTTTCCACAGTCCAGTGTTTATCCTATGGAGCCACGCGCTTCTCCAGAGGCCTTAAGAGAGACCTAAGAAAATAAAGAGGAGACGATTATAGTTGTCCCCAAAAGAGACGGTGAGGTCTGAACCAGGTCCGTAACCATGGTGATGAAAGATGGAATAGGGCGGGGGGCAGGGCAAAAGGAAGTCTACACAGTGGCTCCCATGTGTGTGAATCTAGTAAATCTGAAAATAAAAAATACAAGTGCAGCTCCAAGCTTGAAATTGGCGTGATTACAGGGCCCACAAGTGCAATGCCCTATAAACATGGAGCAGAAAAGAGGCCTGGGCAGGTGGTGAATGCTTCCCCACAGGCTTAAGGTGACCCTTAACCACGAATATGAAGAAGAGAATTTGGAAGGGAACAGAGGATCAAGCATGGAACCTGGGAGAATGCTGAAAGAAAACCGAAGCAGAGAAGCTCTGTGGACACATTGAAGACTGACAGCAATGTGGAGAATGTGACCTCCAAGGCACTGTGCTCCCACCACCTGCTCCTTACCCTGAATCTCAGGTCATCAGGTGCCCCCAATTTCACATCTTTTGGGTGGCTGTCAAGCCATGCTTCAGATCAAATGTCTCCGTTTTGGGAACCAAAACCATGATTCAAATCTAATGGTTCATTAGCTAACCCCAGCTAGAGTAAACGCTGAGAGATGGGGCGACCAGAGACAGGGGACTCTTGCCGCTTTCGGAGCCCCAGTTCCCACAGTGAGCCAGGAAAAAGCGGAGTTTTAAAGCACTCCTGGTGTGGCCACAAGAAAGTGGTCCAGACTCAGGGCACTCCTGTCTGAACAAACACCGTCATTCATTGCTGTCTTAAAAAGTGGTTTTCAATCTTCAAGTGGTGTTTCCAGACAACATGACCTTAGTGCTGCACACACCGAAGGGAGGAGGACTTGGGGTTGAAATTCTGAGAAACTGGTCAAGGTCACCCAAGGTCGACCGAGTAGAATGTTTGGGTTCTGGCTATAGGTAGGAGCATCCAAGTCTGTTCCTAAAGCACTCAGGGCACAGAGAAAGAGAATTCGGCCCTGAGGGATACAAGAGCCACGACTTAGGTGGTCTGAGGGAGGGACACGTGTAGTGTGAAAGACAGGTTGGAATGTTAAGAGCCAACACCTTCCAGAAAACGGATGGAGTGGGAAAGTCGGGGCAGAAACTGAACGTGAACAGACTGTTCATGCAGCCACCCTTTTCTATTTAGGGGTTAACAGAAATCCCTGGCATCTCCCTCACTTTGCAATTGTGGAGGCTCATGGAAAAATTCCACTGAGAGGAGAAAAGAAATCTGTCTTTTTTTTTTTTTTTGCAAGTGGGGAAAATGGAAACTCTTCCTTAGAGATGAGAGAATCCAGTGTCTCCTGAGATTTCCATTTGTCTACTTCAAACAAAAAACCAGTTCATTGTAAAGCAGATCAGTTAAGAAATTGTCTTAAAAGAAAATCTGAGCTCACAGAGTCAACTGCAGGGAATGGCCAGGGAATCAAATGTCTTCCTAGGAAACCTGCTACCTCTTGAGTTTACTTGGATTACTTGGGACAAAGGGGCAACTGGGCTGAGAGGAGAAGCAGGCTAGATCCATAAGGGCAATTGGAATTCACCATTTACCATTCTTCACATTTAAATTTAACCTTTGTTTTTAGGTCTAAGCAACTAGCAAACTTACATAACTGCATTTTTCTTGGATCTAAACTGGACAGTGAATAAGAAGACCGTAGAAGAATTGATGCATTTGAGTTATGGTGTTGGAGGAGAATATTGAAAGTGCCATGGACTACCAAAAGAACCAACAGATCTGTGTTGGAAGAAGTGCAGCCAGAGTGCTCCTTGGAGGCCAGGATGGCCAAACTTTGTCTCTCATACTTCTGACATATTGTCAGGAGGGACCAGTCGCTGGAGAAGGATATCAAACTCTTTGGTAAGGTGGCGGGTCAGAGAAAAAGAAGACCTCTAGCAAGATGGACTGGCAAAGTGGCAGCATCAATGGGCTCAAGTGTGGCAACAACAATAGTGAGGTTGGCTCAGGATCGGGCAGTGTTTCGTTTTGTTGTGCATAAGGTAGGTCCCTATGAGTTGGTACCGACTCGATGGCACCTTACAACAACAACAATAGGGTGCAAAGGCAGACCTGGGCCATCTTCTCAGGTCCATGCTCCTTAGCCCACTCCCCTTACCCCAAAATACAACTGCTTTCAGAGCACTGCTCCTTTCCACTCGGCTCCTGCCCAAGGTCATACCATAGCTTCTAAACTGGACCATCCTAAACTGAGTCCACTGATGAAATGGTGGGGTTCTTTCATCACTTTATGGAACTGTTGGGAGTAGAAGACATGCACAGGGGGGAGGGCAGCTCCAGTGACTATCAAAACTGGAATATTTAAGAGAAGCCCAAAGACTCCCAAATCTAAAAGTGGTGGGGAACTCAAAAAAGCAATTCAAAATAATCAAGCGCATTGCCATGCATTTTAAGGAGGAGCCATAGGCAAATGAAATTTCATGTCAAACCTTTGTAGTCAGAATACCACTGGGCACCCAAACCAAACCAAACCAAAAAGCCATACCCACTGCCGTGGGATTGATTCAGACTCACGATGACCCCATGTGTTGCAGAGTAGAACTGTGTTCCATAGGGTTTTCTGTCTCTTTTTTCTTTGAAACTTTTTATTGTGAACTGAAAGAAAGTTTCTAGACAAGATATTTACATTCAGCAAATATACACTTCGTTTATCACAATGATTGCAATCACCTCCATACAACAATAGTTATCCCCCTTCCTCCCTGTGTTGCCTAGTTCCTTTCACCCTCCTTCCCAACCCCTCTCAACTTTGCTCTGAGGATAATGTTGCCCTTTAGATCTTGAGTGGTTGACCATTCCATGGTGAGCGTACCTAACTAGTGTTGTTGTTTCCACTATACACCCCTCTACTGCTTGGTTGAAAACTGGACCACAAGGGTGAGTTTTTCCAAACTTGAAGGATGGTTGAGGGTCATTGTCTCAGGTTCTTCCAGACCAGTAAACCTTATCTTTTTAAAATATATATAATTTGGGGTTTTATTCCACATTTTCTTCCACTCTATCTGGAACTTTCTGATGTGATTCCCACTGGGTTTTCTTGGCTGTGATCTGTATCGAAACAGATTGCCAACCTTTGGGTGGGTTCTAAATACAAACTCCTAGGTTATCAGTCGAGTGCTAATCGTTTGTGCGCGCCCAGGACTGGAGAACATACACTGTTTATACATACAGATGGCACTTTTTGCTCTGTCATGAAGCTTATTTCTAGAGAGGAAGTCAAGTGGCCATTCCTCTCCAGTGGTCAAAAAGCTCTCCCCAATGCCTAAAGTGAAGAGGTAAGTGTGGGCATGAATGGGGTGGGGTCCTTGGAGTTTTATTTATTGAAGCAATAAGTCATGACGTCCTAGCAGGTCAAGGAACCACAGGACTTTTTTTTTTTTTTTTTAAATAAGCAAAACACACATTAAATGGGTAATAATTAAAATAGTCTGCCTTGAAGAATGTGCAAAGGGCTGCATTTTCTCCCTGGCTTAAGAAAGACAAATATTGTCTACAAGTTAGAAAGCTAAAATAACACCCTTTTCATCAAAATTGTATTCTTAAAATGCTTGATAGGCATTATTTTCAGAACTTTGATGTAAAATCTTCCAGGGTTAGAATCCAGGTTTTCTATTTTCTTCTTTCCTTTCCCACTCATGACTTCACAAGCACAAGCAATCTGTCTATAGCTCCCCAGAGAATTGGCCAAACTTGGGTGGAGTAGTAATCAGAAGTCAAGAAGAGTCCCCATCTCTGTTCTTCTGGAACAATGTGTCAGTGTTTGTCTGTGGCGTTACAGTAATACAGACCATGCCATCCATGCTCCAGCCCCTCCGCCTCCAACCCCACCCTCCATTCCCACTCAAGCCCTGGTAGTCTTCCTCTCATTGGCCTCTCATTTCCTCAAGGCTTTTCCCTACCTTTACTTCGAGAACATTTCAACCATTGCATGCAAAACCCAAAATGCAGCTGGATACCAGGAATATTTCTCTATCGAGCTGTATTTCTTAGAGTCCTGGTGTGGTGCTGTGGGATAAAGCACCGGACCACAAGGTTAGTGGTTCAAACTCACCAGCTGCTTCTTGGAAACCCTATACATGGTCACTATGAGTCACAACCGACTCAAAAGCACTTAACAACAACAGATGCTTTTCTTAGCTTGTTTAACCAGGGATCCACATACCTGAGTCTGACAAGCTTTCTGAGGCTTCTGAGAAGAGCACTGTTCGATTTGCATTCAGTAGAACAAAGCAGCCAGAGGCAGGGTTACATTTATGATTATTATTACTATTATATTTTCTATCTCTCTATATCTATCCATTGAAGTCCTGGTGTGGCGCTTGGAGTTAATGTGCTGGACTGCAAAGTCATTAAAACTGCCAGATTAGTGGTTCGAGCTCACCAACCGCTATATTGGACACCCTACACAGGGTCACTATGGGTCAGAACTGCCGCTCCGCAGGAGAAATATGAGGCGTTCTGCTCCCGTAAAGATTTACAGCCTCAGAAACCCTGTACAGGGTCGCTATGGGTCGGAACCGACTTGACGGCACTAAACAACAACAACAACATATCTATCCATTGAAGTCCTGGTGTGGCACTTGGAGTTAATGTGCTGGACTGCAAAGTCATTTAAACTGCCAGATTAGTGGTTCGAGCTCACCACCCGCTATATTGGACACCTTATACAAGGTCACTATGGGTCAGAACTGACTCAACGGCACTTAACAACCACCACAATAAATATCTATTATTTATCTCTGTACTTAAACTATGGAAGGCAGTTGGCCTTCTGAAGACTCTTGCAAAGCTTGATCCTGATTATTCCCTCATTAGAGGTATGCAAGCACTGTGCTCAGCAGACATTTGTGTTCCTTAAGTCACCCAAGACACCTCAGAGTGGAAAATTTTTCATGTATTCGAAGAAGAGGTAGCTAGAACCAGGGAGGACAAGGACCTGGCCCAACGTCCCACTGCTGAGTAACTGTGGGTGCTCTAACTCTTTTGCCCTTTGTTGCAATCAGACAACCATCTGTGTTGGGCTCTGGTACACACATGTAAGTGAAGCAGGGAGGAACCCTGCCCTCAGAGTACCCCAAACCTCATTAGAACAGGCAGTCTTGCCAGATGAGAAGTTGTCTATAATGAAAGATTTGGAAGACAAGCTTATCAGGCAGGGGGGACAGCTTGAGTGAAAGAGAACGAACTTCAATTTGAGAAACTCCTTTGTGACCAGAGTTGTTAGAGTGGAAAGACTGAGGAAGCGAGAGAGTCATGTGGCATTAGACAGTAGGCAGGGGTCAGATCCCACTAGGTACTTCTCTTTATAAATTCCATCTGACTTTTTACAAACCGATTGTAAAGGTGAACTTCAGCTAAGAAGGCTGAACCTTATGTTGGGGTAAAGACTTCTATGGCCATACTGCCAACGTGGATCACTTTGTGGGTGATCAGAATAAATTTATACAAAGAGTCATGGACTCATCAGCAAATGGTCATGCAAACTAATGGTGATTTAAACTATAGTTTTCCGGTGGGTCAGGAGTTGTCACACTGCCCAAGGTGCCTTCCAGTAAGTGGGACACCTCATAAGAGAAGAAACCAGGCAACACCTAGATTTCCCAAATGAGCTGGAACCTACCCCCACCCTCCAGGAGCACACCTAGAGGTGACGGGAACACACATACCGCCCATTACAGGACAGTCATAGAGGGAGGTGTAATGTGCCACAGAACCACTACCGAGTCATTCTGCATGGGTGGAGGAGAGGACAGGAAGGTGACATGTACAGTGGCCATGACCCTTGGACTCTTTTGGGGTTATTTGTTTAGAAGTGATGGGATCAGTATTCTAGACGAAGGGCAGAGCATGAGCATAGGTAAATGGAACAAGGTCCATTCGAGAGCAAAAGCAACAAGACACACAGGGGCAGGAAAGCATTGATAGGAGAGAAAGAAAGCACAAGAGACTGGTTTTGATCCCTCAGACACTGAGTGCCATTGAAGACTGGAAGCTGGAGAGTCACTTGATCAGACTTGGGCTCTTAAAAGAGAAAGGTGGAGCTGAGCCGGAGATGAAGTTTGGAAGAAGAATTGGGAAGGTGTCAGTCTGTGGATGTGGGGTGCAAAAGTGGGAACACTGATTCTGAAGAAGACTGCCAGATTTCTAGGTTGAGGTTAATTTCACAGAATGTGTCCTTTAAGCAGTATATAGGCAAGGGATTTGTCTTCCTCTGATCTTGTGGGCACACAGTCCAGATTGTGTTTGTGTTTACTGTTGTTACCAAATTAGCTCTTTCTTAAGACAGGCTCAGCTGGACCCCAGTCCTGTTGCTCCCATGCTCTTTGGAGACGTCATCCTCAAAGTCTCTGCATGGGCCATGCTGGGCTGACCACAGTACAAAACAGTGACTGAATACTGCTAGGAGCTAAGGGTAAAGAGTTTGGAGGAGGAGAGGACAAAGCATGGGACCCGATGCTTAAAAATATATAATCCCCAACTGTCAAAATGAATTATGGCAGAAGTGTCAAATTCTCTTCTCTAGAGATGTTTTTCACCTGACATGCTTACTGGTCTGCTTGAAAGGCCCAGACACAACCCTTCCAGGGCAGGATGGTGTGGGGAAGCCATGGATAGTTGAATTTTCTCCTCTATAGATTGGTGCTTCCAGCTCAATAATGAAGAAGGATATGGCTCAGTAATGAAATGTACTGGTGTAGGCTACATAATTTCATTTGCCCCTCCTTATTTAAGATACATTAAAATTCTATTTTTTTATGTCTGCAGCTAGAGTTTATAAATATGGGACAGAGTTAGCTGTAAAGACATTAATGGTAGTGGTGGTGGTGTGCCGTGGAGTCAGTTCTGACTCATAGCAACCCTGTATAGGGTTTCCGAGGCTGTAAATCTTTACGGGAGCAGAAAGCCTCATCTTTCTCAAGTGGAACAGCTGGTAGTTTTGCACTGCTGACCCTGAGGTTAGCAGCCCAATTCATAACCACTATGCTACCACATAGTTGGTATATATGTGTCTAATTTATAAAAGACATTATGTTTTATAATTTGGATGGAATTTAATTCTTTTACTAACACACGAGTAAGAAAAGTCACGTGTTAGCATCAGCAGAATGTAAGTGCTTTTTAAATTCTGACAGTAAACATTTATACCTATTTTAAAGGACTGAAAATGTTCTTTTAAAATGATGCTTTGGGCTTCTCAGTCTGTCTGTGAAGTAACCATACAGCATTTGTGTTCCTAACTATTAAAGTACAATAGCTCCCTGAGCTTTCTCCATATGAATATAGTCTTAGTGTGAAAAAGCTAAGTGGGTTCAATCATCCCATTACAGTCTGGGGTCCCTTCCTAAAGAATTTTATTCCATCTGCTGTTGTAGGGAGAAGAACTGAGGTCTAAAGACTTAAGTTAGGGCCTTACTCTCCACTAACCAGTCACATGCTCTTGTGTAAGTCATTTTACCTTTGGGATGCCAATGCTCCGGGCAGCATTCAATTAAAAGCACTGAACTAATTTTAGTTATACATGTTCCCTGGTCAATTACAGCTTATAAAAATAAAGACTTTTTTTTCTGATTGGTGGTGGTGGTTACGTGCCGCGAAGTTGGTTCCGATTCATACCAACCCTGGATAGGATTGCCGAGGCTGTAAATCTTTATGGACGCAGAAAAGTCTCCTCTTTCTCCAGTGGAATGGCTGGTAGTTTTGAACTACTGACCTTGAGGTTTCAGTCTGAACCGAAGGATATTCTGATTGCTTTTTCAACTTATTTTTGTCAAATTGTGTGTGTGTATTAAAATAAGTAGGATGAATTTGTCCAATTTTTCTCGTATCACAATTAAAACAATGCTAATTTAAAACTCACGGGGAATGATGTGAATAAGACTTGTAACACACATCCTTAACAGGTTGTTTGCTTTCTTTTTTAAACAAGTGTTAACTATTGATTAAATTTCCCAGAAATGCGTGCAGGTTAAAACTGACATAGTAAGCATTTGGAAAAATGCAATAGAACGCCTATAAATTTTTAACTCTGAGTACAATTTTAATCATTAAATCAATCACAACACAGCCAAAACAACATACTCTATTTTTTTTTACCCTTTCCAAAACAAGACACTCTTGACTGTAACACAATTTACATCAGAATTAGGCACTTCAAAAGAGAAGGATAACAACAAATGTTACTGAGGAGATATTGAATTCAGGATCGCTGTTTTGTATGTCTCATAAGCACTACACAGGTAACCAGACTATGAGCTGGGAGAAACGGTGAACTTGTAGTGGCTTCTGGTTTAGGCAGTAATGATCTGAAGCTTTCATATCTGTAATTAATCAATATAATTAGCTAGAATAATCAACCCAAATTCCCTTCTATAAACTAATTACCATCCAAGCAATTCTGATTTATGTTGACAGGAGAACTACGATCCACAGAGTTTTTCGTGTCTGAGGTTTCAGAAGTCTGGGATCTCTGCATTAGCATCTTTTAGTTAGCAACAGGGTATGGTTATCATTTGTACCCCCTAGGGACTCCTGTAATTCCAATACCAAGCCCATAAACACCAAACATTTTCCTTAGAAAGTATTCCTTAAAGCAGGCAGGGCAGACAAAGTGTGGGAAATCTTTCCTAACAGAAAAAGGAAAACTTTGCTGAGTCTCGATTTGAGGTGCATATATTTCATTTGTGGTTCCAGAGTGGCTTCCTTTCAGTAAGACACAGCTCTTTATCCCATGCACAGTTCCTTCTGATTAGCTTCATCAGCACTTGGATGCCATTTAGATTCTCAGAGTCACTCAAAGGAAGAAAACTCGATCTCAATCATGCAGTTTATTTTACTCCTTGTTTCAATTTTGAAACAACTGCCACTCTATTTCACCTAAGAGGGCCACCAATGGTGTCATGTCCCAGCAAGAGGGTTTGTGAACACTGAGAGAGTGCCAAGCACTGGGCTGCATACAAGATCTCATCCAAGGTTCCCAGCAGTCCTGTTAGGTGAAGGTTCTGGCCCCATTCTGAAGCATATGACCAGCAAGCGATAGCCTAATGCTGACCCAAACTACCCATAAAGAGGTACCTTTAACCACTAATACAAAGAGTTCTATTAACTCATGTAAAAGTCTGTTAACTAAAAAATGGATAAAACCACATTCAAAGCATTACAAAAGGCCCTAGCATGCTAAAAAATGAACACACAAGCTTATCTCCAAAGGTAAAGTATAATCATGTCATGGTCACCCCAAAGCCATCTGGGCAGCCCCAGCTGTGTTTACCTAAACTTTCAGCTTCATCAACACATGTAACTCTGCAAGAAGCAGGAAGGCACACAGTCCACATAGGGGTCATGGAACCAGCTAGGGAACTTGAAGACACCACACATGCTTGCCATCCATAGCCCACACCTACACCCAGAGTAAGACACAGGTCAAGACCCAGTTTGATTCCCAGACTGCATATCCAGCTAGCAGCCGCCCTTCAGTGGAAACGTGTGTGATGTTATGATGCTAAACAGGTTACATCGGGAGCTTCCAGTCTGGGATGACAAGAAAAAAAGGCCCAGAAATCTCCTTCTGAATAGCAGCCAATGGAAACCCTATGGCTCACAATGGTCCAATCCACAACTAATATGGGAATTGCACAGGGCTGGGCAGCAGGCTGTTCCATTGTACAGGGGTCTGTGTGACTCAAAGGCCAACTGGTTAGCAACTAACCGTAACATATCACATTACCCCTTGAAAAGTAGTTGAGTGGGCTAGAGCAGGAATGCTGGAGGCACAAGGTAAATAAATGGTTCAAACCCACCAGCTGCTCCATGGGAGAACAATGTGGCAGTCTGCTTCCATAAAGATTATAGTCTTAGAAACCATATGAGGTCATTCTATTCTATCCTATAGGGTCGCTATGAGTTGGAATAAACTCACAAGCAACGGGTTAGGTTGAGTTTGAGACAAGAGCAATAGGATTTAAATATTTTTGACTGCCATCCTATGAACACAAAACATTTAAAAAATATTTCCCTAACATATAGGTATTTAATTATGATATACATTTACTAAAGCACTCTGGTAGCATGGTGGTTACGAATCGGGCTGCTAATCTCATCGTCAGCAGTTCAAAACTACCAGCTGTTCTTCAGGAGAAAGATGAAGCTTTGTGCTCCTGTAAAGATTTATAGCCTTGGAAACCCTGTACAGGGCCGCTATGATTCAGAACTGACTCCACGGCACACAACAACAATACATTTAGTAATCTATTCATACTATACTCTGTGCATAATAAAACATTCACAAAAGAAACAGATAATAAGGATGAGATAAAAAGTAAATGAAGTAAAAGTTACAATATTTGCTTTTCGTTTCCAAATGGAATATTTTCCCACCTAAATGAGTATGTGGGGAAATTTTATTTATTAACTAGATTACTTTCTAGCTATTTAATAAAATGTGTTTCACTGTAAAATATACAGATTTCTTTGGTTCCAATTTTAATCTTTCCACAGCATATAACCAGATCAAGCATACATACAAAATATTTTCTATTTAAAAATTTTCTGATTCAATACATTAGAGTTCTCCCTTTTCTAGACAATGTTATAAAGAAGTATTTATGTATAACAATTCTCCAGTAACACAAATTGAATTGAAATTACAATTAACTATATTCTAGAGGAGCCCTGGAGTCCTGGTGTGGCGCTGTGGGTTAATGCACTAATCGATAACCACAAGGTCAGCGGTTCAAGCTCACCAGCCGCTCCTCAGAAACCTATACAGGGTCACTATGAGTCGGAAGTGACTTGACGGCACTTAACAACAACAACAACCACAGAGAAGCCCTGGTGGTACAGTGGTTAAGTGCTCAGCTAGTAATCAAAAGGTTGGCAGTTCAAACCCACAAGTTGCTCCATGGAAGAAAAGATCTACAACTTGCTCCTGTCCAGATGACAATCTTGGAAACGCTATGGGCAGTTCTACTCTGTACTACAGGGTCACTATAAGCTGTAATGACTCAATGGTGCACAACAGCCACAATAATAAATACTCTAGATGGGGGTGGCTGATACCCCAGAGGTGACTCTGTATAACTATAACTTGGGAAGCAATAAAACAAGGTCTGGATTCAGGACTTGAACCTGCAGAAGCCTTCACCTCAGCCAGGAGGCTTGGAGCAGATTTGCAGGCTCAACTTCAGCCAACACCATTAGCCTACATTTTCGAGTATGACCTTTAGGACAAGGTTCTTGTTACTTTAGAACCCTGCTATAATGTTGTTAAGTGTCGTCGAGTCAATTCCAACTCACAGTGACCCTTGTACAGGGTTTCTGAGAAGCAGCTGGTGGGTTTGAGCTACCAACCTTGTGGTTCACAGTCCAGTGCTGATCCTAATGGCTACTTCATATTCGTACTAATTACTTACAATACATGGGAACTGCACGAGTTGAAGTTAACTCATTGGCAAGTGGTTGTAGATATACTTGAATCTGAAGCTCAGTGAATTCCTATGTTTTACATACTTCTGTTTCCCATCTAGCACATGAGCTATGCGGGGGAAACATGTTCACAAACACGTTCGTTTGTCAAGCTGGTTTCCAATTCAAAAGGACCCTGTGGTCACCTGTCTTGTGTCAGAGCCAACAGAACCTTCCATGGGTGCCAGCTCTGTTCCAATAGTTCTGTAATCAAAACTATTTTGTACCAAAACTATTGAACCAAAAGCATGCTGACTTCACAGCACTCTCAGATACCAGGGTTTGTTTCTAGCAGCAGACTTCCTACCCTTCTAGGGTATTAGATGAGGTAATCGAACACCTTAGCACAAACCACATTGTCTTGTTGTACCATAAAACAATCATAGGAAATTCAAACTATTAAAACCAGTGTAACCCTTTTCCACCCCTAGGCAGGCTGCTATCAAAAGAATATTTCAGAATGAAGCTGTCTTCTCTCCATAACAAAGTTGCTAGAGCAAGATGGTTTTTCTTCTGGTTCCCAGCAAGTGGGGAGGTGAAAGATTCCTTTACCTAATGGCACTCTTGCATTGCCAGGAGGAGGAGGAGGAGGAAAGAAAAAAGAAAGACTAAAAGTCTATGTTTATGTTAAATTTATGGTGTTTCTACAGCAGGGAAGGAGCCAATTTCTAACTCCACTGCCTCCTGGATTCCTTTTTAAACAAGTTAATGGAAGGGTGTAAGCAAGGCGTCTTCTCATGCCTCTCGCTTTCACTTGGTAAGTTTTCAGGTTGGACAGGCTGATGCAGGTGTGCTGGAATGCTGGCAGAAATGCAGCTTGACAGGAATGCCAAACTTCATGTTGGCTGTTGCACTTCAAAATTCAAGCAAAAGAATAATTAACTCTGAAGCAAAAGGAATAAAAAATAAGAGTGTATTTCAATATAACATCAAAGAAGGTGTATAACTGTGAACTAAATATAGTTGATGACCTAATCCGGGTTTTTTCAACCTCAGAATTATGCATATTTTGGGCTGGGAATAAGTTTGTGTTTTAGTATCTGTACTGTGCATTGTAGGATGGTTATCAGCATCCTTGACCCCTCTGTATACTACCTGCCTAGCATACCCTATTGTGACACCCAAATTTCTCTAGACACTGACAAATGTACCCTAAACTCATTGCTATAGAGTAGATTCCAACTCATAATAAGCCTACAGGAGAGAGCAGAACTATCCCATAGGGTTTCCAAGGCCATAAGTCATTACGGAAATAGCCACATCTTTCTTCCATGGAACGGAGGTGGGTTCAAACTGCCAACTTTTCTGTTAGCAGCTGAATTCTTAAGCATTGTGTCACCAGGATTCCTGATTTTCCCCGGTTGTTGATGTTACATGTCATAGAGTCGGTTCTGACTCACAGAGACCCTGTATAGCATTTCAGAGGAGCGGCTGGTGAGTTTGAACCACCAATCTGGTGATCCTACACTTCTCCTACAGCGCCACACCAGGACTTTAAGTGCAGTGCTTTGCATATCCATCGACTCCTCATTTATGGACTTAGGTTTCAAAGATCAGGTCATAACAGAAAAATCCGCAGGTGAAAATGAAGGCTGACCACATCAGATCACAAAATAGAGGATGACTACATCATTTTGTGACTGCCAAGTTACATCATTATGTAATTGCCAAGCTACTGAGAATAATGGCACAGCAACATTGATACATAATTGTAAGCAACAGAACCGGCGTTAATTTCATCTTCCACCTTAGCATCAGCAACTGCCAGACACACATTGTGAATGTGCAAAACAGACAGATTTGTTTTACTCTGATCATAAATACAAGATGACAGGATGACAAGATATAAGTGGGAAGTAGGTACATAGTAAAACCTGTTTTAACTAGAACTTGTACGTAGAGGAAACTGATCATAAGAGGAAAATGCATATGTTTTCCACTAACGGAAAGTGAACGAGATTAAATAAGATGGCGCCTATCAATGGAAGAAAACTTGTGAGGCCTGGAAAACAAGGCAGTCCTGCTAAGTTCTAGCTCTCACAGGTTTGACTGTATACATTAACACACTCACAAGTCTCTAAAGTGATAGCAGGTCACACATTTTGCTGCTTACGTATAAGGGTTCAGATCAGTATTGCTCTTAATTTTGCACACATACATTTAGCAAACAGTTCTTTCTCATTTCACCTCTAAACACGGAAATTAGCTTTACAGGTGGATTTACTGGGAAGCAAGAGCTATCTCTGAACATATTTTGGGTGTTGTTTTAAAAAACCGGAATATCACACTGAAGTCTATCAAATATCATTTTGATATTCAGCAGCCTTTAAAAATATGACAGTGCTTTTCAATTTTCATTTTTTAAAAATCCCATTATCTTTTCATTCCATTTTCCTGAGCTTTTTGAAGCTCCCATGTATAAACTATAGCCCTTAGTATGTTGTTGTTAAGTGCTGTCGAGTCGATTTCGACACATAGTGACACTGTACAGGGTTTCCAAGGAGCAGCTGGTGAGCTTGAACCAACGACCTTGCAGTTCAAAGCACTTTGCAGTCTGGTGCATTAACCCACAGTGCCACACCAAGACTCTGATTTATGGCACAAACTAGCATAAATAATTTTTAAATGGACAAAGACAGAAAATAACTAGATAGCTGGAGACGCATAAAAATCCTATATTTATGCTTAGAAAAGAGAACATAGAGAACCTACAGACTGGGGGAAAAGTTTCTGGCAATGATATATCAGACAATGGATTAATATCTGATATATCACTGTGTCTAAAATGCACAGAAAACTTCAACACCTCAACAACAAAAAGATAAATAAGATGCACAAAGGATATTAACAGACACTTTATCCCAAAAAAAGGCATTCAGATGGAGAAACAATGGAGCAAAACTCAAAATTAAAAAAAAAAAAAAAAAAAAAGACTAGCTTTACTGGCCTGATAGTTGTTATTGTTAAGTACCATGGAGTCGGTTCCGACTCATAGGTATACATTCCTTATGAGAGTCAACCATGAGTTCAAATGGCAGTATACACTGACAGTATTCAAAGGGCAGGAAAGGGTAAGAAAGAACTCCAGAAAACTGCAAACACAAGGAAAAAGTGGGAAGAATGCTGTCACATCATGGAGACTGCAACCAATGGCTTATGAATTGTTGAATGGAAAACCAATTTGCTCTGTAAACTTTCATCCAAATCACAATTTAAAAGAAAAAAACAACTGAAGACACTCCTAGGAGGTCACTTTTCAACCAATGAATATACAAGCCTATAAAATAAATAACATCTGGGGAAAATGTGTTCCTAAGGAGGAAAAGGGGAGCATTCTGACACATTGTGAGGATTGCCACTCATGTCACAGAACAATCTGTATGTGGATTTTTGACTGTAAACCTAATTTGTTATGTAAACTTTCACCTACAATACAAAGAAATCTACAACCCTGAGTTTTTTTTAGATGGTGAAGGTTACAGATTATTTTCAAGAGTCTTCTATGTAAAGAGGCCTGATCTTCATTGCATGACATAAAATATGCTTTTCCTTGGTAAGCATTCTATTTTAATTCAGTAAGTATTGTACTGCCAAACTGAAGGGTCAGCGATTCAGGAGTAGCCACCAGCTACTCCTCATAAACTCTAAACAGGCTCACTACGAGAAGGAATCAACTCAACAGCACTTAGCAACAGCAATGACTGCTTTCTTGGGTGCATAGTGGTTCACAAAGTTGGTGGTTAGAGGAGAAAAAGGAGGCTTTTCCTGTATAGATTTGTTGTTGTTAAGAGCCATTGACTCGGCTCCGACTCAGAGCGACCCTGTACACAGTTACCAAGGAGCAGCTGGTGAATTTGAACCATCAAACTTGCGGTTCAAGCTGACTTTGTGGTCCAGTGCTTTATTCTACAGTGCGACACCAGGATTTCAGCCTCAGAAACCTTCCATAGAGTCTCTGTGAGTCTGACTCAATGATACTAACAACAATTGCTTTCTTAAAAAGAACTCTTTTAAAACCACATGTTTGTAAGATGAATTTTCTGGAAAGCAAAATAATTAAGAACACACTTGTCACACCCATATTTTCAGGTAAGGGCCACCCATTCCTTTGTGGCTATGTGCTGTGGAGTCGGTTCCGACTCATAGCGATCCTGTACAAGGTTTCCAAGACTGTAAGTCTGTATCGGAGCAGAAACCCTCATCTTTCTCCTGCGGAATGGCTGGTAGTTTCAAACTGCTGACCTTGTGGTTAGCAGCTCAACTCGTAACCATATATTCCTTTAGATTTTTTCTTTCAGGTATTAATTATCTATTGATTTATTCAAAGGTATCTTTTCCATTTTTAAATATATATATATTGATGCTTGTCAGTGAAGAATGATGTATTTGAATTTCAGAAGTTTTTAAAAACACTTAACCTTCCCTTGATGTGTTTAATGCAGTAATATATTTATTTAATGCCTACTCTGAGCATGACAAAAGTCCCTGGGTGGTTAAGTGATTCACTACTAATCAAACGAATAATGGTCTGAATCCACCCAAAAGCACCTCAGAAAAAAGGCCTGAAAAGCTGTTTCTGAAAGGTCCCAGTCTTGAAACCCTATGTTGTAGTTCCACTTTGACATACCTGGTTTGGTATATATGTATGGCAAACTGGTTAGTTTGCTTTATTTGTCCAAGACCCAGTGCTAAAGGTTAGGCTGAATGAACTGTCCAGCTCCTTTACTCCTAGAGCTTGCTCTCTACTAAGGAAGCGGTACCTGAATTCAACTCTGATAACACAATGTCATAAAAGAAGTACATAATGCTTCTGATTCATTCTGTGTATTCACATAGTATAACTTCTACCCAAAATCAATGGCCATGACACCATTTGTAGACTGTTCTAACATTTAGCATTTACAATAGAGACACAAAGTAAATTTTCTAAGAGTTCTCTATTGACTCTTAAGGTTTGGCTAAGCCCAATGGGTTGGCCTTTGGCCAAAGTCCCAGCTACGTGAAGACCAATCACAAGTGACTTTGTAGAGAAATCACAATGATGCAAAAAAATTCCAACACTTCTTACTCTTCAGATTAAGCAAAATAATTAGCCCATTAATTATTTTATGCTTTTCATGCTTTTAGAAAGATTGAAAAAGGCAGCTGAACAATCCAGTTGTTCAGTACAAGTCCTTGTTAAAGTCTCCGTGTAAAGTGATCTTTTTTAACTTGGGGGAAGGTGATCAAATTGGCAGTTTTTGTTGTCAAATGCAGAAATCTCTAAGTAGAATTAGAAATGAAACTTTATTTATTACACAGCTAGTTTTAATCCTGGATGAATAATAAACATCTTCTGATACAGATTCAGAAACTTTCACCTGATTTTTTTTTTTCAGTGTATGTGTACAATCCTAAATGCTCCAATGACCTCTTACCTAGTTATAAGCATAAAGTATATACAGAGGTTAACAAATTTCCAATGCTCCTATAAACAAGATCAGATAAACATCCAGGGCCTACTTCATGTGAACCTGAGATTTTCTGAGAAAAGCAATGATGTCACTAAAACACAGCAGTTTTTTTTTTTAAAGTTTTATAAGAGGACATTGAAAAACAAAGTCTCTTTTTAAGTATTTTAAATACTTTTAATATTTTAAACCACCTCTGGAATAATAGTAAAAAAAAAAAGCAATGAGAAAAATAAACTGCAAAGTTCTAATCCATCCATTTTGTATTTACCAAAGCTTTTCTATAATGAGAAAAACAAAACAAATGAGGATGATGATCTTCCAAGCTCCTCTTATTATTATTATTAATTAGACACTCCAATTGCCATGAGTCGATATCTACTCAATAATACCAAACAACTTGTTTAGTTCTGAGTTTCAGGACTAATATTTCTTTGAAGAAATGTATCTTATACTATAGTAGTTCTGAAGAAAGTTTACAGGCAATTTATCTCCACACATATAATTCTTCCTTTTTTTATATCTTCCTAGGGTTGAAGGTAGAAATCATTCTTCTGACCTCTATGTGCAAAATTCATAGCAAAGATCAGATGAGTTGTGGGATGACATCAAGTACATCATACATGAAGAAAGCAAAAGGTCATTAAAAAGAGAAAAGAAAAGACCAAAGTGGATGTCAAAAGAAAACTCTGAAACTTTCTCTTTGATGTAAACTAGCCAATTCACATAGAAGAAATGATGAAGTAAGAGAGTTGAACAAAGAATTTCAAAAGACAGCTCAAGAAGACAAGGTATTAAAATGAAATGTGCGAAGTTAGACAACCAAAAGGGAAGAATACACTCAACATTTCTCAAGCTGAAAGTACTGAAGAAAAAATTCAAGCCTCGAATTGAAATGTTGAAGGATTCTATCAGTAAAATTGAACAATGCAGGCAGCATCCAAAGATGGAAGAAGTACACAGTACCACTGTACCAGAAATAATTGTTCGATGCTCAACCATTTCATGAAGTAGCATATGATCAAGAACCTTGAAGAATTCCAAGCTGCACTGAAGGGATTCAGGAAAAGCAATGCTCTCAACAAGAAATAGACGGAATAATAATTGAAATGTTTCAGCAAACTGATGAAGCATTGGAGACACTCACTCAACTATGCCAAAAAATTTGGAAGACAGCTAGCTGACCAACAAACTGGATGAGATCCGTAATTTTGCCCATTCTAAAGGAAGATGATCCAAGAGAATCATTGAACAATATCAGTAATATACCACAGACAAGTAAAATTTTACTGAAGATAATTTTTAAATGGTTGCAGAAGCATATTAACAGGGTGCTGCCAGAAATTCAAACTAGGTTCAGAAGAGGGCATGTAACAAGGGATAGCATTACTGATGTCAGATGCATCTTGGCTGAAAGCAGAGACGACCAGAAAAATATTATTGACTATGCAAAGACATTTGATTGTGTAGATCGTGAAAACCTATGGATAACATTGTGAAGAACTGGGATTTGTGCTCATTGGGAACCTGTGCATAAACCAAGACACAATCATTCCAACAGAACAAGGGTTTGCTGTCTGGTTTACAATCAGGAAAGGCATGTGCCCTAATTATTCAATCTGTGTGCTGAGCAAATACATACTTGTGAGTTGCACTGAACTGAACTGAAAAATTAAAATGAGACATGCAAATAATATTCTGCCAAGCTATATCAATCTATTAAAATCAACTGCCCCTGCTGGTATTGCAAACACAGCTTATGGTTATGCAATATAATAGGAGGAAGAAGCAGGATTCAGGAAGTTTGGAAAAGTTGAAGGCTCTGGAAACTCCCACAAGGTGATTTCTGATATGTATATTCATTTCGTTTATTGTGGGATTGGTTCACCTCTCTCTCTTTCTCTCTGTTAGCCTGAACAAGACTCCACAAGAGTCTGACACTGGGAGCTAGTAGTCAGAGAAGGGAGTTTTAGTCACATGTCTTTCTGCAAAGTTTCTGGATTCACTGATCCTGTTAAAATAAAAGGTTTTCACATTGGCTACCTAAAATAGGTACAAAGTGACTGGCTTACAAGTTTTCAAAGAGTTTAATTTCAGAGCGTGTGGGGGAAGGTAGAGTCCCTACTGAATAGTTTTCATCTTGTCTAGATGGGTCTGGTGAAAGGAAATGGGGATTCAATAGTGCATAACTGTTATCATGACTAATTGCAATTGTCACAACTGTAAAGGTAAGAAACTTTGTAACAAAAAGGGAGGAATAGTTCATCTTACAGTTCAGAAGCAGAGGACCCTAGGACCATCAAGGGGGAAGAGCATGAACAGAATGTGGGACCCTCCCTAGAGAAGCAGCAACACCAGAAATGGAGGCAGAGATGAAGACATGGAGAAACAGAGCAGCTGAGGATTCTAGATTCATGGAAAGAGAAAGGCTGTGTGCTGACAGCCAGAAGGCAGGCTTGCAGAATGTGCCCTTGGGTTGTTTAAATAATTATATATTCCTGAGTGCTTTTGTGTACATCCAAAAAACAACACACAAAGGAAACAGAAGTGACCACTGTTGAATGATGATGCATGGAGGAGATTGTAATCATTGCAATGAAACGATGAGTGTAAAACCGGTGTTCTCCCATGTAAGCTATCACTCAATTCACAATAAAAACTAAAATATGGAAAAAAAAAACCTTTCCTTGGAGGATTGACCACATATATGCATATGTACATATGTATTTGTCCAATCAATTCCTCAGTCTACCTGGTATGATGCTGTAGGAGAAGTACTGAATCGCAAGGTAGGTGGTTTGAACCACAAGGTCAATTCAAGCTCACCATTCACTCTCTGGGAGTCAGAATCGACTAGCCGGCACTTAATAATATCAGCAACAACATCTGCCTCTGTGTCTCTGTTTATGCTCTCTCTCCCTACCCCTCCTCCTTCCTTTTCATCCTTGTGCCTTCCTGGCCTCCAAATGTCAAAGTCCAAAAAATTAAATTAAAAAAAAAATTTCTAAATGGTATTGTGAAAGACTATGAATTCAATAATATCACCTCATTAGATAAATAGTGAGTTTTAGCCTGAGTTAATATTAGGTAAAGATGTTAACACTAAATACAAAAAGTATTGTTACAAAGTCTTAGTAAACTTTATTAAACAAAAATATAAAAATTTAAAACGATTGTTTCTTGACACATCCTGCATCTAGGCTATACACTTCTGAAGATGGTATTTCCCACCATGATGACCTCTCCCCACAAGGTCAGCGGTTCAAACCTACCAACCACTCCTTGGGAACCCTATATGGGGTTCCTACTATGAGTATTGCACTAGTCAAATCTGCTGCACAAAACCTTTTTAAAGCACTAAAGAGCAAAGATGTCAGCTTTAGGACTAAGGTGTGCCTGACCCAAGCCATGGCATTTTCAATAACCTCATATGCATGTGAAAGCTGGGCAGTGACTAAGGAAGACCATAGAATAATTGATGCTTTTGAGTTATGGTGTTGGAGGAGAGTACTGAAAGTGCCATGGGCTGCCAAAAGAACCAATAGATCTGTGTTGCAAGAAGTGCAGCCAGAGTGCTCCTTGGAGGCCAGATGGCCAAACTTCATCTCTCATACTTTGGACATATTATCAGGAGGAATCAGTCTCTGGAGAAGGATCTCATGTTTGGTAAGGTGGAGGGTCAGAGAAAAAGAGGAAGACCCCAGCAAGATGGATTGGCAGAGTGGCAGCATCAATGGACTCAAGTGTGGCAACAATTGTGAGCTTGGCCCAGGACTGGGCAGTGTTTCGTTCTGTTGTACATAGGGTCACTATAAGTGGGTACTGACTTGATGGCAGCTAACAACAACAACAACGAGTAGGAACCAACTCAAAGGCACTTAAAAATAACAACAAACCCCTCCCCAAAATAATTCTGTGCTCTTTGATTTACAACATGTCAAAATGGTACCATGTACATCCTCAAGGGACTCAAATTGTGTTCCTTTCGATTGTTCTTTGAGTTTGGGGAACAAAACCAAAATTCTGAAGGAACAAGGTCAAGACCATAGTGTCGATGTGGTAAGGTTTCCCAATGAAATTCTCATACAACCCTTGCTCTTCTTGTAGAATTAGCAGGTGTGTTGTGATGGGAAACATTCCTCAGCACAAATTTCCTGGCCTTATTCTCATCAAACCAATGAAGTTTACAATTTTTCTTAAAACTTCTTCACAACAAGTCCCTGTGATCATCCTGTGTCCTTTGAAAATATTTATCAAGATGACCCCTTCAGAATCTCAAAAAATAGTCACCATAACCTATTGAGCTGAACTCTTTGCCTTGAATGTAACTGGCCCCACAAATCCTTTTGAAAATCCAGTTCTGATCTGTTATTCATGCTAAGTCAATTCTGATTGATAGTGACCCTAAATAGGGTTTCCAAGGAGCAGATGTTGAGTTTGAACCGCTAACCCTATGGTTCAAACTGACCTTGTGGTCAGTGCTTTTTTGCACTGGTGGTGGTGGCTGTGTGCCGTGGAGTTGGTTCCGACTGATAGGCACCCTGTACAGGGTTTCCGAGGCTGCAAATCTTTATGGGAGCAGAAAGCCTCATCTTTCTCTCACAGAACAGCTTGTAGTTTCGAACTGCTGACGTTGAGGTTTGCAGCTCAATTTGCAACCACTATGTTATTTTAAAGGTACCTAAACAAGGAGCTCTGGTAGAGTAGTTGTTACGAATCGGGCTGCTTACCTCCAGGTCAGCAGTTCAAAACTACCAGTGGTTCCATGGGAGAAAGATGAGGCATTCTGCTCCTATAAAGATTTACAGCCTCGGAATCCTTGTGCAGGGTCACTATGAGTCGGAACCGACTCCATGGTACTTAACAACAACAAGGCTAATGCACTGGACTGCAAGTTTAGTTTGAACCACAAAGGTCAGCGGGGTTGAAGTTCACCAGCCGCTCCTCGGAACCCTATACAGAGTCACTGAGTTGGCACCAACTCAGTGGCACTAACAAAAACAACTACAATGAGGCTAAGACAACCATATTACTGAGAGAACTTATGTGCAATTGTCTGACGATCACAGAAACATGTTGAAATGTTTTTTGTTTGGAATTAGACCAGTGCATGTATGAACTAGAAGATTACTAGCAATAATTCTTTACTTACCTTCATAAATAACAGTTGGTCATTAAAATGTTAGCATTGGGGAGGCTGGGTAAAGAGCATATAAGACTCTTGTATACAACTTTTTCAACTTCTTTTGAATCTGTAATTCTTTTAGAATAAAAAGTTAACCCAAAACAAACAACCCTCCCCCTTTTGTTTGCTATTGCAGCAAATCACTGTTTATATAAGGTTGTTGTTTTTGTTAAGTGCTGTGAAGTCAGTTCCGACGCATAGTGACCCTGTACAGGGTTTCCGAGGAGCAGCTGGTGAGCTTGAACCACCAACTTTGCCGTTCAAATGACTTTGCAAACCAGCACATTAACACACAGAGCCACACCAGGACTCCTTATATAAGGTAGTCATTGCTTTTACCTAAGTACAATTTTCTAAGAACTGCAACAACAACAAAATGTCTTAATTGCAATTAAAAAAAAAATCCTTAGTAAAGAATAAATTCAGAATAACCTGCTCTGAAATTTCAAAAGTGACAAACTTGAAGCCATAAAACATATGGAAGACATACAGCAATTATTTAATTTTTTAATCCTTCCTTCCTTCCTTAACATGATTTTTTTTCTTCCATTTTAACATTGAAAAAAAAAAAAGATTGGTAACTCTAAAGTTAATTCTCAAAGAAAATAAAATGTTTTGCCTCCCCGTAGCATTACATGCTAAGTAAGAGCAATGATTATTTTTCTCATCATCATTCCTGCTTTCAAAAGAGATGCTACTATGCATACTAGGTCTCCAACTTTGTGTTGTTTAAACTTCAAAAGTCCCGAGAATGGTGAAAGCAGGCATGAAGGTTAGCCCACACTTCTGCCTAGTTGTAAATAAACATCAAATAAATCCTCCCACTGTTTAAAGCCACTAAAGGCTCCGAGATAAATTATCATCTTAGAACCTTTAGCTTTTCCCATTTTTGGTGTTTTTTGTTACAAAAGCAATTTATTTTTACTGGCAGATTTAAAACAACTTTAAATATAACTTTTTATATGCTGCTGGTCGGAAACAGTAAGTCATAGTGTACGTTGGACTCTTGGTGTGGCAACCGTAAGGTTGACAGTTCAAACCCGCCACCTGCTCCTCAGAAACCCTATACAGGGTCACTATGAGTTGAAACTGACTCCGCAGCACTTAGCAACAACAACATATGTTAGTTCTGGTTCATTTATCTAGTGCTATGATTCTCCCTTTGGGGGCGCTAAGTCCTGGGTTCACACCCCAGATGAGCCCTCCTTGGCTGGAGTCCTGGTGTGGCGGTATAAGATAGACAAGCATGTTGTTGTTAAGTGCCATCGAGTCGGTTCCGACCCATAGCGACCCTGTATATGGTTTCCGAGGCTGTAAATCTTTACGGGAGCAGAACGCCTATCTTTCTCCCACGGAGCAGCTGGTAGTTTTGAACTGCTGGCCTTCAGGTTCACAGCCCGATTCGTAACCACTACGCTACCAGAGATAAGCAATGTACTGCTAAATACAAGGTTGACAATTCAAACTCACCACCTGTGCCTCGGAAATCTATACAAGGTAATTATGAGTTGGAACCAACGCTCTGGCACTTAGAAAAATGATAAGAACATATGTTAATTTATTACGTCTGTTACTTCGCAAATTAGAAAACAATGACAGATGGAAAGATAGATAATTGGCACATTTTAATGATTTCATTTAATGCCTGAAACCCTTCCTATTATGAACTCCATAGACAGAGGATACTTAAAGAAACTCTGAAGATACAGCCCCAGTTGCAAAAGAAAAGTGTAGTATCTGCCCAGGCCTGGGAATTACTCAAAGCCTATCCCAAGTGCATTAAGTATTCCTTGAAACTACTTCTTCACCATCCTCCTGGACTATTTGCTGTGATCCATGGGGTTTTCATTGGTTGATTTTCTGAAATCAATTTCCAGACCTGTCTTCCTAGTCTGTCTTAGTCTGAAAGTTCTGATGAAACCTACTGGACATGAGGTGCACTGGCCAGGAATGGAACTTAGTCTGACTGTAGTTAAAAGAGCTAGGTGCTCTGTGCTGTGTGCATCTGCCTCTCTTGCTGAGGTCTTTTCCAAATGCCTCCAGGGGGCCATTAAGACATCAAGGCAGGACTCTGGAAACTCAGAAGGTTATCATTATCATGTCTGGTTTAGCAACTGTGAGTGGAAAGGAAGAACAGAGGAAAGGAAAATAGACTTAACCATTTTGTTTTTTATTTAAGTGCCGTGGATGTGGTTCCAACTCATAGCGTCCCTGTATAGGGCTTCCGAGGAGGCGGCTGGTGAGTTTGAACCACCAACCCTGTGGTTCAAACCAACCTTGAGATTGAGTGTTACCTTAAGGCATTACACCAGGACTTTACCATAGCTGTTTCAAAAATTCTAATGCGAGAAAAACATCAGCTATCTAACAAAATTTTACATTGTTCGTTTTTTTTTTTTTTTTAATGACGGGCTAGTCAGGGAAGCAGGAGTAACTGAATTGAATGATATAAATGGTTAAGCACTTAACTTCTAGCTAAAACGTTGGAAGTTCACATCCACCCAGAGGTGCTTTATAAGGTTTTTTTTCTAGACCATAAAGCCAGCCATAAAACAGTAATGATGATTAGCCCTAAAATCATGGATCTAATACATTCTTTCGCCCCGTTACAAGAACTGCCAGATTGACAAGATTATTCATAGACCTGATGATTCTAGACAGACTTAGAACAAGGGGATGAGAAATTTGTTTTAAGAGCAAAGTTATTTCAAGAACTTTAAGCACAAGTGGCTTTGCTTTTAACCTCTGACTTAGTGACTCCCCTCTACCCCACAAATGTTAATAAATTCCTGGCTGAGAAGTTGCCCTAATATCCTCTTTCCCTCTTTGAACCCCGTGAATATTTTCTCCATTTTTGATACACGACTTTAGAGCTAGGAAGGAACACGAACAGAAACAGATTCTCTAGGGGAATTAACAGTATAGCTATCAGCTAGCAGATACAGATAAATGGTATTCACCAGAAACATTACAAGAAAGTAATAACAAGAGAACCATAAAGGTATCATTGCCAGCTTAAACAGCTATGAAAGCAAGCAGTCACATATCTTTGGGGTCAGAGTGTGACAAACTATAAACATACCCTAGTTATTTATGTCCCAATTCACATTCCCACCAAAATGTTAGCGGTAATCAAGAGCATTCCATAGTTTTACTTCATACAGATTTGAAGACTTAGCAAAAGTCTGTGTAGGTAAAACGGTACTCCAAGAATTAAACTTTACAGGATCAAGTTCTTTGTGAAGGACAACTTCATCTTCAGACATACTTTTTGGTTGTTGTTTCCCAAGGGTCCTTGCTGTTAAGTGCTCTCCGGTTCCTTCCAATTCACAGTGACCCTGTATAGTTTCCACAGAGCAGCTGGTGGGTTTGAGCCTCTGATATTGTGGTTAGCAGTCTAGTGCTTATCCTACAGCGCCACACCAGGACTCCATTGTTCCTCAGAGAGGTCCATTAAACCTCTCTCCAGCTACAGGAAGTGGCTGCCCCAGGCAGAAAGAGACTTCATGATTTAATTGTTCTCTCTCCATCTCTAAGAATGACATTACTAAGCTAGCATGTTTGATTTCTCATTTCCAAATCACCTGATAGTAATTAATTATTACATGTTACTTTTAAAACTACTCTTAAATTTAGCCTGGGCCTTTTTAGGCTTGGCAGGACATCTTGTGAACAGGACACGTGAAGATCCTAAGTCAGTAAGATTGTTATGACATTATGTGGTACTTAGAGGTTCTTTTTTTATTATTATTATAAAAATCACCTTGTAAATAGTGTTCCAAAGTTATCATGCCTGTGATACTTCTACTAGGCTGTTAACCTGTATTATGAGGAAATGTGTCCTCCTCAACGCCAATACATTTCATTGGTGGCTACCACTTCACTCTGACCTAGTGGAGAACACAAGCATTGGTCAGGGAGGAAAAAAATGCCCAACCGATTTTCGTAAGATGAAAAAGCCCAAGGACCCCACCATTTGCCCCTCCCTGGGGGAGTGGGGTGGCAAAAATTGCAAAAGAAGTTATTGGTAACTCTTCCACCTTGGCACCCCATTTTCACTGATTTCGTTCAGCCCTTGAATTCAACACTACCTGTTTCCCAGGTCATAGTTAGAATGTTTGTTTTTCACAACTGGGCAAGGTTATGAATATTTAACAGCCATTGCCCAACAATTCTAAAAGGCAAGTATTTCTAGCCAACACTTTAAAAACAATACTATGTAATGAGGGAAAAGGGACTCAGAGAGCCACCCAAGTCATTCACCCATCTTGGGAATTTTCTCATTCTTCCCCAAATCAGGCACTTGCTTAAGTGTGAATACACACAGGGAGGAATCCCCACAGACCAGGTAAAGTGAAATGCAAAACTGAGCAACTCATTTGATTGAGTCTTTATGTCAATTCCATGTCCCGAAATGGCTCCAGTTTCTGTCCTGATTTGGCTAGATAAACTTGTTGATTGAAGGTGAGAAAGCATAGCTTTTGCCTAAGTATCTTTAAGGAGCTCTGGTAGCATAGTGGTTATGAATCGGGCTGCTATCTCAC